>NC_136490.1:43410629-43495629 GCF_053919585.1 Euprymna scolopes | reverse complement strand
CCGCGAGCCGTTTTTAAGGTCAGAACTCTACTCGAAAACGAATAGCCTATGCAAGAATATAGAACAGAGCTAGGACCAACTTTCTTACTACTATAGAAGGCAGAAGATTAACCTAAATAAAAAAATAAAAAAGAATAAAGAATAAAAGGGAAAAAGAAAAAAAAAAAAAAGTAAAATTACCCTACACATGTGCGCACTAAACTATAAATAGATATAAAATCCGGGGAAAGGAAGTGAAGCCGACACACTAAGCAGGGTTCGCTCGCTGACAGACGCGAAAATTTTGAAAATGGGCAAACAATATAAGCTAAGTTTAATTTAACAAATCCTAATATTACCAAAATGGCAACTGCTTTTTTTTTTTTTTTTTTTTTTTTTTTTTTTTTTTTTCTAAAATTTTGACTAATGTATTTTAACTATATGCGCATATATTGTCTTTAACTCTTTGCTTCCATGCGAGTCGTTTCTTATTACTTTATTTTTTATTTATTTATTCACTTTGTTTGTTTATTTCTCGTTTTGCTTTTACCAACTGTGTATACCTTCTCTTTAAATGTATTTATTTAATGCATTTTAATTACATATGCGTAAAAATGGTCTCTAACACTTAGTCCGCCGCGAGCCGTTTTTAAGGTCAGAACTCTACTCGAAAACGAATAGCCTATGCAAGAATATAGAACAGAGCTAGGACCAACTTTCTTACTACTATAGAAGGCAGAAGATTAACCTAAATAAAAAAATAAAAAAGAATAAAGAATAAAAGGGAAAAAGAAAAAAAAAAAAAAGTAAAATTACCCTACACATGTGCGCACTAAACTATAAATAGATATAAAATCCGGGGAAAGGAAGTGAAGCCGACACACTAAGCAGGGTTCGCTCGCTGACAGACGCGAAAATTTTGAAAATGGGCAAACAATATAAGCTAAGTTTAATTTAACAAATCCTAATATTACCAAAATGGCAACTGCTTTTTTTTTTTTTTTTTTTTTTTTTTTCTAAAATTTTGACTAATGTATTTTAACTATATGCGCATATATTGTCTTTAACTCTTTGCTTCCATGCGAGTCGTTTCTTATTACTTTATTTTTTATTTATTTATTCACTTTGTTTGTTTATTTCTCGTTTTGCTTTTACCAACTGTGTATACCTTCTCTTTAAATGTATTTATTTAATGCATTTTAATTACATATGCGTAAAAATGGTCTCTAACACTTAGTCCGCCGCGAGCCGTTTTTAAGGTCAGAACTCTACTCGAAAACGAATAGCCTATGCAAGAATATAGAACAGAGCTAGGACCAACTTTCTTACTACTATAGAAGGCAGAAGATTAACCTAAATAAAAAAATAAAAAAGAATAAAGAATAAAAGGGAAAAAGAAAAAAAAAAAAAAGTAAAATTACCCTACACATGTGCGCACTAAACTATAAATAGATATAAAATCCGGGGAAAGGAAGTGAAGCCGACACACTAAGCAGGGTTCGCTCGCTGACAGACGCGAAAATTTTGAAAATGGGCAAACAATATAAGCTAAGTTTAATTTAACAAATCCTAATATTACCAAAATGGCAACTGCTTTTTTTTTTTTTTTTTTTTTTTTTTTCTAAAATTTTGACTAATGTATTTTAACTATATGCGCATATATTGTCTTTAACTCTTTGCTTCCATGCGAGTCGTTTCTTATTACTTTATTTTTTATTTATTTATTCACTTTGTTTGTTTATTTCTCGTTTTGCTTTTACCAACTGTGTATACCTTCTCTTTAAATGTATTTATTTAATGCATTTTAATTACATATGCGTAAAAATGGTCTCTAACACTTAGTCCGCCGCGAGCCGTTTTTAAGGTCAGAACTCTACTCGAAAACGAATAGCCTATGCAAGAATATAGAACAGAGCTAGGACCAACTTTCTTACTACTATAGAAGGCAGAAGATTAACCTAAATAAAAAAATAAAAAAGAATAAAGAATAAAAGGGAAAAAGAAAAAAAAAAAAAAGTAAAATTACCCTACACATGTGCGCACTAAACTATAAATAGATATAAAATCCGGGGAAAGGAAGTGAAGCCGACACACTAAGCAGGGTTCGCTCGCTGACAGACGCGAAAATTTTGAAAATGGGCAAACAATATAAGCTAAGTTTAATTTAACAAATCCTAATATTACCAAAATGGCAACTGCTTTTTTTTTTTTTTTTTTTTTTTTTTTCTAAAATTTTGACTAATGTATTTTAACTATATGCGCATATATTGTCTTTAACTCTTTGCTTCCATGCGAGTCGTTTCTTATTACTTTATTTTTTATTTATTTATTCACTTTGTTTGTTTATTTCTCGTTTTGCTTTTACCAACTGTGTATACCTTCTCTTTAAATGTATTTATTTAATGCATTTTAATTACATATGCGTAAAAATGGTCTCTAACACTTAGTCCGCCGCGAGCCGTTTTTAAGGTCAGAACTCTACTCGAAAACGAATAGCCTATGCAAGAATATAGAACAGAGCTAGGACCAACTTTCTTACTACTATAGAAGGCAGAAGATTAACCTAAATAAAAAAATAAAAAAGAATAAAGAATAAAAGGGAAAAAGAAAAAAAAAAAAAAGTAAAATTACCCTACACATGTGCGCACTAAACTATAAATAGATATAAAATCCGGGGAAAGGAAGTGAAGCCGACACACTAAGCAGGGTTCGCTCGCTGACAGACGCGAAAATTTTGAAAATGGGCAAACAATATAAGCTAAGTTTAATTTAACAAATCCTAATATTACCAAAATGGCAACTGCTTTTTTTTTTTTTTTTTTTTTTTTTTTCTAAAATTTTGACTAATGTATTTTAACTATATGCGCATATATTGTCTTTAACTCTTTGCTTCCATGCGAGTCGTTTCTTATTACTTTATTTTTTATTTATTTATTCACTTTGTTTGTTTATTTCTCGTTTTGCTTTTACCAACTGTGTATACCTTCTCTTTAAATGTATTTATTTAATGCATTTTAATTACATATGCGTAAAAATGGTCTCTAACACTTAGTCCGCCGCGAGCCGTTTTTAAGGTCAGAACTCTACTCGAAAACGAATAGCCTATGCAAGAATATAGAACAGAGCTAGGACCAACTTTCTTACTACTATAGAAGGCAGAAGATTAACCTAAATAAAAAAATAAAAAAGAATAAAGAATAAAAGGGAAAAAGAAAAAAAAAAAAAAGTAAAATTACCCTACACATGTGCGCACTAAACTATAAATAGATATAAAATCCGGGGAAAGGAAGTGAAGCCGACACACTAAGCAGGGTTCGCTCGCTGACAGACGCGAAAATTTTGAAAATGGGCAAACAATATAAGCTAAGTTTAATTTAACAAATCCTAATATTACCAAAATGGCAACTGCTTTTTTTTTTTTTTTTTTTTTTTTTTTCTAAAATTTTGACTAATGTATTTTAACTATATGCGCATATATTGTCTTTAACTCTTTGCTTCCATGCGAGTCGTTTCTTATTACTTTATTTTTTATTTATTTATTCACTTTGTTTGTTTATTTCTCGTTTTGCTTTTACCAACTGTGTATACCTTCTCTTTAAATGTATTTATTTAATGCATTTTAATTACATATGCGTAAAAATGGTCTCTAACACTTAGTCCGCCGCGAGCCGTTTTTAAGGTCAGAACTCTACTCGAAAACGAATAGCCTATGCAAGAATATAGAACAGAGCTAGGACCAACTTTCTTACTACTATAGAAGGCAGAAGATTAACCTAAATAAAAAAATAAAAAAGAATAAAGAATAAAAGGGAAAAAGAAAAAAAAAAAAAAGTAAAATTACCCTACACATGTGCGCACTAAACTATAAATAGATATAAAATCCGGGGAAAGGAAGTGAAGCCGACACACTAAGCAGGGTTCGCTCGCTGACAGACGCGAAAATTTTGAAAATGGGCAAACAATATAAGCTAAGTTTAATTTAACAAATCCTAATATTACCAAAATGGCAACTGCTTTTTTTTTTTTTTTTTTTTTTTTTTTCTAAAATTTTGACTAATGTATTTTAACTATATGCGCATATATTGTCTTTAACTCTTTGCTTCCATGCGAGTCGTTTCTTATTACTTTATTTTTTATTTATTTATTCACTTTGTTTGTTTATTTCTCGTTTTGCTTTTACCAACTGTGTATACCTTCTCTTTAAATGTATTTATTTAATGCATTTTAATTACATATGCGTAAAAATGGTCTCTAACACTTAGTCCGACGCGAGCCGTTTTTAAGGTCAGAACTCTACTCGAAAACGAATAGCCTATGCAAGAATATAGAACAGAGCTAGGACCAACTTTCTTACTACTATAGAAGACAGAAGAACTTTATTTAAGTAGTATACTTAATATATGCAATCACCGTACGCTTGCTTGTATGTAAGTGTCCTCCATGATACCCATACCATACCAAACCACTGCACGTGGCTCATAATTTGACTGGCACTATATTTTTAACTGCAATACACATAATCCCAGCTGTGATACTAGGGCTAATTTTCTGAATAGATGCAACACTCTGCGCCTGACCTTAATGACTACAATCCCAAATCCCAACGAATTAGCTGTCCCTATAACTGGGAGGGAAAAACCCAATAGCTAGCTACGAAATCCTATACATTTTACCTCCAAGACGATTGCGTTTGTCTTACCTGCATGCATAAAAAAAAAAAAAAAAAAAAAAAAAAAAAATTTCCTCCCTTCTTCAGACTAAACCTTACCTGTAACTCAAAAATCCTAATGGAAATCCATCTGTAAATAAATAACCCCTCTGCTCTTGAACGCTAACAATCTACTCCTTCCAACCTATCCGCCACTAAACTCCCACATTGCTCCGGTGCTCCGCATCTGTAGTTGAATCGCTAACTTCCAGCCCCTAATCCCTCACATGCAAACTGTTTTAATAACCATCACTAAACATCTATACATTTCTACCTCTAAGGCATGCATTACAGCTCATTCCTATCCAGTAAGGGACTTAACAGCCTATGCACACAAAGGCAGGTACTTAACAGCCAAAGTACCCAGAAACAAAGCGATATGCACTACACAACTGTCTCGAGTTTTGCAACGATTAATTACGATATTGAAACGACACTCCTTGTTATGCAAAACGCCCCATGACTCTTACTAAAAAATACCTACAACTCCAACTCTATTCGCACCTACTGAAAACCTGCCCATATATATCTATTCACCTAATTACGCATGACTCAATACTTGCTGTCTTATCCATGCTATATTGCACTTACATCTTAACCCTCCTATCATCTAAAATAGCTCGGGCACAACTCGTAGCTCAATTCTTAATACCTACTCATACTGTAACACTATACTAGACCTAAGCTAACATTAATAAAATAAAAAAAAGGGTACGACTAAAATCACATTATCTCCTCCCTAACAAGCCCTCTTACAAACATAGACGCTTACACTGCATGAACTTCACCCACCCCCTTTATCCATTAACAAGTAAATAGCATGTCCCTAAATCACTTTGAGGAGTGTAACTAATCAGTAGATATAATCCCCAACAAACTAACCCAGTAACACTAACAACGCGGGGTCGCAGAAATACCTGGATTAGAACCTAGGCGCGGAGAAAACCCTCTCAGGGCTGACGGACCCAGTAGATCTTCCCAGATCATCCGTCTAGGAGAAGGAAAACTCTGAAACTAAACCAAAGGGGAGAGAGGCCTCTTCAGTCTTGGATGACAACCTTCCTAGAGCTGGTGACTCAAACAAATTCACCGGTTTGCAAACCTAAATTGCTTAAGGAGTAGATAGGCTCTGTCTATCGCCCGGCTTCCATACTCCTTCTTTGCCTATTAGACAAGCGCAGAGACACTATCTCAGTGATTCGACAGAAACACCCAGCGGTAGATCTTGTTTCCTGGCTAGGGCAATGAACGCCGTTCTTCCCCATTCCCAGCATGCCCCACCCCTAAAACTGAACATTTGGGAGTGCTTGAGTATAAGATATGCCTGAGCAGTTAGATTGGGTTGACCTTCTCCTAAAGGGTTGAGGGTACCGGATTGACAGTTCCTGGCTGCTGTTCCCGACTGGTAGTACAGGAGCCCTAACTCTTTGGTAGCGCTTAGAGCGGCTGCTCCATCAACAGTTGAATAATATCGGGTTGTTTGCAGTGCCATGACGCGCATGGAAAGGGACCCTGCACTCATCCCCGGTGGGCTTTCCTGAGGCCACAATCCTAATTGGAGAAAGGTCAGCTGATGGTCTACTTGTGATGCATGTCTGAAGCTCCGCATAACCTCTTGCTTAGCTCCCCCTTACCGAAACTCTTAAAAAAAAATATGACGACAGTACAATCTAAAAATAAGCTTAAACCAGGATTAGGGACAAACAAATTCAACTTGCCTCCTCCCTTGAGGCTCTCATTCACAAATATCCGTGGGCTTAGAACTAACTTAGCTGATGTTGAAGCATTTCTCTTAACAAATACCCCGGATATCTTAGCACTAAGTGAGACTAACCTACACTCCTCCATTCCCTCTAACCACTTTAACATGCCTGGATATCTCCCACTCTGCCGTAAGGACTCTGACAGACATATGCACGGACTTGGAGTTTACATTCGTAATACCCTTCCCTTGACTAGAGAAACAAACCTAGAAACAGATGATCAAGCCTTTATGTGCTTTAGACTAAACGTGCAACACAGTATTAGCTACTATTATTTTCTCTACCGCTCTCCCTCGACTCAGGACTGCTCCATAATAAACAAAGTATCTGACAGCATAGACACGGCACTGTCCCTCGACACTAGCGCACAAATACATGTGTTTGGTGACTTTAATGTCCACCACAAAAACTGGCTTGGATTCTCTGCTCACACAGATGCAGCGGGCAGCACAACCCATAGCTTCGCTATATCTCACTCCCTATCACAAATTGTTACGTTTCCAACCCGTTTCCCTGACCAGGAAGAACAACACGCATCACTTCTAGATCTGTTTTTGACCACAGTTCCCGATGACTGCATAGCGAAGGCCCACAGCCCACTCGGGAACGCTGATCATGCAGTGATAATGGTTGAAATCGCCCTAAACTCTAGACCCAAAACTGAAGAGCCAGTGCTCAAAACAACGAGATATTATAATAAGGCTGACTGGGAAGCCATCAGGGAACTAATTAGAGATGCTCCATGGAAAAATATTTTCTCTCTCCCTGCTGAACAGTGTGCAAACGAGACCACTGACTGGTTCAAAACTGCAATCGAAGCGCATGTTCCCATGCGGAAATTTTATAGTAAGCCCCACTCTCCCCAATGGCTTACGTCGACTTGTGCAACTGCCATTACTCAAAAGCAGCATGCATACCGTAGGTTTAACCGACATAAGTCCAGTTCAAACAGACTGAAGTATATAGAAGCTAGAAATAACGTTAAGAAAGAAATAGCGACAGCTAAGAGAGAATTTACGGAAACCACTAAAAAGCGCATCGAAGCACAAAAACTAGGAACTCGAGACTTCTGGAAAATCTACAACAGTGTAGTAAATAATGGGCAATCGACAATTCCCCCACTAACCAACAATCACGAGGTTGTCTCCTCAGCAACCGACAAGGCTAACATGCTTGCCAGTCGGTTTGCCTCAAACTCCACACTGGACCCTTCCAACCACCCCCTACCTGACTTTCCTATGCGGACAGACGCCACACTAGACGATCTGAAAACCACCCCTGCTCAGGTGCATGCTATCATAAAAAACCTTGACACCTCAAAAGCATGTGGACCCGATCTTATCCCAGCTGTGCTATTAAAAAAGTGCTCAGCCGAAGTAGCTCCAGTTCTCTCCAAACTCTACAACAAATGTCTTAATGAAGCTTGCTTTCCGGGCTGTTGGAAAACTGCTTCTGTTGTACCAGTATTCAAGAATTCTGGTGAAAGGACAGACCCATCAAATTATCGCCCCATTAGCCTCCTTCCACTTTTTGCCAAAATATTTGAGACCATAATTAACCACGCTCTAATCCATCATCTTACAGATGCTAAACTACTGACTGACAAACAATATGGATTTAGACAAGCCCGTTCCACAGCAGACATCCTCACCGTGATCTCTGAACGTATATACCAATCACTGGACAAAGCGGGGGAAGGCAGAGCGGTAGCTCTAGATATATCTAAGGCTTTTGACAGGGTATGGCATGAGGGTCTCCTCAGTAAAATCAGATCATACGGTATCACTGGTAGAATACTTAACATAATTAAATCCTTCTTAGATAAGAGAAAAATCCAGGTAGTCCTCGACGGTCGCACATCTAAACAATATGATATAAATGCGGGAGTGCCCCAGGGTTCTATCCTTGGACCTCTATTGTTCCTGATATTCATAAATGACCTCCCCGACAACATTGCCTCTGAGATGGGTATATATGCTGATGACACTACACTCTATGGCAGACACGACAGGAAGACGAATGAACACATTTCTAAAGAAATGGCAGAAACACTAGAGGAAGACCTCCAATCTGTAGTGGAATGGGGACAAAAGTGGTTGGTCGCGTTCAATGCTGCCAAGACTAAACTAGTTTCATTCAATAATTACAAGAAACCCTCTCTACCACCAATAGCAATGGCCAACGACTCTTTATCTGAGAGTCCATCTTTCAAACTCCTTGGCCTAACGTTCACAGGAAACATGAGTTGGAACAATTACATTGAAGGCATTGCCAGGGCCGCTGCAAGAAAGGTGGGCTCTCTCTACCGTGCTAGAAAACTACTAACACCCGAAAGTATCCTGTACCTCTATAAGGCCACCATTCGCCCATGTATGGAGTATTGCTGCCACATCTGGGCTGGTGCATCTGCTACTAGTCTCTCGCTCCTTGACAAGGTTCAAAAGAGAGTCGCAAATCTGATAGGCCCTGAACTGGCATCTAAGCTTCAGCCTCTGTCCCATCGACGAAATGTTGCATCCCTCTGCCTGTTCTACAAGTATTTTAGTGGTGAATGCTCTGAACTGCAATCACTTGTGCCCCCACGACGCGAGCACCCTCGACAAACCCGACAGGCTACTAGATCCCACCCCCACACTGTAGAGGTCCCTAGATGTAAAAGATCTTTTTACTCCAATAGTTTCTTCCCCAGAACCGCAAGACTCTGGAATTCCATTCCAGGTCCCTGCTTCCCCAACAGTACTGACGTGCAGAAGTTCAAGTGTAACGTGAACCGACACCTTGCTGCCCAAATCCCTACATAGTACCCCAGTAGTTGTTGCCCCTGATAGTAGCCCCCTACACCAAAGTGGCAATTTGCCTTGTTTGGGGTGAAAATGTAATAAAAAAAAAAAAAAAAAAAAAAAAAAAAAACACTCATACATATTATTTGCCTTTCATTTAAAATTCTATACATATCGCCGAGTTCGACAAGTACTGCAACGTTGTTAGAATAAATTAATTATTAGAAACTTAATATAATCCAAATAATAGAAATTACTATCATTCATTGTAAAAATAGCAATGTACGGTTTATATCGTGGTTTTATATTGTTTTGTGCATTAAATAGTATATATTATTTTGAATCCAATTATTATCAACCTCAGTTACAACACCAAGTTTTAAATATCAATGATTAATACAATATATATATATATATTTATATATATATATATATATATATATATATATATATATATATATATATAATATTAAGCTGAATGTCTGTGTGTATGTGTGGGTGTCTGGTCACGAATAGGTCCCTATATGGTTAACTATTTAAAAAAAAAACCTTATTACATATAATGATAAAAGACGTATCGAGACACAGGAGTGGGTGTGTTTGTATCTGGCAGAACGGTGGTTAATTAAAATTGTGGGTCTGCGTTCGCGCCTGGTCCACAAAGTATGGAAATAAAACATTTAAAAATTAAATAAAAAACGTTTACAAGTGTTTTTGATATAGATGTACATAAGAATAGTTTCATAAATATGTTTCAACTTAAATAGGGATGGTATACTAAAATTGTGGAGTCTGCGTTCGCGCCTGGCCTCTATAGAATGGAAATAGTCACAAATTTAATAAAGACTTTTCATATCTATCTGCGTAAGTATACATTGATAATTATATTTCAGTTTGCAGAAATATGGTATAATAAAATTATGGGGTGTTCATTCGCGCCTGACCTCCATTGAATGGAAATATGTCACAAAGTTTAACAAGTTTTTTTTTTTTAAATATAAATACACAGAATATAAGTGTTTCAGTGTGAACAGATATGGTATAATAAATTATGGGGTTTATGTATTATTTTTTTACTCTCGTCATATTTTGCTTTGGTTTTGATACCTGCAAATTCGAAGCTATCTCTTTACAACCCTTCCTTTTCCTAACCTATCATACTTTCATAAATCAGAGTTCATTTCCTGTAGGCTGTTTTTGAACCCAGTTAACGACGTGTACTTATGCTAGTATACATATATACATATATATATATATGTATATATATGTATATATATATATATATATATATGTATATATATATATATATTTCTACAGTCCAGAAAAACCGCAAATTTCAAGATCCTTGAAAGCAAAGAAACAGGAAGTCCAAGAATCGAGTTTCCTTCTTATTTGGTTTCATTAGTTGAACCCATTCGAACTCTTACCTCGAGACTTCTTTGATTTCATTATACTTTGGCGATTTTTTCGAAGTTTCTAATAAACGGTGTTTACGTTAAGTTGAAAGCAAATATCTAAGTTTTACATCTATCAAAAATGTTTTCGATTATACGCACACAGATGCAAACACACGCAATACACACACATTCACACACACACACACACATATATATGCGTGTGTGTGATGCAATGTGAAAAAGAGATGATATGCCGTAATCAACACAAAGTCATCAAAGCACAGTTCGATTGTTTCATCCTATTTTATTTCATTATATCTGTTTTTTTTTTGTGTGTGAGTTTTTTTTTTTTTTTTTTTTTTTGCCTTTTTTGTAAAGTGACTTCCACTCCATTAATTATTGTAGAAATAATTTCTCATCGTTCAATCTGATAAAAAAAAAAACTTTTATTTTTTTCCTCCGGTAAGTGTTCTACTTCAGTAAATACGGAATGACTTCAACAACATATCGAAATCAGCTTTGAATTGTTGAACGATTACATTTTCAAAGAAGTTGAAAACTATTGGAATTGTTTTGACATGAGTCGACGGTACATGCCCGGCGATGGAGAGATAAATCGGGCCCAATGCCTGGTTAGAAGTGATAATTGATCTAACAGCTGACAGAAGATAGAAGCAGTAAAGTACGTTCGTACATACATATATCATACGTATATATATATATATATATATATATATATATATATATATATATATATATACACATATATATACATATATATGCGCGTGTGTATATATGTGTGTATATATACGGATAGGTGTTAAATCAGTGCACATACGATATCTATCTATATATCTATCTATGTGTCTCTCCCTATATATATGTGTGTGTGTGTGTCTGTGGGTGTGTATATGTGTGTCGGTTTATATATATACACACATATATGTATATATATATACCCACCCACATATATACATATATACATATATATATATATATATATATATATATATATATATATATATATATATATATATACTAGTGCACGCCAGAAGTAGCATGGTTAAAATACGCTTAACTATTATATTTGAATTCATTTCGTATATATTATGATAGAGGTAATTATCTATCGATGATTATATTGGACCTAATAAATATTAATAGTTTCAAAGGTAAAAAAAGAATGACTGGAAGCCACCAAATAAAATTGAAATCAAAATTTATAACTCTGTATCCTTATATGCTTGCGTCTAACCTGAATCCATTCTTATATAAATAACGCTGCTTAACCTATGTCTTTGAATTAACGCATGCGCATAAATAAGTTTGTAGCCGACTTACGCAAGGCCAAAATTATTATTCTTTTTAATTTGCCTTGTAAGCTGTTTTGTTACCAGTTAAAAACCAAATAAAAAGGGTGTTACAGGTCTAAATGCCTTATACTCGGTACGCATAATATTCACGTAGGAGTTTTGTAGAGTTTTTTCCCCATATACACCGGCAAGATCAATTCTTTCTCTCTCATTCTCTCTCTCTCTCTCTGTATATATATGTTTATATATATATATATATATATATATATATATATATATATATATATAAACACACACACACACACACATACATATATATATATATAATTATATATATATATATATATATATATATATGTACAACCTTGAAAGTTTTAACGTTTAAAACTATACAAAAAATATAAATTAAAATTAAAAATATAATTTTTCGTCGTTCGTTAGAAAACTATTTAGTCAGTAAGTCATTTAATAACCTGCAATCACTCCATCAAATTTCTCTCTCAGATTCACTATAGTAATAATGAAATCTAAGGGAGCATAACTTGTTTATCATGAAACACTGTTTCGGGGATTTAAAAACAAAACAGTATATTACATCATGGCTCCCGAGCAGTACACACACACACACACGCACACACACACGCACACACACACAGAAACACACACACAAACACACACATATATATATATATATATATATATAGAGAGAGAGAGAGAGATAGATAGATAGATAGATAGATAATATTTCCGTTTGCTCTAATCTTTTAATCTTAAATTATACTCAATCATGCACTATGTAGAAACTATACATGAATAAAATATAGCGTAATAATTATATAAACAACAAATCTTATAAGAAACCGTAGAAATGAATAAATAATTAATAACACTTGTTTACTTTCGTATAGTCGCTAGCATATCCATTGCTGGGTATATTACAAAATTTGTTTTAATATATTTTTAAAAAGAAAAGAAGGTTTTCAATATCAATATGAGTGCATAAAAAATCTCAATTATATATACGTAATATGATTATAGACAAAGCAAAATCTTTGCATTCACATAAGCGCTATCGCCCAAAGTTAGTTAACCGAAACATGCTCATGATTGTGTAACAACATATTACTACTCATGTAAAAACAAGTAAAGAATATACCCTGCCCGATTTAGGTATTCAGCACTCTTGTATAAACTTCGTAAAACTTCGTTAGTTAGATACCCTCTGGAAAATAATAACCTCAGATTACATATGCAGACACAGACACAGACACACACATACACATACATATATATATATATATATATATATATATATATATATATGTGTGTGTGTGTGTGTGTGTTGTTTTGAAAACAACATAATGTCAATTATCACTGGTATTTTAATTTAATTTTGTTCATATATATATATATATGTATATATATATATATATATATATACGTATGCCTTACTTTTAATGCTAGGTTTATTTATGGTGTCTTTTAAATTTAATAAAAACCCTTCAGAATTTGCTGACGAGGAGACCTTGCTTATTAAAAAACTATATGTAATTAATGTACGTAACTTGATGTCTACCACAATAAAAAGCATTGCTTTCCGAAACGATCGTACAGATAATTGATTTTGTTGTTGTTCCTTCTTATGAAACGGATTTTTAATTTAATTATAATTTGATTTTAAAATTTTAAATTATCAATCACATTGCTTAATATATATATATATATATATATATATATATATATATATATAAAAAGCGAAGCGCACTATTTATTTGTTTTAAACAAACTTATGGTTTGAGCACTGAAAGCTACGGGCGGGTGTTGTTTAAATATACACTTGAGGAAAAAAATTTACGGCCTTGATTCGTGGCCCGGTGGTTAGAACAATATATATATATATATATATATATATATATATATATATATATATATATATTAGTGTTGAGACGATTATCGGAATTTGAATCGGGAATCGGAGAAAAAAAACGGAAGATTTTTGGGTAGTGGAATCGGAAATTTTAATGCCTATTTTCCGATGCCATAACGATTCTTTAAATTGTATTTTTATTTGTATTGCTGCTAATAATGATAACATAATACATAGTTTTTGTTTTATTCTAAAATACCAGTGAATCAAAAATTGATAGATCACTCTTAGCAAGATTATTTTAATTTTTAGTAAAATGTCTGCATATTAAACAAATAACAATCTTATAGTTAAATAACAATAGATTTATACAGAATCGAAGTCGGTAATTGCATCGGAATCGAGAATTTAGTACGGAGCCGTTTATTGTATCAGATCGGGAAAAGCTCTTGCAATCGTCCCATCTATATAAAAGGCAACATGTGTGTGTATTGTTTGTGTGTTTGTGTGTCTCGCAAAACCTTTCGACAGACGCAGTGTATTTAACGAGATCGGGATCATCTTAAAGCACGACATCTCGGACGACAAATCGAAAGATTGGCCAAAAACATTAATTGCCTCCCCCTAAACTGGCCACTTTGGTGCATGGTGCGGAAGCAAAAATCGTTTCTTCCTAATAAGATAGCTTCTACGTTTGCGCTATTGACGACGGAAGTTTAATTAGTTTAAATATTAAAAAACGACCTATTTTATTCGACGTTTCTTAGCTCAGTTTATTAAAGCTCGGCGTCATTATTTAAACGTTGTAACTTCGAATCGTGATGCCAGATGGTTTATTTTTTTCAATTTTTAAATTTTAATATCGAAACAGGGTTATTTATGCCATTTTTTGCGCTCGCTGTTTTTTTTTTTCAGATTTTTTAAAGAAGTTTTAACATCGTTCGTTTTCTTTTGTTTTTTTCCATCACGTTCGCGTTTTGTTTTTTTCTTTTTGTTTTCCCGATTTTTTGAAATGTTAACATCGTTCGTTTGCATCTCGTTTGTTTTTTTTTGTTTTGTTTTCGATTTTTTAAAGAAGTTTAACACTGTTTTTTGTAATATTTAAGCAGGGTTATTATTTCGATTATTTTTGTTTTGATTACCTCCCTACATACGCACCCTTACACACCCAGGCAACGCCGGGTACCCCCGCTAGTCTATAATATATATATATATATATATATATATATGTATTTTATATATTTATATATATATATATATATATATATATATATATATATATATATATTAGTCCCTGCGCGAGAGAGCCGGACACGAAATGTTTTAAATGATAATAATAATAGAATAAGAATAACAAAGACTTTCACTGGGTAGGACTACTATTGACCGTAACCAGTTATTCAGTCCATTTTAAATTTTCATCTATATTTTCTCGTGATGTACTGAATATTTCTTAATGAAACCAATATGAAATATGTCCCTTATTAAATTTTAAATATGTTTTATTATGAAAGAAGTTTTAAAAAATTTAATCTAAAAAAGTTCTTTTAAAGTTTTTGTTATAACAAATTAAGATTTTCTCATTATTCAGACCTGTATTACAAACAGGGAATTTCAAAAAAATGAGTTATGGTGTGAGGAGAAATACAAACTGAAGCAGAGAGAATATTCAGACCTGTAATAATACAAAGAGGGGTTGCAAAAATGAGTTGTAGTGTGAGGAGAAATACAAACTGAAATAGAGAGAAGGAGGGTTTCAAAATATAATCTTAAAAAGATAAGATACAAGTTTTTACTATAGGCTTTAAAAATAAAGGTGGAAGATTCAATTTGAAATTTATTTATCTTCAAAGTGCACTTTTATAACTTTTACAATGTACGGTATAAAAATTTAATTTAAATTGAATAAAAAAATTCCTTGGATTTATTTTATTTAATGTACATTTTGTTGCAATTTACAAACATTACTTTCATCTAGCAATTAATGATATAGATATAAAATTTTCAATGATTTTTATAAAAAGTGCAACAGAACGTACATTACATAAAATAACTCCAAGGTAATTTTTTGATTCAATTTAAATTAAATTTTTATATCTTACTTTGTAAAATTTATAAAAGTGCACTTTGAAGAAAAATAAATTTCAGATTGAATCTTATACCTTTATTTTTAAAACCTATATTAAAAACCTTTGCTTAACAATTTTCATGCCTTGTATGAAATGCTTTTCTAACTTGTATATATATACACACACATACATATATATATATATGTGTGTGTGTGTGTGTGTATATATATATGTGTGTATGTGTTTAATTATTACAACCACAAGTGTATAAATTGATTACAAATTGTGTCAGCAGACAAGATAAAATTATCCGTTCATATCGTCAGATGATTCGAGTTAAATCAAAAAATGAAAAAAAAACAAAGATATGGTTTGGATATTAAAAAGCCAAGAGAATGGAGATAAGAGAGAGAAATTGAAGACGGGAAAAGGGGGGTAAAATTAGGAAAAAAAATAAAAAAAATAATTAAATAAATAAGTAAAATTATTAAGATAAGATAGGGCAAGAGAGAGTGGAAAGAAGAGGAAGAATTAATAGTATCGGTTTAGTAAGTTTATTTTTAATAGTGTGGAATTAATAATAGAGAAAAGTAGGCATAGATAGAAGATAAGGAATCTGAAGATTGACCGTTTAATGAAAAGTGTGTTAATTAAAGGTATAAGGAGGATGAGATAATCTCAAAGGAGCAAAATAGATGATTAAAATTAAGTTAATTTGCTTGAAAAGTAATAATGTAATATACTGTTTAATGTAATAGATGTGGGTTTCAATGTTAAGAGTGTGCAATTGTTTAGGTTGCGAGATTTGTGTCATGGATTAAGTAGGGTGTGAAGTTGCTAAAATGATGGATTTGTAATGCCTACAAAAAATTGACATGGCTAATCTTTAATAATTGATCTCTATATTTAAATAAAATAACTCGTGTAAACAAGGGAAGCAGGGGGGATATAAAGATGTATATCTATTACATTTTTTGAGAATTTCTCAGTTAATGGTGGGGGTCAGATAGTTTTGAATCAGGCTTTAGTACTGGGTAGTTAATGATGTTTTTCTGGGTCGTTGGGATTATTGCAGGAATATTTGTGGGTTCTAAAACGGGCTTTAAAAGAGGTTCCAGCAAGTCCGGTGCAGTATTTTTTTTATTATGTAGGTTCACTATTGCGGAGATAGTGGGTTTGTATACAACTTCAGTCGGTAGGAATTATTGTTTGAGTGGACAATCTGATTTAATTGTGCAGTTATATTATTGTAATTATTGTTTTCGTTATTAAGTATTCTATTATTTTGTATTTTTTGTTATTATACTTTCCAGGTTATCACTGCAAATGTAGCTGAGTTTTATAATGTTTTTAGTAACCATTTTATGTAGTATGCAATTTGGGGGAAGTGGGAGTTAACTAACTGGAATAATTCCCTCTCCCCAGTTTATCTTGAATCATAAATTAAAAGGAAAGATGAACCAACATATTTTATAGATTTGTATTTCTTATCGTTGGAAGAGTTCAATATAGTTGATAGCGGTTTAGTACATTTCTTATATTTTAGTGCTGCTTCAAAAAAGGGCTTGTGTTTTGACAGAGGCCGCAGTTTCCTAGCAGAGCTAGACTTTCATAATGCGAAAATGCGGCTATAATGTCAGGACCCTAGCAACAAGTGGCCATTATGTTTATTTTCAAATACAGACAAAAGTTAGTTTTGCATTAACATATTCTGTTCCTTAAATGATTTATATTTTTTGTAAGTAAAAATAGTTATGATTTATTTACATATAAAAACATTGCTTTTCCTTTTTTCAAATAGTAATCTCGACAAAAAAAATAAATGTGGTTGACATTTTTTATATAAGGAACAAAATCATGTTTACACCGTTTTATGATTTGTTCATTTCTACCACATAGAGGAAACGCTCAACATTTTTTAGAACAAACGCATATTATTTAGACACCCTAACAGATCGAGCTATTTTATCGAAAACGTTTTGTTCTAATCACGTGTTACTTTAATAGGTAAGTGAGAAAACATTACATCTTTTATTTAACTTAGAATGTTTTGTTTTTATTAATTGATTTTATTCTCGGAAATTCTGCAGTGTACGGATGGCGACAATGCTGGTGGTGGGGGGATAGCTCCAATTTCTTCTTGGTAAGTAACAAAGAAGATTTTGTCTCGAACACAATAATATTTTAAAACCAAACCATTTATGAATATATATATATATATATATATATATATATATATATATATATACTAGCATGGGTGCCCGGCGTTGCCCGGGTGTTTAGAGGTGTATGCTGAGCAAAAAAAAGGGGGTAATTTTTTAAACTTTGACCCCTATTATGACCCCTGACAATTTATTGTTTTGGCCTCAAATAAAGTTATTACGTTATATCCATGTCCACGGAACCTATATCTAAAATTTCAAGTGTGTAGACCCAAAATTGTCGAAGGAGTTTGGTAGAGTTCTTAAAGGTCAAATCGTTGAAATTTGACCCCTTAACAGCCAAATTTCTGGCTGACACCCGTCACATTGATTTTCCCAAATCTCACTACCCGGTATTTCAAATTTCGCGTCTATAGACTAAAAATTGACAGTTATTGCGTAGGGAAATGTACACAGACAGACAGACACACACACAGACAGACAGACAGACAGACACGTTCACTTTTATAGATATATAGATATATATATATATATAAGCAAACGTGTGTGTGTGTATACATTTCTCTACGCAATAACTCTCTCAATTTTTAGTCTGCAGTCTCGAAACCTGCTATACAGGGTACTAAGATTTGGGAAAATCGACGTGGTCGGTTTTTGACCAGAAATTTGGAGATAAAGGGGTCAAAGGTCAACGATTTGACCTTTGAGAAATCTACCAAACTCTTCCGACAATTTTTGAGTCTACGCACTTGAAATCTTAGATATAGGCTCCTTGGACATTGACCTAACTTAATAACTTGATTTGAGCCCAAAACAATAAATTTTAAGGGGTCATAATAGAGGTCAAAGTAAAAAAAAAATGGTCTCTGCAGTCTCTTTTAAATTACTTAGACAATTTCCGGTCTAAATATTTGAAATTTTACATAAAGGGTATTCAGAGATAGGGCAAGCTTTTTCATCAGTTTGGGTGGAAAATTTTTAGTTACCAATATATAAATGTATATATGTATGTCTGTTTGCATGTCTGCCTAAAAACTTTCAATAGAGGCGACGGATTTTACCAAGATCAGTATCGTTTTTAAGCTCCACCTTTCATACGACAAATATCGAAAAACTGGCTAAAAACATTAATATCTCCCTCTTATACTGGGTCGAAAATTTTTAGTTACCAATATATAAATGTACGATGTATGTCTGTTTGCATGTCTGCCTTAAACTTTCAATAGAACCGACGGATTTTACCACGATCAGTATCGTTTTTATATTAGACCTAAAAATCGGCTAAAATATTAATATCCTCCCCTTCAACTAGGCACTTTTCTACAGGGGAGAGGTCAGTTTTTCCGCCGATATTTTTTAAAGTTATCCTCTCCTTTAAATTGTCTAGCCTTAATTTAAAAAATGTCTCTTTCGGTTTGGCGGTGGTCGTAACAGCATAAACATTAGGTTTTACCCCGTTATTTTCCTCCTTTGCGGTACGGGTTCGAGTCTGCCTTCCTACCACCACTTTTTTTTTTTTTTTTTGCTCAACATACACATCCAAACACCCGGGCAAGGCCGGGCTGAAATGCAAGTATATCTATAAAAGTGAACGTGTCTGTGTGTCTGTGTACATTTTCCTTCGCAATAACTTTGTCAATTGTCAATTTACAGACTCGAAAGTTGATATACAGGGTACTAAGATTTTGGAACATTGATGTGATCGGTTTTGGGCCAAAAAATTTCCTGTAAAGGGGTCAAAATTAAACGATTTGACCTTTGAGAACTCTACCGAACTCCTCCCATAATTTGGGGTCTAAACACTTGAAATTTTAAATATATGTTCGTTTAACATGGATCTAACTTAATAACTCGATTTGAACCCAAAACAATAAAGGTTAAGGGGTCATAATAGAGGTCAAATTTTTAAAAATTGACCGTATTTTTATTTTTTTTTTAGCTCAGCACACACCTCCAAACACACGGGCAACGCCGGGCTGAAATGCTAGTATATATATATATATATATATATATATATATATATATATATATATATATATAATTTCTTTTTCTAATTATATATAAACATATTTCCGGATTAATGGCACCCGTACGATTTACTCAAACATGGGAAAAAATCTTTCCTAATCGTGAAAATTACCTTTTTTTCTGAATAATCGCTCAAAAATCGAAAATTAAACAAATAATTGTCCTACGAATCGAACGCCGACGACATTTTTTACAGCTTTGTTTAACAACTTTTGAATAATTTAAAATATGAAATTTGTTTAAAAAATGGATTTAATATTTGTAAAAAATATGACCGAATAGACTGAAGCGTTTGCTGTTTAAAAAACAACGAACGAAAACATTATTTAATGCAATAGGAACGTGTGCATTTACCGATGCGGATTTCCGTTTGGCGTATGCAGATAAAATACAGGCGTATGCCAAGCTGTGGTAAGAATAATCAGCTACTGGAAAATCGACAATAACAATGTAAGCAGACGACTTTTAAAAACTTGGAAGAAGAAGAAAAAAAGGTTTTAATCACGTCCTCTAGTTATAAAGGGCCGCATTAGTTCCATGGTTATTAAAAATGTAAGGGGGATAACTCTGTCCAATTGTCTAAACGTTAATGTTTATGCACGTATGCGCAACCGGATGTCGTAAAACGGAAAGTGGGGTACATCACTCGTTACAAGGTCATTTGAGTTTTATAATTATATATATATATATATATATATATATATATATATATATATATATATATATAACCACCCAACTTATATATTGATCTATTCTTTAATATTGAGTTTTTCCTTTTTGGCTAGGATCACCCTGAAATTGTTACTTCAAGTAATATCTATCAGGATTTTCATCTGAATTCTATCAGTGTAATATATATATATATATATATATATATATATATATATATATATATATATATATATATACAGACAGAGAGAGAGAGAGAGCGCGGAAGTGAAAGAAAGAGAGAGAACGAAAGAGCGAGGGAGATGAAAAAGGAAGAAACCAAGTTATATGTCCATCAGTATTTCGTCTCTATTGTAAGACTTATTTTATATGAATAAATTAAAGAAAATAAAATATCAGTACACTATGTAGAAATAAAAGTACTATCATTTACCACTGTTGTACTGGAATTGTATTTCCTTCATCTTATGTTTCTAGCTAAAGTCTTACAACAAAAACGAAACGTTGATGAGCACATAACTTGCTTTCTTCTTGTTTAATTACTCTATCTCGTCGGAATACTATTTCTATATATCTCATCACTATATACATATATATGTGTTGGTGTGTGTGTGTTTGTGTGTGCGTGAATGTGTGTTCTTGTATATGTGCCTGCGCATATCTATATATGTCTCTGTGTGTTAAAAAGGAAAGATAACTTCAACCCAAATTCTAACAACTTCAATTAACTCATTTCCTTACCACCAAGGCGAGATTAATTAGTTGTAGTAGTTGTAGATCACAGTCTAGTAAACAGTTAATTAAAGAATGAATATGTTCACGCCGTCTTAGTACTACTTAAGGATGATCAGAGTTAAAACGGCAGAAACATATTCATTTGTCCGTAAATATATTTTTATGTGTCAGTATATAAACTCACTAGTTGATTCGTATATGATTAATCTCGCCATTGTTTTGTTTAGTTACTCTCTGAAACAGTTGAAATTGTGTGTATGCTCTCAATTATACAACTCTCTCTCTCTACTCAAATTATCTAACGATATGCTCCATTTTTCAAAAATCTAATGTACACCACACGTACGCGTGCACAGATACAGTTGCACACAAATTCACATAAACACTACATATATGTATATATATATATATATATATATATATATATATATATATATATATATATATGGTGTTAACAGAAATCATTAGCTTGCATCTTGCAACATATCCTCGCAAATTAAATTCCTTTAATCTTTTCTTGACAGTAGAAAGAGATAAGTTTTAACAGGATTGCACTGTTGTTGGATTTGGGGAGCAGTTTAAAATCTGTTTCGTAGGCTGATGATCTGTGTAGCATTGCTTTCCCTGTTAGAAGTAACTCTAGTACGACCAGATTTAGATGCATCACGAACACTACCGGTGGCCTGGTGCTTTTTCACAGTTTTCTCATCACATTTCTATCTGCGGCCGATTTCTATATTGGATAAACAAAAAATGTGGAGATTAATGAGCGCCTCGCAGTCACCAATAGAAAGTCGTTGCATATGGACTAAATGTTACGTTGTATAACTTGGAACAACAACAATTACGATTAAAGATGATATGTTGCCTGTTGATGGATACTTTAAACTGATTTAAGGGGGGATAATTTAAGCTAGTTATAAGCGAATCAGTTGCTGCGGACATTCTTTTTGCCTCCTCTATTTAACATGTGTTTTTTTAATTAACGTGAACACTAGAAAATTTCAACTAAAAGCCAAAGGTGAACAAGGAAAATTATAGAGGAATAAAAGGCGAACCAAATGAAGTATAGTTGTCTGAACAGTTATATTAAATTTAGTATAAATTTGCAGATTTTGAAAAAATTGCAAATGCCGACTTTTTTTTTACGGGCAGTATATATATATATATATATATATATATATATATATATGTATGTATGTATGTATAATTATTAAAATAGACTTTCTTTAATGTAATATGCAAATTAGATAATTCATTTGAATGTTGATTTCTTTTGAATAAATATTATATGGAGAAACCATGCAGAAAGGATGTATACAAAGATATGTTTAAACTATTTACCTTATTCAGGGAGCAGTGTATACATTTTGTATATATTTAACAAATTGCGCACAAATAAACAGACAAACATACAAAAAACGTTATTATAAAAGATAACAATGTGAGATAATACGTCGAAAAGAAATGAAGTCAACAACAGAACAAAATTATTCATCTGATTAAATTATATTTTGTCTGGCTTTTAAAATTACCATAATATGATTTTATATATAATATTTGCTTACGAATATCTGCTATGTTACGGAATAATGTTTATCATATTTCACATGTATGTAACGGTTTACATGTTTTGGATTTATCGAATTCTATGAGTTATGTAATTGATTTTATTGATAAATACATGTATTAGATGTTATTTTAAAACATGTACTAACACTCATCAATATTAGATCCGAACAGCTAATCCGGGAAGGAGAAAATAAATATATGTTGACTTTTTCATCCTTCTCTATTTATTTGTCTTTTTTCTCCATATACGATTTATTATTTATTTGTTTTAAGCTTGTCAGATATAATTTTACAAAACAACACGAAACACTTGATAAACTGTCTACGTTTATTCTATTTTCATCTGAACCATAGAAATGAAACAATTACATTTGCAAGAGAAGTTTGGCTGCCAATCGGATTTAATCTAGTGTGTAGTATCCGCAAATCATTTATATTAAAAAAAACGGAAATATATGCATAAATACATAATACACATAAACATACATGCATACATACAGGCATACGCACACATATATATATATATATATATATATATATATATATACATAAAACTATTTTATTTAATCACATGAATTAATATACAAGCATATAAGTTTTTGTAAATTCTCAGTATTTACTTCAATAGTGCTTAATACATAAGTAGAGCAAGGTAGTGAATTATGAAAATAAATATGGCAATTAAGCTACACAGAATAGTTTGTGTTTCATTCTCGTGAGAATTCGTTAGGGTTATGACATATGCATCAGCTTAATTCCAGTATAGATTTTCATAACTTACTATATATATATATATATATATATATATATGCATACATATATATATACATATATATATACATATAATACATATATATATATATATATATATATATATATCCGTGTATACATATATGCGTGTGTGTGTGTGTGAGAGAGAGAGAGAGAGGGCGAGAGAGGGAGAAATGAGGAAAACATAAAACTCAGTAAACAAAAGGTAATTTTTACGAAATATTCATATAGATATATATGTATATGGAAAGAGATAAGATGGAGGGGTAGAGAGAAGGGGAATGCAATAAAAATGGTAGAAAATCTTGGAAATATTTTTTTTAAAATTCACGCTGTAATAAAACCTGAACAAACAGATAGATGCATCAGTCTTATATCCAAACACCCAAAAGTGATTCAAGAGAAAGTACATCGACATAGCTAATCTGTTGCAAACTCTTGAAGAAAGTCACATAAATGCCACGAAAATGTCATTGGGTTGTTTGTTCGTTCTCTCCTTAATTCGGGCTTCAAATCCTGGGAATCCATGTAATTAAAGCAGTTGAAACGTTGCTCTCTTGGATAGACAAAATACTGAAATCCGGTGGATTAAAATTAGAAGATATGGACCAGCATTCCTTGGAAAAGAAAGCTGACACATTCTTAGGTAATATTTTTGACTTCGTGTGAGATTGTCCTTAGTCTTGTTAGAATGACAAACGACAAAATATTTATGTGACAATTCTCCTTGTTCAATCTCACACATTTATGAACAAAACTCAAAACCTCTTATTAGTTTCGCTTACGGCAGTAAAGACCTTCACTGAGTCGGTTCCGTACCTTAGATGAACAAACATAATTTAACATCACGTGCGCGATACGAACCCCGATCTTCATGCATGTTAGCAATTGCTGCTGGACGGCAAATTTATTTTCGACCCTAAAAACCTTATTAAGCAGCCGGACAAGTTTGCTATGCAATATGAAAATCCAGCTGTTTTCGCCACTTCATTCTAAGACCTTTCAGTAACAATTTTGTTCGTTTAGTGATCGTGAGAGGAAGTTTGGTGATCGATTTTAAGAATGGTGGACATGGAATCAATCGAATATAACCGTCCCATTTGTTAGATTACTAAGGGGGTACTCCCCAGCGGTTTCCTGGGGGGGGGGTTGATCACCTTAAATTTCCGAGCAGTACGGGAGCTAGCTTGTACTATATTGTTAGTAAAGTCGTAATTTGTTGATGTAATCATATATTTTGATGAGTTTCCAATTACATAATCTTAATTTTCTTTATGCAAAGCCGTTTTCATATTAACTAGCAGGGATTATATATATATATATATATATATATATATATATATATATATATTTGTGCATGTGTGTGTGTATATATATATAAAATGTATTCATACGAACATTGATGGCTACAGATATGCATACATATTTCTGTTATCACCCGTGATTAGGGAGACTACATGTTCAGGCCGAACATTTCCCTCGATATCTCAACTCAAGATACAAAAGCATTCTCTTATATCACCTACAAAAATATAATCTTATCTTAGTTTAGAGGGAATGACACTTTTTGGAAGATGCATGTTGTATCAGTGGATGTACTTCTGGGAGACTAAGCTACACTGGCTTGATATCTATAATATAAAGCTGACAGTGTGTGTGTGTGTGTTTGTGTGTGGGGGGGCTTCTATATGGTTGACTATTTAAAAAACAACTGACAGCATATAATGATAGAAGACGTATCGAGACACAGAAGTGGGTGTGTTTGATCTGACAGAACGGTGGTTCATTAAAATTGTGGGGTCTGCGTTCGCCCCTGGTCCACAAAGTATGGAAATAAAGCATTTAAAAATTAAACAAAAACGTTTACAAGTGTTTTTGATATAGATGTACATAAGAATACTTTGATAAGTATGTTTTAACTTAAATAGGGATGGTATAATTACATTGTGGGGTCTGCGTTCGCGCCTGGCTTCCATAGAATCGAAATAGGCACACACTTTAATAAAGACTTTCCATATCTATCTGCGTAAGTATACTTTTATAATTATGTTTCAGTTTGAAGAAATATGGTATAATAAAATTATGGGGGTGTTCGTTCGCACCTGACCTCCATAGAATGGAAATATGCCACAAAGTTTAACAAGTTTTTTTTTAATATTGATCCACAGAATATTGTGATAAGTGTTTCAGTGTGAAGAGGTATGGCATAATAAATTATGGGGGTTATCTATTTTATTTTTTACTATCATCATATTTTGCTTTGGCGTTGATACCCCCAAATTCAACCCAAATTTACAACTCTTCCTTTTCAGAACCTATCATACTTTCATAAATCATTATCCATTTTTTGTAGGCTGGTTTTGGACCCAGTCAATTTCTCTTTCAGGGCAAATATATTGATCGTAAATATTTCAAAGCAACAGATATAATTACTTCACATTTATAGTATTTTATTGCTTATATGTTGTTGCGTCTTATACGTTTTTCAATTAATTAATTTTCAATCGCCAGACACACATATAAGTTTCTTGAAAAATTTGAATATTGGTTAATGAAACTCGCCGATAATAGGCGCCTTAGGTGATTAGCAATAAGCTAACCTTTTCTCAAAGCGAGAACGTAATGAGTGGGATGATGACCCCCCCTTAAGTTATATACCGAAATTCCCCCCCTACAAAAAAAATCAATATGGATCGGATCATTACAGAAATGGTCAAAATATATGTGGATTTGGTGGTTGGGCCGATGATTCCAGAGAAGGTCTATGAAGATCTGTTGGGTTAATTGCGACCATTATATAAAACACATTCAAGGTGCAACCTATCAGAAATTAAAGAAAAATATGAATGGGAAATAAATAGGTATGTTCCTTTGGAATTTTTCCAATATCAATATGACAAGAGTATGGATCCACGAGTACGGATGAGCTTCCAGAAATTCCCTTATGAACGTGTCATACTCGAAGATGAATAGTGGACAGACTGATCGTGTACTCCTTCTAATAATTAATTTTAAAACAATTGGCGAGTAAAATCCACGTCGACGTGAAAGAAAATATCTCGGACATTTGTTGTCATCACTGCAACAGATCACGTTGCATACATAGTATTAAATAGATGATAAAATGTTACTAAATATGAATCTTATGAGTTCAAAAGGCATTCAATCCGAGCAAGTTGGAGGTGTGCATTTTGCTCTCTGTGACCAGCTTTCTAATTGAAAAATTACTTCTAAGAAAATTTGCATTATAATCGTTAGCAATCAAGTGCTTGGCTTGATCATCTGCATATGGACTTGTGAAAATAGAGATCTACAGTATTAAATAACCGGGGTCTAATTCTGTTCCATGATAATACGTTGCCACACATTCAAAAATAACTTTGCACACTCATAGACCTATAATACGAGATATTATCGTACCATCAATATTCTGCTCATTCGCATTTGCTTTTCATTTATAAGCAGTTAATCACATTTTTAAATGGTAAAATATCCCGGTCTAAATAATACAATTGCAACGGTAGTCTTTCATCCCAGCCAAGGCCTCTTTTTTTAAACGAGAAATAAATAATATAGTATATCGATGGCAAAGATTTATGGCTGTTAAAACCCTTTTAATTTGAATAATCTGAGCATTGTATTTCTTTGTTTCTGAAATCAGTTATTACATTTTTAAATACATAATGATAAAATTCTCTAAGAAAATGACTTATAAATTAAAATATTCATAAAAGTAAAAATCATAGATGATAATAAAATAAAGCAGAATTTAGAAAAACACCAAACAAGAAATACCATCCAGTTTTTGAAATCATTGATGCAGTGTTCTTAAAAAACTAAAATGAATGTGAACGTTTTCCATGTTTAAGACTAACCTGTTTTATTATTTAGCAACGCTGTTATGTTTTATATTGTTTATATTGAATAAAATAAAATACGCTTCAAGCCAAATCACAACGTAGTATTAAGAAAATAAACAAATATTTTACTTGCTTGAAATTTATCTCAAGTATATTTTATAGGTATACGCCATCTTCAGTGTGTTGTTTTGTTTCTTTTTTTCTTTTTCTTCTTCCTTGCCATGTTGTAAATTTGGAGAAAGAAGTCTGTTTGTAAGGAGCCGCGTGTTGTGTCTGGCGGTTGTATTTTGCAATCTTTGAACTGTGCGTAGGCAACGCGAGAATAACGTCAACAAGGAGAGTTCATATATAATTAAAACAACGTTTCTATATGAACTCTCATTCTTGACTATATTGATTTTATTTTTAATTTCATTCATGAATCTGTGATGATTTTTGGAATATGTATCTTATGTTTTTTTTTTACATTTCATATATGTTTCGATATTTCGCGACCTCTTTCGGGAGATAAAAACATCTACAATGACAATAACAGTATATCGATAAAAAAAAAGCCCAAGTCTCAAACACAGAACGAAAAGATCAGAATGGCTTCAGATGACCAAAAAATAGATCTCAAATCATACCACATACATGGGGAAACCTGTAAATTAATTAACAGGCAAGTATTAAGAAATAAGTGAATGAAAAATATTATTTTTACATCTTAATAAACATGTATTTATATCAATTTGCTGCTGCATGATGGTTCTTATGACGTCGAAGTCCGTAACGATATTGTTAAATATATATGCCATTCGTAATCTTCCGACACAACATTCCTGAGGGAAAATTAATCCTCATTAAATCCAGACAATGTATTGTATTCAGAGAAACCACATACAAAATAAACAAATTAATTAAATCAAAATACATTTACATACACAGATAACTCCATATTATATATATATATATATATATATATATATATATATATATATATATATATATATATTGGAAATATATATAACAATTAACTGCACGGGATTTTTCGCGTTACATTTTCATGAAGAATCTCTGGCTATTTTAAGAATTCGATGTCATTATGTGTGTTTTATATATTCTAGTTGCACTGGGTTTACTTATAAATCAATCAGATTCTTTGTTATGTAATAGCCTTATGAATCATGACGAGAATAAAACACGTGTAGATTTATTACGATATATATTTTTCAAGAAATTATAACTTAGCTCTACTTCTGTATCGAGCACTGTCATCGTAAATATTAAACTAGATACACGAAAAATCTAGAGAAAGAAATGAATAATGAATACTCTCAAATCCACAGTTCTGTTTATCTTAAAAATTAGTTCTTTCTACATTTAACAGTTTCGTTACATTTTATTGGCCTGTTTACTTTACATGAAACAATCAATATTTTCGGTCGTTATTTTATCCTGCCGAACATATACTCATCAGAAACATAGAAATTGTTCTTCGAAAATAAACAAGCATGACCACGTAATATTTGTAATGACTCATATAGAAGAAGCCACCTTATATTGTTCCTATTTACTTTGCCATCCAACGAGGGCAGAGTTAGACACCAGAGTCGTTTTTTGTATATGGGGGAAAGGAACAAAAATAACAAAAATTTTCTCAGTCGTTAAAGATGTCACCTCCACTAATCGAGAACAAAATAATGAAGTGTAGTATCAGAACAAATACTACACTTTGATCTAGGCCCGAAGACCAAGTTGCTGAATAGTTTTGCATGATGACTGTAGTTTTTTTTTTTTTATAAGTATGGCTTCTAGTAATTTTAGTCGTCGTGTGCAATTGTTAAGGTATCGAATTTATCATTGTTAGTTAAGATATATATATATATATATATATATATATATATATGTATATATATATATATATTGTTGCAATATCTACAAACAAAAGGGACTTCCCCATTATAAAAAATAGGGAGAATGTTGCAATATTTTGGTTGTATAATGGGGTATTTATTTAAATGCTGCCCACATCAGCATTATTTGGCACAAGGCCTGGAAAGTGGGATACCCGCAGGCTCCCCTAAAGGAGGGGCACTCCTGCAATTTTAAAAAATGCCCGAGTAACCCCGTCGGTATTCCCCGGTCGGGGCGCCTCAGGCAGCAAGCAATAAACTTGCTCCACCGGAAAGCCCGGTGGCAAGGCCTGGGAGGGTGGACCTCCTAGGTATTACCCAGGCGGTGTACCACAGTCCAACAGGTGCTGGGCCGGTTCCCGGCCCCTCACCTGTTGGGCTGAGTGTCAAGTGACGAATCCTTGACTTGTACTACCCTGTCTCCATGCAGCCGAAGCCGCTAGAAGACATCCCATCATAAGAGGTTTATAATGGGGTATATATATAATTGTCGCCCACATAGACATTATTTGGCACAAGGCCTGGAAAGTGGGATATCCGCAGGCTCCCCTAAAGGAGGTGCCCTTCTGCAATTTTAAAAATTGCCTGAGTAACCCCGTCGGCATTCCTCGGTCGGGGCGCCTCAGGCAGCAAGCAATAAACTTGCCCCACCAGAAAGCCCGGTGGCAAGGCCTGGGAGGGTGGACCTCCTAGGTATTACCCAGGCGGTGCACCTCAGTCCAACAGGTGCTGGGCCGGTTCCCGGCCCCTCACCTGTTGGGCTGAGTGTCTAGTGACGAATCCTTGACTTGTACTACCCTGTCTCCATGCAGCCGAAGCCGCTAGGAGACACATCCCATCAAAAGAGTGTTTTAATGGGGTTCGGACGATTCTATTTATAAACGATGCTGCTAAGAACTGACGAATCAAAATAATTCACGTTCTGCTACCAACCAATCAGAAACCAGAATTGCATCGTAAATATTAAACCTTTTCTGGAGCAATTTCACATGTTCTTTTCCGTCTCGACACGGTAAGAATATTTTGTTCTGTGGGACTATTTACTACAAACAAGTCACCTCCCAGGATTTGTGTGTAACAGCGAACCATCTGAAACTCAAAATGGCTTACACTTATATATATATATATATATATATATATATATATATATATATATATGCACTTTCATTTCACACACACTCATGCACACACACACAGAAAATGCGACGCGCACTGTTTTTTATTAACAAAGCGGTTAGAGCGTTGTAAAAGTGGTGGACAAATGTTTGTTTAAATAGACATTTGGCGAGATAATTTACGGGCACCGCTCCCATGGTTCGATCGGTAGAACTGCTGACTGTCAAGTGAATGGTGCTAGGTTCAATCCTCGGCTTGGGAGAGGTGTTAGTCTAGCGGCACTGATGAGTTGTGATACAACGTAACAGGACTGTTTGTCGATGACTACAAATATTTTAAGCCCCTTCTCTTTGGCTTGAGCACCGTCGTAAATAATCTCGCCCGCTACTTAATTGGCAGAAAAATGCGACGCTCCCTGTTGGTTTATAAACAAGCGGTTAGAGCACTTTTGATTATATATTTTTTTTATTTTGTTTAAAGCAAAATCTTCCGCTAATGGCAGTAACAATAACGTAGCAGATATTTATTTATCTTAAACTGACAGTTAAGCGAACATCTATGGATAAGTGTGTGTGTTTTACGTTTGAAAATATATATGCACATTTACCATGTGTTTTTTTACGGTAATGAGGTCATGCGCAGTTTTAGGTGAATTAAATAGCGCATACATTCTTTTAGAGTACAAATTAATAGGAATTTATTCACTTATCAATTAGATTATAGGCAGTCAGTAAGCACACACACGGTATTGCGTTCCACATACGGTCAGTTCTGGAGGGGAAACTCTTCATTGAAGTTTTATTAAATTTTAGGCACAGATACTGTGAGAGAGAAGTTGTTGTTGTTGTTGTTGTTGTTGTTGTTGTTGTTGTTGTTGTTGTTAGGCGAGTATTTTTGTGGGCGTTGGATGGGAGGAACAGTGGAGTAAATCTCAGCCGATAACGATAGAGCAGATACAGCCTTGCCACGCATCTTTCGTGGTAAAGAAAAAAAAATGCATGGAGGCGATGTGATCCTCGCCCACCTATATTACTTAGGCGATTCTGTCTCTATCAAGGCATGCATATTTACTCTTATGAACTCCTCTTCAGATGTAGTGGGAGTACTCAATTGTAGGGCGTATTTGACTCTTGCATACACATTGGTTCGGGAATGGTATACTTTCCTTTGTCTCAGAACCATTACACCAGCTTTTCTAGTCATCTGATGTAGGAATAATATTTCCGGTCAGGTGTAAAGGTCAGACCGATACGTTTCTCAAACATTGTGCTTCTCCAAGACGTAGACCCTTCATTTTATCTGGGGACAAATAGGTTATTACAGAAATATTTCGTAAGAATTAAATAAATTGAAAAAAATTAAGTATAAGTGTTTTTCTATCGTTAGTTTTTTTTTCTGTTGAAAATCAGTTTCATTTAGTTTTTACGGATGTTGACTTTTAATTTTCATTTAAGTTGTTCGAAATCCACTCAGATTAAATGTTCATAATGATGAACGCTTGTGTAGAATCATTACATTTTTAAACTGCAACTAATATCAGTCGGTGCAATTCAATGCCACAGACAAGGCAGAGCATAGAGCTCAGGTTTTTCTTCGACTATATATTATATATATATATATATATATATATATATATATATATATATATATATACCGTATGTGTAGATATACATATATATATATGTAGATATACATATGTATATATATATACATATGTATGTATATATATACATATATATACATATGTATGTATGTATGTATGTATATATATATATATAAATATATACATACATACATACATGCATACATATATTTGCATATCATATTTTATAGAGGCAATTATACCTAGAGTCTAAAGAGCGTAGTTTATTTTAATGTATTAGTAAATGTATTAACACCTTTAAAAACAGTGCCCATTGTACTGTAGGTATATAATATGCTCAATAAGTATAGATATCCTATAGCTATTTTAATATTGAGTAAAACGAGTCATCATTGTGAATTAAAAACTAGTTTCCAAAAGAAAAAAACAAACAAAATCTACTCGAGTGTACGATCGTTTCGAAAACGATGTTCATTTTATTGAAATTGCCAATAACTATTAACAATAATTCAACAAAGGTTTTGTCCTTTAAACATAGTTTCCTCATCATAAAAATAGGGGGGGATAGTTAGAGACACCAAAATATAACTAGCATTTTTGTCGTGAGTAAGACAGATATTCCTGAAAAATTTAAAAACAAAATAAAGAAAGGTTAGTTATTAATTTTATGTCGATGGATAAAATAAAATAGAAAATTAGGAATAAGGTTAAATATATATATATATATATATATATATATATATATATATATATATATATAGTGCTATAATGGAAGGATTCCAGAGGAAATCCGGGTATGAGAGCTCAATGTGGTAAACAGAGCAATAATATAAAAATATAACACGGAAATTACATAATTGTCGATGCAATAATTTATTTCAACCTTATGGTATTTTCAAGCATCTAAACTAGACAATTACATTTTTGATACTTTATATATATATATATATATATATATATATATATTATAATAATAAAAAAATAAAAAAGTATATACCCTTTTTAGCTCCATTTAAAAATTTGTTTTAAGTTCAGTCCATCTATCTTTTGGCATGCATTTATATCTTGTCTCCGAATCGTTTAAATAATTACTTAGAGCTTCCATATATTTGTATAAATATACATATACATGCATACAGAACACAAGTTAAGACTGCAAATTATAATTTAGAAGCGTTTATTGTTCGTCAGGAATCTCAAATAAAAAATAATATTTGTATTTCCTTAATTAACGGAGTTCTTAAAAAATGCTTTCCTCTCATCATAGGGAATATGTAAGCAAATAGATATAATAGTGAAACTATAAAATTCCTGGTACTGACTAAATTACAATTAAAATATATTAATCCTACTTATCAATTCAAATAAATATGTAGCCCAAGGAGTTTATAGATTAGAGAAAAGAACTGAAAAATCAGACATGTAAATTAAAAATTAAACTTTTTTAATTTAAATTAAATGATGTGGATTGGTTAAGTATTTCTCAAGCAAAATCATTAGAAAAAAGTCAATCTTCTCTTAAGATGTCGGATTTATAATGTTGCAAAATCGATCCAAATAAATAATCCAAAATGTGCGTAATCCAAATCTGTAGAATTATAATCGTAATAAAAAAACAACACAATTTCATCAAACAACACAATTTAAAGAATTCTCTTTCTGTGCGTACACAAAATATATTTTCTACCATTCAAAATATTGTATACACTTATATACACAATGTTCTTAATGGAATAATGTACATTATCTTCCAATAAATACTATAATTCTTTTAGAACAATCATCAATTCCTTCAGCTACACGAATAGATTTGAAGTAAACGATACCCATATTATGCTCTTTTTAACAGCGAACGTTATAAGACATCCCTCTCATGTGTATATATATATATATATATATATATATATATATGTATATATATATATATATATAATGTGTATATGTAAAAATATTTTAAACCTTTATATATCTAATTTTAAATAAGAATGTAAATATACTAAATACTAAACATAGTGGGGGATAAGTAGTTAAATGGATTAATCCGTAATCTTATAAATACAAGACTGATATATTTAAAAAATATATCCATTTTAAATGTGGAAATTGATGAATGACGCAGGTAAGAAATTCATTTTTATAGCATGAAAAGGTTAATAATTGTAAGTAAGAATAGGAAATTGGATCAAGTTTTTGTAACATGTCTTCTTCCTATGATTAAGGGTGGTGGTGTTTGATCAACACTGCTGGGGAACCATGATGTAATATACTGTTTTATTTTTAAATCCCAGAAACAGTGTTTCATAGTAAGCAACTGATGATCCCTTGAAACATAAATTATTGGTACTATAGTAAATTCGAGAGCGAGTTGATGCAGTGATTGCAGGTGATTGAATAACTTACTGCCAAGATGGTAAAAATGATAAAAAATATTTTTTTGTATAGTTTTAAAGATTAAACACTTCGAAGACTATATATATATATATATATATATATATATATATATATATATATGGGGGGTGTCTGTGTGTGTGTGTGTTTGCATGTATTAATTATTCTTTTAATAATTATGTCAGCCTATTTAAGAAACCCGGTTCTTATTAATTTATTGATTGCAAACTGTTATTCTCCCTTATTCTGTTGTTGTTTCACGCCGTTTTGGCCAATTATTCTACTGGCTTATATCAGATGGTAACCCCGACGCGATAGGAACTCCGAATCTCCGAACTGCATCCTCAGCAAATACTGCCTTCCATTTCTATTGTCGTCTCGCCGGGATGGCCAGAGGAAAAATGGGGCAAAACATCGTGAAACAACTAAACAAGATGAGAATAACAGTCCGTAATCGATAAAAAAATATTTAATACTCAACTCAATAATGACTTCCAATTAAAAAATAAAATACATGTTGGTTCTTATTGTTGAGCAGTTCAAATAGAAAGTCTGTCATCTAAGCTCACATGCATAGATCATGATGTTATAATCATTACATCACTATGGTCGGATTTTACGATATTTCAAAAAAAAATGTTTCAATTTCAACAATATTTCTCACATCTGCGATTGGCTGTGTGGTTTGTTTCTTTGCTAATGGAGTCAGAGATAGCTTGGTGGCCGGATTCGATTCTCCCGACAAGTAGTAATCGTGTCACCCTGCACTGATGATTTACGAAATGATAGTTCTCTAGTGTCTATAGGATTTTTTTAAAGTATTATTATAGCAGTTATGTCAGTCCCTTTAAGAAACTCGGTTCTTATTGTTGAACACTTTATAGTTGAAATAGAAAGTCGGTGAGCTAAACTCGCATGCATAAATCGTGTTATAAAGGACAAAACACTAGTTTCTGTAGATAAAAAGATATTATAATACTTATATATATATATATATATATATATATATGAATACTTTTTATACATTCCAAATATAGTGTTGGGGTGCCTTTACTTACAAATTCCGGTTAATTAATTACTTATATATATAACATCCGTTGGGTGTTATTTCTTAGCTATATAAGCAGCTTTTAAATGCTACTTTATTTTTCATATTTTCTCTACCTTAGCTCTTAACGTAATCTGCCCATTATTTATTGTCGAACCATTTTTAGGGGATTATCTCCCTTTGATTAAGTGTATTCTTTGTTATTTTCTTTATTTACCCATATACATTTTTAATTAATGGATTCCAAATGTGATGAAATTCAATGCTTTGACAGCTTAGGATGTTTCTGCTATCTAGTGTATGTTCTATTTCCTCGCGTGTTCCATATGTCTTGTATATCTAGTATTTAAAAACACTTCAAGTTTTTTTTCTTTCTATATATTGTTTTCTATGTCTGATTCTTTCGATTTTACCGCGCATGAAAGCTTTTCGGTGTTTTTGTAGTCTTATTCATGGATGCGGCACATCTCACCACTATCTTTCTATCTATCTTTCTATCTATCTATTTATATATATATATATAAATATATATATATATATATATATATATATACTGGTAGCCTAATGACATCCTCATTATATCATCATCTATCTTCTATAAAACAAAGCCACATGAAAATGTGTAGGTTTTTTTTAGATCATAGTACTATTCTATGGTTCAAATCTATGGCAATTAAGAAAATAGCACCTTTTAAAATCAATAGAATATTAGCCAAATTGCCTATACTTTTTAGCTTCAGTTTTCTTGCTTCGGTTGGCTCAAATGTTGCCTTGCCAGGCCAATAATATATATATATATATATATATATATATATATATATATATATAATTTAAATATATATATATAATTTAAATATATATATATAATTTAAATATATATATATAATTTAAATATATATATATAATTTAAATATATATATATAATTTAAATATATATATATAATTTAAATATATATATATAATTTAAATATATATATATAATTTAAATATATATATATAATTTAAATATATATATATATAATTTATATATATATATAATTTATATATATATATATAATTTATATATATATATATAATTTATATATATATATATAATTTATATATATATATATAATTTAAATATATATATATATATAATTTAAATATATATATATAATTTAAATATATATATATAATTTAAATATATATATATATATATATATAATTTAAAAATGAATAAGTATAGAATACGTTTTAAGCCAAATTACAGGGCGAAATTAATAAATAGACAAGTGTTTATTTTTAATATATATATATATATATATTAAGATATACATTTCGGAGTAAAACTTCCTCGTTAGTCCTTTTTAGTGTTTCTCCTTTTCCTCACCATAATGTTATTTTGAAGAAAGTTGAATGAAGAGTCCACGTGATGTTTACTGTAGTGTTTCTTTTTAAAATGCCGGCAGTGTGCGCCGGGCCGCGGGATTTGAAAACTATGGTAGATTTTACTTTTTTTTATCCATGTTAGGAGCGTTGACTAAAGTCGAGATTTTAAAATAAAATACGCGCGCAACAGGTTTTAAGCCAAATGATAACGCCAAATTATTAAAATAAACAAGTGTATAATTTAAGATATATATTTCAGAGTAAAACTCTTTCGTCAGTCTTTTTTATTCTTTTCTCTTCTTTATTTGCATAGAAAAGACGGCATGATTCCATTTCTGTTAGATAAAAATTAATTTTCGTTTTGGTTGCAGACCATCTACTAATTGTCCAGTTGTGTAAAAATCTCAAGAGCGATAGTAACTTTCTATCGTGTCTGAAAGTGAACCGATGTCCTAGAGCGTGATTGGAGATGCGCCGCTGACAACTCATGCACTCTACTGATCCAAGTTATGAAAAAGGTCCATTTCCAGCACCTCCAAACTCAAAATGCATCGATGGATTTCCACGAATAACAGGGACGTTCCCAGAGAGATGCAAACAAATTTTAAACCACGGTCAGGTTTTGGTGTGGTTTTAAGTGAGGGCAACATCATGCCACCTCACATCTTTGAAATAAGGTTGAAGATTAACACCAAATTGCAAGTAGATGTGCTAGAGACTGTGGTTATCTCGTGGTACAATAAGGTGGTATCTGGAAGATTATGGGTGTAGCAGCAGGACTCGTCGCCAGCCCGCAACCCCAAAGAAACTCAAGCTTGTCTTCCTTCTACCCTTCTCTCACTGGGCAAATAGTTTCTTCATCACTTAGATAAGTAAATTATAGAATCATGCTATATTTTCCATGGAAACCTTTTTTATATAATTTTTCATTTGAATTCCAATATATATATATATATATATATATATATATATATATATATATATATATATAGCTTAGAGCGATAGAGGAAAAGAGCAAGCTCAATTCTACGAAAGGAGACTTATCTGGACATTATAAAGCTCAACACGTATCAATGGAGCTTATATATATATATATATATATATATATATATATATATATATATATATATATATATATACAATGCTCTATATATTGCTTGTCTTGGTAATGTTTACATAGTGCGTAAAAATGGTTATTTTCAAATGTATTAAACATGGTTATTTTAATGTAATTTTCTTATATATTATATGCATATAATATATATATATATGTATATGTATATATATATATTATATATATTATCATATATATATATTAAAATTATATTAAAAACTTATTTAATTTTTATTTTTTTTTCATTCGTTGGAAAACTATTTAGTCGGTAAATCGTTTAATCACCTCCCATCAATGCAACAGCTTGCTTTCTCGAACTCCTATAGTCCTATGTTTGTTTCAGGGACAATCAGTTTTTCACTGTTAAAAAGTGTTTCGGGGATTAAAAAAAAAACAGTATAATAAACCATGGCTCCTCAAAGATGTTGATAAAACAGCAGCTCTTTGAATCACAAGAACAAAAAATTGTCCAGATATTTGATCTAGTTACCATCTCATGATTTATTTGGCTGCCCTATATACGTTTTCCATTCCTGCGAGATTCGTTCTTGTCTCCAAATTTAAAATGGATATTTTTTTTTTCAATTTACCAGTGTTTTGTTTATTAGATTAGTATTAATCCATTTTACTACATATCAACCCCTAATCTAATATTTTATATTTGTATATTCTAATTTATATATTAAAATATATAAAAGTTAAGAATATATGTATATATATATATATATATGTATATATATATGTATATATATATATATATATATATATATATATTAATTTAATACTTTTTATACATTCAAAATTTTAGTGCTGGAGTACCTTTACTTATAGATTCTGGCTAATCTTAAACGATTAAAAAACATCAGAATAACGAACAAATGCTTTATTAAACTGTTTAACTTTTTTAGTTTAATCCCCACCTTGATTTATCATCCTAATTATAAAGCTATGAACTGGTTGTATTAAATCTATTATTTTCAAAGTAAATCGGGCTATTCTCAGAAACTCTGAAATAATATTTCCATAAAACATAAATGCAAAGCAGGTACTATCTTTATGTAGCATACGATCGATTTGAAAGAGGAAAAAGCTTTTTTTTAAAGAAATATTTTGTACATAAATATTCAATCCTCTATGTTTGTATCTTAATCAAGAAATATAGTTTGTTTTCCTCTATGCTCATAATTCACTTGTAAATCCTTTGGATATATACGATGTTTATTTTTTCAAATTCCTCGTTATCGTTTATACATATAAGAATATATATATATAAATGAATTGTGTAGAAGGTGGTACAATGCAGATGTAACGGAAAGACGCGTTACCTCCGTTACCTCTGCATTGTACCGCCTCCTACACATTTCATTAAACTACGTACTATACAATGCTTCAAGCAGACTACAATCACCTCTTATATATATATATATATATATATATATATATACACATATATATATATATATATATATATATAATGAAAATTACAATTTAATTTACCAAAATGATCCAAGATGGTAAAATTAAAGTAAATTATAAATATTAAAGAATTAATATTTATAAAATTATCTCAGTCAGATATAAAAGCTCGATAAAACCAAACAGGAAATAGAGCTTATAATATGAGCTAACAGTTAATTAAATATGTTAAAAAAACACTTTGAAATGAGTTAAAAACATATTTAATCAGAAAAGGAAACACTAGATAAATGGATAGTCCTTAATCCGCGGAGTTTCGATATATATATATATATATATATATATATATAAACATATAAACAAATGTGTCGATGTTACAATAGTAAACGTGAGTGTGAAGCTGTAGTGTTTCTACATAGGGTGCTCAATTTCCAGACTACATACCGTTACTTATAACGTAATAAATACTTAATGACATGGAATAAACTACTAAATTATACATAAATAGGTAGTATTCCTTAATGATATCATGCTTGATGTGTGTAATTTCGTTGAGCCACACACGTATGTAACAGTTAATTAAAGGGTCCAAATATCGACAAATTCTGTATTAGAAATCCGAAACGTGTGTTTGAAAGATAAACGTATAATGCTTCGTCTTGAACACTTAAGAACCGTGTATGAACAGAAATGCACACGTATAATACAAGAAACTGTATTAATACCATCCTGTGTATAGGGTTTTATATTTGTTTGTAAGGTTGTATGCTCCTGCTTGTGGTATGTATTCGTGCGTAGATTTGTATTGGGTATCCCTGTTCTTTTAGAACGAACTCCCGAAATAAAACAATTCATCGACACATGAATTGTCTAAAGAACCCAACCCTCTACATTAACACGCAATTCTTTTTACATCTCTCTCACACCTTATATCTTGGAGTATTTCTAGTTTGCATTTGCAGTATTTGTTCCTCAATATCCAACCTTTATCTTTTTTTCTGTATCTCTCTAAATATCTCTTTTCCTCCATATCTTAAAAGCCTTAAGAATGCATCTATCCATCTCAATCCGTGTCTCTATTTCCCCCATCTTTCCCCGCACGATACACCGGCATATACGCCTAGACACACCACACGCTTCATTGACATATGCATCTACATACAGCACGCGATACTACGACATACACATTTACATACGTCTACGTGAGTGTTGCATATACGTCCACATTATTCAGCGCACGCCGAACTACAAGCCGGTTGCCGCCATTCTTTCTACCACTCTCCCGCTTCCGGTAGGGGCAATTATGGGTAATTAGCCTGATGGCATATTCGAGCGGGAGGCCAACGACTCTCTCCTGCTACCACGGAATGCGCTATGCGAACTAGTGCATCCCTATCCCAGCCTAATACGCTTTCCACCCCCCCCAACTGATAGAGAATTCAAATAATGACAGGAATTATTGTACGTTCGATCTTCGACTGCTGCAGGTAACCACAGTAAGTGATTTTACGGAAGACCATGCTTCTTCGTGCTGCTGTCCCCTTGATTTTTTCGTTTTTGTTTTTTTCATTCGTTTGTTTTGCTCTTTTTTCTTTAGTTTTTTTTCTCTTCTTTTCAATATTTATTGGTTTTGTTATTTTTCTTCAAAATTTTCATTCCTCGCGTACAGTTCTTTCATTGTTTATTTATGTTCGTATTTTTTGTCGTTTCTTTCTTTCTTTTTTTTCTTTTTTCGTGGTATTCTTCGTTACATTCGTTTAATCTTATTTTTCATTTTTATATTTCGTATTCTTCTATATTACATTATTTATTTGCCATATTGTATACATTTCTGTCCTTATTACCCTTTTGCATATGTTTCTTTTACAGTTTTCTACTAAATTTCTCCACCAGGTGTTGCTTTTATCTTCTTCCTTCCCTTGTGTAATTTCGTTTATTTCGTTTTTTCCACATCTTGATTATTTTTTTAATTATTTCTAATGATTACTCCTCATCTACTAGGATTTATTCAGTTTATTTCCTTCAAATATGTTTTTCAGGATTCATTTCTTTTATGTATATCTTTGTCAGGGTGTTTAATCCTTTTATTTTTATCGGGTTTGACTCCTCATTTGTATTTTATTTTTGTAGACATGCTAGGTTCATTTGTTGTTTTCATATTTTATTTTATTAAATGTTCTTCTCTTCATTCATACCTTGTCTCCATTAGTTTATTTTGTCCATATATATATATATATATATATATATATATATATATATATATATATACATTTAATTCGTAGTTTCTCTTTAATGATTTGCATGCGATCTTTTTGTTACTTTTTCAGTATTCTTCCTCTTTCGTATTTAATTTTCTTATTCAGTCATTATTTTCGTATTTTTATGCTTATATATATATATATATATATATATATATATATATATATATATATTATGAGGTATTTTCGTTCGTTTTCTGATGAGTATTGCACGTTCAGTTCATTGGTTTTCGTAAGAAATGTCATCCTGTATATATTTATATTTACAACTTTTTTATTTATTCTTTTATTTTTAAAATTCTTTTTGTATATTCTTTGTTTTGATTGGCTGATTTATTTTCATTGACATTCTCTTCATTATTCATTTCTATATATTCGTATTTTTCCCTCTCGTTCTTTTTCTTTTCGTCATTTTATTTCGTCTTTTTTATCTATTTTACATTTATTTTTTTTAATTATTTTATATTATTTCTCTGATTATTTCAACTTCCCTTCCATTTGGTTTTATTTGTTTCTTTTTAAATTTGTTTTGGTTTTATTGGTGAATTTATTTCCTATTTTTGTTTATCTCTTTCTTTCGAGTTGTTGATTTTTCATTTTTCTTTTAAACTTTCTTAATGTTGCACCACTTATTTATTTTTTTGTTTTGTATCGGTCTCTGTATTTCTATATTTCCATCGATATGTCATTTCATCTTTTGATTTTTTTTCTTTAAATTGTAATAGCTGTTTCTTTTTATATTATTCCTCCCATGTTCTGTATAGTTTGTGTTAGTATGTTTTTTTTATCATTGTATTATTTCTATATTTTATATTATTTCATTTTTTCCCCCACTTTTTCATATATATATATATATATATATATAAAATTTACAATAAGTTTACTAAGGTAATCAAAATGGTAAACTTAAAATATATTATAAATATTAAAGAGTTAATATTTACAAGTAAAATAAACTCAGCCAGATGTAAAAAGCTCAATAAAACCGAAAAGGAAATAGAGCTCATAATATGAACAAATGATTAATAAAATAAAAAAGGAAGCACAAGATAAGCACTTATCTTGTGCTTCCTTTTTTAAAATTAAATATGTTTTTAACTCTTTTTCAAGATGTCTTTTAACATATTTTATTAATGATTTGTTCATATATATATATATATATATATATATATATATATATATATATATATATATATATATATATATATATATATATATTTGAAATTACTCTTTCTTGTTTACCAATATTTGTATATTTTTTATAGATTAGTCATTTTTTTAAATATGCATTCGTTTTTTTTTTCTCCTCACTGGTTCCCATTTTCCTTTATCTGATATCGTATCTATCGTATCTGTTGCTGTTTTGTATTCTATTTTTTAATATATATATCTTCTTAGTTTATCATCAAAGTTACTATACCGTACAATAAAACACCGGTGTCCGCTACACCACCGAAGCTAAGCAACGTTGAATCTGGTCAGTACTAAATGGGTGACGATTTAGGACTTCTAGCTGATTATGTGCTCTCCGCTTATCTCAGCATTGTTTCCAGTTGTCTTGGACTTGTCCTTGCCATTCGACTCAAACCGTGCCGATAGAGTAGAAGTGTGGTTGGATATTGTGCAATCGTTGCCTCACAATTACACTCGGAACTGCCCTTTGACGGTGTTTTCTTTGTCTTTCGAGTCTGACCAGAACATCTAGTTTTTCGTAGTTTTATTTCGCATTTCCTTCGTTCTTTTCATGTATTTATTTCGTTTATGGTTCTATATATGCATTCTTATCTTGAGGTTATTTCTCGCATTTCGATGTTATGATTTAGGATCTTTCGTTAGGTTTGAATTATTATAATTTTTTTTTAATTTTGCTTCATTTTTTTACCTATCTTTCATTGCTTGGGTTTCATATTTCCCATTTTCTTTTCTTTCTCTGTTCAGGTTTTAAAACATATTTCTATCAATTCGTTTACCAAGTTTCTACTTATATTTTTTATTTTAATATTTGTTTTTATATCGCATTTTACAATAATTATATGTGTAATTTTTTTTTATATAAATGATTTATATTATTACTCCTATATGTGTATGGTCATGGTTTTAATTTATATAATTAATGTGTATTTTTATTGTTTATTGTATTTCCTCATGAGTTATTATATTTCAGAAATTACTTTCCAAAAGTTTGTTTAATTATTTGTTCTTGGGTGTGTGTGTTTTTTTTCTAATGTATATTTTATCCTTCGTCAATTTTATTTTCCAAATATTTCTCATGTTTTATTACTCCACTCTGACATAAGTGGCTTTATTTTCAGTCTTAATATTTATCTACATAATTATTTCGATCTTTATATATATATATATATTAACATATATATATACATATATATATACATATATATATACATATATATATATATATATATATATATATATATATATATTGTGGACGTTTCATTCATACCTTTTCGTTGTTTGACCATATTTCCGTACTTTTTCCATTGATGTCACGGACGTTTTTATCCCATGTTATTTTTGTTTTGTAGTAATTTGTTCTCTTATTAAGTTCTTTCATTTTGCTTTGCTTTTTTTTGTATTTATATTTATTTTGTATTTTTATCGGACTTGCATCTCGTTACTTTTTTGCATATTTCATTATTTCTCTTAGCTTAACTCTTTGTATCCATCCGATGTTTATTGTTTATCTTTCAAACCTTTCGTCGGTTTTATTGTAGTCCTTTCACTCTTTTCTTACGATTTAAAACAAAATTATTTGGGTTATTTTAATTCGTTCTGTTTGTGATTACATTATTTTTTATTTTATTTCGTCTGTAATTTGCTTATTTTGATAGTATATTTCATGATACATTATTTTTTTATTTTTACATATTTTGCAGATTTACATTTTTTTCTGGACTTTCTATCATTTCTGCATCTTAGGCCGTTGTGTGTGTGTGTGTGTGTGTTTTTTTTTACTATGGTCATCCTGTTATTCTTTTAGATTTCCAGACTTTTCGACCATTGTACCATGCGCTATTAGTTATTTTTTTTTTTTCGTTTTACTGTCGTCGTACATTTTTCTCTTCTTTTTGTGGCAATTCACTATTTTTCCTGTGTTGTTTCTTGCTGTGACCATATCTCCTCTAATTTTATAGTTAATATAATTAATATATTCTATATTAATACTTGTTCCTATATTGCCCCGCTGTCCTAATTATTTATATTTTTAAATATTTAGATCGCTCTGTTTATTACTCCTGTATTTTTGTATTCATTACACTAAGTATATTTTATATTTATTAATCTATATATTTATTATCCTCCTTCTCCTCTAGCTCTCTCTCTCTCTGTCTCCCTACACACACACACACACACACATATATATATATATATATATATATATATATTACAATAGAAAAATGCGAGTATGAAAAGTAATATGGTTAAGCTTAAACATGAAAGAGTAAACGGCTAGTTGTTCAAACTGGAAAATAAAAGAAAGGATATACTAGCAAAAATATTGCAGCATTAAGAATTGATTATATAATGTTATAAATTGAATTTTAAAAATTCTTAATGCTGTAATATCTAAAGTTATAAAGTTATTATATTGTTTACTAGAATATCTAGTCCTTTTCTTTTCCAATTTTAATAAATAGTCCTTTACTATTCCATGTTTTTGCGTTACCATATTACTTTTCATGCTCTCATCTTTCTATTGTAATCCATGATTTTTCAGGTTTCCAATGAATTCACTTGTTCTTTGTTTAATTTCAGTCTTATTTTTTGCCCCATAAGCACATATGTAATTACAATGTACCACACTATACTGCTTTCAATAAAATCCTCAAATTATCTCCCTTTCATTTGTTCATTCTTTCTGTTTCGCTTGTTACTTCTCTTTTCGCGAGAGCGCTTAATCGGTAAAAAGGGTACTCGTTGAAGAAACGTTGTTGCTATGGAAACTAGTCATATAAAACATCGCTTACCTTCTTTCGCTTTTGTACGATTTTTAACATCAGTAAATTCATCATAACTTTTAGTTTACTGATCGCAAATTGAATTTTTTTTCACAATGGGAAGGTGATATATAAACTGTAATAATTTTCTGAAATTTGGTCTAAAAATGTGTGAAGCATTAAAACTGCCACTTTTTTTTCGATCTTTCGATATGATTCAAACACTATTAGGTTAGTAATTGCTATTAAGAATAGGAAATTGGATCAAATGTTTGTAACATGTCTTCTTCCTAAGATTAAGGGTGGTGGTGTTTGCTCAACACTGCTGGGGAGCCATGATGTAATATACTGTTTGTTTTTAAATTCCCGAAACAGTGTTTCATGGTAAACAACTGATGATCCCTTGAAGAATAAATTATTGGTATTATAGTAAATTCGAGGGCGAGTTGATGCAGTGATTGCAGGTGATTAAATGACTGACTGACTAGATGGTTTTCTAACGAATTATAAAAAATATTTTCTGTATAGTTTTAAAGGTTAAAAACTTCAAAGACTATATATCTATGTATGTATATATATATATATATATATATATATATATATACGTACACTCTGCTACCAAAAAAATATGTAGTATACAGATTAGAATATATATATATATATATATATATGCTACCAAAAAATTATGTAGTATACAGATTGGAATATATATATATATATATATATATATATATATATATATATATATATATATATATATATATATATATATATATATATATATTCCAATCTGAGTATACAGATTGGAATATATATATTTATATATAGTATACAGATTGGAATTTCGGACGATATCAAAACATCGTTAAACTCACTACTCGTTCAAGCAGCCGCCAATAGCGTAATGGTTAGAAGCCTTGACTGCCGTATAAACGGTCGGGTTTCAATCCTGGCTTGAGGTAGTTGCCTGTCTAGCCGCACTGATGAGCTGTGAAACAGCGAAACAGTACTGTATGTGGATGACTATATATATATATATATATATATATATATATTCCAATCTGTATACTACATAATTTTTTGGTAGCACAGTGTACGTAGGTTTCCCGATAGGGTACAAATACTGATGGTAGAAGGGAATAGTCATACACTGCTTAAATCGTTGACTTAAGCAATATTATAAAATTAGAATTGCATAATATTTATAATATATTTCAAAACATTGTATAGCATCAACGATATTTATCGTTTTTCTCAAGTACTTATAGGTAATATTTAGTGAACTATCAAAATTATCACAGACACAAAAATAAATCAAATTCTCACATTGAGAATAAATTTGTTACTTGTATACTGATGTAGTAATAGTTGGTGATTTTATCTTTACTTTATACATACATACACACACAAACATATATATATATATATGTATATAAATATATATATATATATAGAGAGAGAGAGAGAGTGTGTGTGTGTGTGTGTGTGTGTGTGTGTGTGTGCGTGTGATAGAGAGAGAAGGCGAGAGAGGGAAGAGAGAGATTTGTTAGTTCAATCTAATTAGCTATCAGATAAATATTAGTAACCTATTTTTGAAAATAAGCATATATATATATTCATATACGTATATATATATATATACACATATATCCATATATATTTGCAGACACACATAATATATATGTACACACACACACACATATATATATATATATATATATATATATATATATATATTGAGTCAACTGAGGAAGAGAGGAATACCAAAGGAAATGTCGAAAAACATATTCTTCTAAAAACAACTTTTTAATTTTTGTCTATAATAGCATTTGTATTCCTGCGCGTGACGTAGAGAAAACGAATAAAGAACAGTTATATACTTTTATATATTTCGTATTTGTTTTTTATGCATTTTGATATATATATATATATATATATATATATATATATATATATATATTGCGTTTACATACTGGTTCTCGTCAGATCACCGAAGCAACTTTGAGCCTGGTTAGTACCAGATGGGTGACGATTTGGCGATTCTAGGCACTGTATGTGCTCTCCGCTTTTCGCGGCATTGGTTCCCATTTTACTTGACATTGCTATTTAACAATGTCGACTTTGGAGAGAAGCGGTTGGAGATTACGATCCTTCTGCCACAAAAAATTTCTCGCGCAGGCACCCTTACGTATGTATCCATAGTCTGTCAAAGACTGAAGGAGCCTGTGTAGATCTCTCGATAGATATATCTAAATTTAAATGTTTCGATAATGCTTGAACAGTTGCATCATTATCAGACTACATGTGTTGTCGTCGCAGAATTTTTCATTGATCTTATGTTCATCTTTTCAAATTTGCGTATTTTCTAATCGAGATTTGTACCTAGGAGTCAAATAGTGTAATCTCTTAGTCGAACTCGAAAACCTTTCAGGGAAATTATGAAACCTTTTAGTTCAACTTGCAAACATTTTACTCCAACTTGGAAACCTTTTACTAGAATTAGTAGAGCTTTCATCAAATTAAGAAACCGTTGATTCGAACTTTTACCTTGGATTTGAGAACCTTTCAGGTGAACTTCATACTATTTAATCAAACTTGGATATTTTAATGTTGACGTCCGGAGACCATCCTCAATTCTATCAGAGCTATTTTACTTCATCTTTTTGTGTATATTTCTATGTATTAAGACGAACTTTAGCGGGTAGATGCGTTATTTTGTTTCTGTGATTCATAGTTATTATTCTTAGTAAGAATTTAACTTCCATTCTGGAATAGGCTGTCGCTTACGACTTATATTAAACCATTGATGTTATTTGTGACATATGTTTCCATGAATATAAGAACAAAGATTATAATAGTGATGACAGGTAGACCAGAATTGTCAGAATTCAATGAGAATCATAGAGGTTTAACCATTCTAGTGCTTTTATTGTAAACAACATCGCTGAAATTGATCATTTTTCAATCAAAATGATTGATTGAGTTCTCAACTCGGAGACGAAGACTCGGTGCACAAAACCAAGAATCACATGCTTTCCGGCAGTGATTAGTACATTATACCTTTTAGTCTACATTGCACTGTTGAGAACGTACTGTTTATATATATATATATATATATATATATATAACTACTTAATTTACTCACATAAAATTAATATACGAAAGTATAGATTTATGCGTAAACTTTAAGCATTTACTTCAAAAGTGATCCATACGTAGGTAGAGCTAGTTAGTAAATTATAAAATGTATATGGCGATTAAGCTACACTGAATATTCCGCGGTTCCTCCACTGTAGAACTCTTCAGGCTTATGCGCGAATTCTGTGGTTTTTTGTAGTTTTTTTTTATGTGCATCTTCTATTGAGATTTTAATTAGCCAATCAGCTTTCTAGTATCTAAAATCTCAATAGAAGATGCGCATATAAAAACGACAAACGACCACAGAATTCGCGCATAAGCCTGAAGAGTCCTAGCGTGGATGAAACGCGGAATATTCAGTGTAGCTTAATCGGCATATACATTTTATAACTTACTATATATATATATATATATATATATATATATGTATATATATATATATTATGATTTGAAATTTAAAATTAAAACGTCAAGTATCATGTTCAATTGCGCTCATACTGTTTATTTCATATGCCAGAATTTTAAAACTTGTAAGGTGGTGAAATGTTCTCAAATACACTTGTGACTTGACGCTGTATAAGGATGTAAACTCTGGAAAAAAATCAGACAATTTCTTATTTATATTTGGATTTTTGGGATTATTGATTTTTGATATTTCTCGGAGGCATTCTGATACAAAATCTATCCGAGATCACTTCCAGATACATAATGAAAAGTTGAATGATTTTTTTTTTAAATTTGGCCTCGTGGTTTTAGTGTCTATTTTAAATTGCCTTTTATATATAAGTAGAAATGACAATAATTCGAATAATGCCGAACTATCTAAATATCATTCTATTTATTTGTATTTTAATAAATACTAGCCTGTGTGTCCGTTCTTGCCTGAGTGTTTGGAGGTGGGTGTTGAGCAAAAACAAAGTTTTAGTAGGCAGCCAGGCTCGATTTCATGACGCGAAGACGGAAGAAAAAGTAAAATAAAATAAAAATTTAAAAAACGGAAGTTCGGACTGTTGAAATTAAGTCATTTCAACCGAAACTATTACTCGCAAAAATGGCGACGCAGAAAAAAAAACCCTCCCTGTAAAAAACTGCGTAGTTGAGACTGGAGGAATTAATAATTTTAGCCAGTTATTTTTCAATACGGTCGAGCTGCACAACGATACCAATCTTGTTAAAATCCGTCGCTTCTATCGAAAGTTTTAGGAGGACATACTAACATAAATACATACATACATACATTTAAATAGACAGTTGAGATTTATATGATAGATTACTTTTTTCACCTGTACGTTTATCTAATAAGAAATGTCGACAAAATCGCATATTCTCATATCAGTCGCCTCTTTAATATATCCGTATTATTTCCTTATTTATTTCTTAATAATATTATTCTTATTAAATACTGATTTTTTTTCTTTCTAATCTCCATCCATCCCCTTTTCGGTTTTCTATTTTCTTTCTTCTTTTTTTATCTTTTATTAATCATTAACTCTTATATTCAATTTTCTGTTGTGTGATTCCAGCCATTTTCTTTCGCTTTATTTGTTACTCGTTTTCTTTTTTTATCTCTATTAGTTGTAGTTTTTTTTTTCTTGTTTTATCATTTGCTTTTTTTGTTCAATGTAACTATATGCCTTCCGGTCATTATTACTCAGACATTTTTCTGAATGTATTTTACTCAGTTGATTCGGATTCTGTCAACCTTCCAGAGACAGTGTTCCTTAAACCAATTAAATCGTGGCACCTAACAGCAATTGGTTGTCTTACTGTTTAAAATCAAATATTGTTACTTTGCAACCGATATTAGATTATATGAAAAGGAAATCGTCCCAGACAAGGCATGAAGCCACTAGATGTTAGGAGCTAAAATATAATAAATGAAAAACGAGCCAAAAATTATACGGTCCCCCGACTAATGCCATGAATTTTAGGAGAAAAATAAAAATTATCCCCAAAAGGTGTGTTTTTAACCTCAAAAACATTCTGGGAATGAAGCCCCATAATGTTCCCACGGTCAAATATTACGTTTCCAGATGTATGTCTATGTGGTCTTGCTTTTTGGTAATTTACAGCAAAATCTAATGGTCGTAAAAGATTCTATGTCTCGAAAAGTGCTATTTTTGGTTATTTTGACCCCCTTGTGACGTAAGCAGAATTTTTATCAAACTCCGAGAATGTTACATTTCTTTCTTTACGTAGTTATAACTTCATGCAAAACTTCAGAAAAATGTATTTAGAAGTTATTGAGGAACGAACGAACGAACGGGCGAACGGACGAGGGTGAATTCTAAGGCCCAAATCAGAATAACTCGGTTGACCAAAGATAAGCCAACGGTATGTGTTGACATATTTTTACCTAGAAACAGTGATGAGAAACACTATTCATGTAACGCGAGGACTAAAATAAAAACAAAACAATAAGGTCAGAGAATATTACGAGGAGGTCGGAAGTGAACCGAATATTCATTTTATACTCTCTCTCTTTAATAGCAGGTAGATGTTTACGAAGTTCAGAAACTAATACTCGAAATAGATCCCTAAGATTCATAACTTAATTTCCAAATTCAAAATTATACGGATTCGTCAACAAATCGAGAAGTGTTGTTTTTTCTGGGCAGGTGCTAATAGCACACACACACACACACACACACACACACTCTCTCTCTCTCTCTCTCTCTCTCTCTCTTGTCTTGATGGAGTACAAATTTCACTACGCAATCTGATGAGGCCTTATAAACTTTCGTGAATGCAATCATGTTTACACAGTACAGATGTTAGTAGGCTTTCCCATATCTACCGATATATTCAAAATGGGTGTTTGACTGAGATCAAATCCAACAGAAGGAACTCTATTGGCTTCAATGATATTGTGAAGCAGCTCATTCTCTCTTTTTCACTTTCTCTAGTTCTCTGTATGTCCTCACTATTGCTCTTTCACTCTCTACGTTGGAACCTTAAACCACAATGTTTTTTGAAGAAAATCTCAACTGTGGAACAGTATTCTACGATTCTGTTTTCCCACTCGACTACAGCATGATTGCCTCTAAGTTTAATTTTAACAGATTTTTGTTGAGCTATCCTCTTGATGAGCCAAATTTTCTAAATAATTGGAGCGACTGTGTCTAAACATTTTCAGATATCGACCATCGTGCATATATCGATTATCCTCATGCGGACCCAAACCTTCATAATTGATGTTCCATTAGTGATAGAAAAAACAAAGCTAACCATAGTAGTCAAAATGAACCTCTTTTTTAACCAATTGTTTTATTTAATTCATAATATATTTTTTCTTTTATTATTTTTACATTTTCCTGGTAATTATTTGTGCATCATCATCGTCATCATCATCATCATCTTCATCACTACCACCACCATCATCATCATCATCATCCCTGGTCGTCGTATTATTGACTGTTGGTTTGTCATAAACTTCATCATCATAAATTTAGCGTTCGACATCATCATTATTATTCTAATCATCATCATCATCATCATTATTATTCTAATCATCATCATCATCATTATTATTCTAATCATCATCATCATCATTATTATTCTAATCATCATCATCATCATCATTATTCTAATCATCATCACCATCAGCAGCAGCAGTAGCAACCGATTCCGCTTGTGTTTCTGACCATGTAAAATTCGCGTCTTGTCAAGATATGTCTTCATAAGCGCACTCTGTTCGCTGCATGGCGTAAGTTCAGTGCGGTCTCTCTGAACTGGATCTATGTTGTTTTTTTTTTTGGGGGGGGGCGTGTTTATCATTCCAAGACATCACATATTCCATTGCAGGAATACTGTATTATCTGTTCGTTCAGCATTAAATTAACCTCCAACGCTATGAAGATGATATAGATAACGTAAAAACGGCATATGAATGTAATTTTTATTGTAAAAAAATATAAAAATTGCATTATAGCAGTTGTCCGAGTTGTCTACTTTAAATGTAGTAATTAGATCCTTAGGTTCTTGTATAAAAAAGAGCAACGTATCTGAACACGAATCCAGGGGAAGAACAAATCCAGACATCTCAAAGTGGGGAAATTATCATGTGGGGACGAGGGAGATAAGGAATAAGATCTGTTTCTATTGGCTGATGTCGACATGAGAACGTTCAAACATCGTCAAATAGGAAATGGTTGCGATGTCAACGTCCACAACTAAATAAATCTTCAAGAAAGGGGACATGAATTGTTTAGTACAAGGTTAAATTTGCAGTATGAGCTGGAATCGATAGTTAATGCAGCGCATCACCGAAGACTACTATTGCGAAATGTACAATATGCATGATATGATTGCCCCAACTTTAAATTATAACAGACGTTTCCATCTAACTCTGGAGGTATTTGTAAAGTAGATATCTTAGTAATAAGTGGGGCCCCGACCTTGCAGGGTGCAAAACACACATTAATAAATTTTAATTCATGTAGATCCCGTCTATATTATTACAGAGTCAATTCTCTAATTAATATTATACACCCACAAATACACATACACACACATATATACAGTATATATTAATGTAATATAATCATGCTGACCCCTTCGTCCTTTTTCTGTCTTTCTTTTCTTTTGAAATTCTTCTTTCTTCTTTCCTTTCCTTTTCATTGTCCCTCTCTTTCCCTTTTTTATTTCTTTCTACTCTTTCTGTTTAGTTTTGATATTCTCTTTCCCCTCATCGTCTTCTATTTGAGTCTAAAATTTTGCTTAAAGTCACCCCTTTCCACTTAAATTTTAGTGTTTTAATATTTTATTTTATGAATAAAACATATATTTCACTTCTATTTTTCAACCAGATAACTTCGGTGGCAGATACACCTTAAGTCGCCTGATGAGTCTGACATTTGGTTTCATGCAAATTACTTTGTCCGAAACATTAGCATGTTCAGTGTACCGACTATGTAATATTTGTCTATATAAATCAATATATATATATATATAACTACTTCATTTATTCACATAAATTTAATATACGAAAGTATAGATTTATGCGTAAACTTTAAGTATTTACTTCAAAAGTGCTCAATACGTAGGTAGAGCTAGTTAGTAATTTAAAAAATAAATATGGCGATTAAGCTACACTGAATATTCTGCGTTTCATCCAACTATAGGATTCGTCAGGCTTATGCGCGAATTCTGTCGTTGCTTCTTGTTTTTATATATGTTGAGAATTTCTAGTTGGCCAATCAGCTTTCTAGTCTCCACCGCGCCCCTTCCTATCAGCCAATGGACATGCATTTTATCAAACAAAGGATCTGTTTTAGAACTAGGTTAGTGGTTTTAGGTGGCCGTTCTCCTTTTTTTTATACATATAAATGGACCTATGTGTACACAATAATGCACATATATATACATATATACATATATATATATATATATATATATATATATATATATACATATATACATATATGTGTGTGATCGTTTATGTATATTCATGTTTATTTAATTTATTTATTTGTTTGTTTTCTATTGTTATTGTTAGTTTTAAAGCTATTTTGTATCGCTATCCTAGAGTAAGTTTTATTTTGTGAACACAGTTGTTTGCTATTTCCCGCCTACAGTTTAATAGATTTTGAGGTTATTTAAAGTACAGGATAGAAAATTTTTCATGGAGGCATAATTTACATGGGTCGGCTAAATGTCTGCATGTGGTAGCTTGTCTCATTATTTTCCATTAGACTACCGGCGAATGTCCGCTTTCTTTGAGTTCCCAGTATTTATTCGCTAGTGTTGTTTTTATACGGTGTTTTTTTTATTTTTGAATGTGCTTTTGTGGTCATAGTATCGGGTTTTGAAATCTAAGGAAGGCATGCCTATGTAATATTTCTTGTTATTCGGGTTTTCTTTCGCAAATATTGTTGCTTGATAAACTACGCTTTTTGTTAGACATTTATTTTGGACTGGGCAAAGTGTGCGGTGTCTACAATTGCATTTATCTTGTGCATGTAAATCCACGGTAGAAAACATTCAGGCAGTTGATCACGTTTCTGACGTCACAAAGAAAGATAGAGTAAAATATATTCAGTTAAGTTAGAGTCAGCAGACGGAAAAGTCCGAGGGTAGTTGACTTGGCAGTTAGAGTCGGAAGAGTGAGTTAGGCGAATCCCCTTTGGAAGCGAACCAAAAAGGGATAGAAAAGACAATGTAATTTTACAAGTCAATCGATTCCCTGATCATCTCATCCAGCTGGAATAATAAATATCATCATATAATAAGTAAAACTTTGTCTCCGTTTATCATCATTTCGACCGAAAGTTCATGTGTTTTTGTGAGTCCTTTTGTAAAAGATATTTGTATGAAACAACTTTTCCAAAGTGTAAAGGGAATCTTCTCTCCTCAATAATGTATCCATCCCCTATGTGTTAAAAGAACTGTCTAGGTCTCTCTTTATATCAAGCTCCTATTATAGGTAAGAACTGTGTACCATCTATTATAAATGTCGTAATCCGTATCCGTGTGTACTCCGTTATGTGTCGTCCCTGGAGGACGTATTTGAATTAATAATTTTACGAATTACGTATATTGGAAACAAAATATATATTAAATTATAATTATTTGTTTTTAACTAATGCCGAATATCACACTTTTATTGACGTTTTTCTCTCGCACTTCCTTTTAATCTTTATTAATCTATTCCTATTAATGTATATCCTTCTTTCTTAGTAAGAATTGCCTTTTGTCCTATTTGCTAACGTTCTGTCTTTTATTTCTTGTATTAATTTTAAATACTCTGGTATTTTTAAAACTTTTAACTTTTTCCTCTTTAAACCTTTAAAGATTTACCAAGTTTTCTTCCCGGGTTATATTCTTACACACGTTTTATTTTCCCAATTTTTTTAAACACTTTCTTCAGATAATATAATTATTTCTTCAAGAATAACCTTACCCTCACTTTCCACTTCTCAACACTCATTTTCATCCGCCATTTTAACCCTACTTCTCCAGTATGTTTGCATTTCTATTTGTAAGTCTCTTTTTTTCAATCCGCCTTGCATGTTTCTTCCTCTGTCCTTATTTAAACGGCATACTAATGATGGTTTTATTTCGATGAAAGATTCTTGAAGAAGAATACGAAATAAATAATAAAAACACACATAGTTAAATCAAGCATGCTAAAGATTAACAGGATGGAAAATAATACGATTATACAATATGTGAGTGTGTCAAAAAGCACTGGCGTATATATGTTGTATTTAAGTTGTATTTAAATATAAAACGTTTAGAATAGAAATGTTATATTTAATTATTATTCAATATTATTAAAAAGATATTTCAACTTTATGGTATACGATGTGTGCAGTATTTACTCAACCATTTCAGAAATACATAAAAATTATCTACTTTGATATTTCTATTTATGGCACACATAGAAAAGTAACGATCGCTATATTACATATAATAATGTTTCTTTAAGCATTGTGCCATGTAAGTATTGCATTAAAGTTAAGTGCAATGCGTGATACAAAGTAAACATGCATAGAAAAGCCATACAAGAAACTTAAATAAGCAAAGCGTAAGCCCATCTGAAGATGATTAAGGAAAACAAAAGAAAAAGGATATGTAGATCACGTATATTTCGAAGCAAACTGCTTCTCATCAGAAGACCTGAAGGAGACTAATATAAAATGTGTAGAAAATAACGTACTTTATGACAAAAGCTAAGAAGTAAACAGAATTCGTGCATACATACATACATACATATGTATACATGCGTATACATATATATGCATGTATATGCATATATATGCATATATATACATATATATGCATATATATAAATATATATATACATGTATATACATATATATATCTACATATATACATATTTATACATATATATATACACATATACACATATTCACATATATATAAACACAGATATATGCATATATACACACATATATACATATATATACACATATGTATATGCATATATACATATATATACATATATAGACATACATACACATATATATATATATATACAAATAAATATATATATATATGTATGTATATACAAATATAATTATATTTACAAATACATGCACACATATACATTATATATACATGAAAATAAACATATATATGTGTATATATGCATATCAATATACATATATATTGATATATATATACATATATACACATACCTATACATAGACATATATATACATATATGTACACATATATATGCATAAATACATATATATAAACATATATATATACATATATATAAATATATATGTAAACATATATAAACATATATATATATATGTTTATATATATATATATATATATATATATATATATATATATATATATATATATATATATAATATACGCGTGCGTTGTTTCTGTCGAAAATACAGTCGTTTGGCCGGTTACAATCTATATAATGTAACTTTTATCCTTGGGAAGCTTTATGCCTTGACGTAGTATTTCTATAGCTCCTGACTTTAAGTTGATTCAGGCCTTTTTTATGGAATTTTCACACGCACACATGCACGCACACACACACTCACAAACACGCCCACCCATATATATATATATATATATATATATATATATATATATATATATATATATATATATATATATTAATGATACAGCTATATATGGACCCTTTTGCAAACACTATTAAATACTATAGTAATTGAAAGATGTGTGTTGGTGATAAATAGTGAATACATATTTATTCAAAAACTTTCTAATAATAATATATTTTTTGTTTATTTTAGACACAGTTATTCATTTATATGGTGAAATGAATATTTATCGTCAACTAGCAGCCGTCCATGAAAGATGCCATTCAACAATGTGAAAGTTTTATACCCAAAAGTACAGGAATGTTCCGGACTTGTATATCGAAGCAGATATGCAATTGGCAAAGAGGAATTTTAGTCTATAAGAAAACAAATAAATTACAAATAAGACACTGTAAGTATACAATAAAATTAGTATTGCTAGAAATAATAAATGCAGGCTTGAATGTGAATATAAGAAAATTACACAAAGTTGTATTTAATTAAAAAAAATATATAAGATTCCACGGATTGAAACAGTTTTAAAAATATTTTATGATCCAAATAACCTTATTAACGAACGTTCAACGAAATTAAACAAGACAAGAAATTTCAAAATATCTTAATATGTTTTAGTATGTTTACCTGCTAGTCAAGCAGGAGATTTGTTTTTCCATTTTAAATAATGTAATGTAATAATTAAAACCAAATAAAACCCCAAATATTGTCTTTGTTTTTATTCAAAATATGTTATTCAAGGATAATGTTCTACAACTATTACAGGGGATTTTATAAAAAAAAAAACTCAAATACGAAGAGAAATATATGATCTCAACATTCGCTGCTACTATAAACGCCGCTACTATGAATGTCGTATTAATAATGGACATATTGTCACAATTCATGATACAAAACCCATGATTCATATTTGGTTATATATTTACGATTTGCTTGCTATGTTCCCCCCCCCAAAAAAAAAACCATTGATTTTTGTATAGGCGAAAAATTCTAAGGATATTAATTGGCGTATATATTTAAAGCTTAAAGTAACAATCAGTCTACTATGGCAGTGAAGGAGTCTCTCAACTAAGAAAACGTATAAGTTGTATTTAAAGCGAGTTACACCTTCTATTTTGGGAGATAAAACACTACATCTTCTTTACTTGCCTTTTCAAGAGTTAGTGACAAGTTCAGTTTGATGAAAACCAAGCCTCAAAAAAGGAGTACTTTTGGTAAGGATTAAAATATGAATTGTTTCTATATAGAATTATATATCATTCATTGACGATAGAGAGTAAACATAAACTAAATCCTCAAAACGGATACAGCAATTTTTCTTTCCAAACAAGTAATTCTATACTTATAGTGAAGAATTGTTCAGCAAATTATAAAAAGCAAATCGTCAAATGAACAGAATTCATTACTTTGAGTCGAACGATTCATCTGTTTATGGGAAGCACGCAAATGACCCGTCGCTGACAGTCTTTGGCACTCTACATAGTATACGTCATTGCTTATGTTCCAAGCCAGTATCAGATGTGAAAAACCAGTCAAAAGATTATATGGGTAAGAGATGTGTATGGACATAATAGCACAGTTTATATATATATATATATATATATATATATATATATATATATCCATATATATATATCTATATATATATATATATATATATATCTATATATATGTATCTATATATATGTATCTATATATATATATCTATATCTATATATATATATATATATCTATATATATATATATCTAAATCTATATCTATATAGATATATATATATATGTATATATATATATATATATATATATATATATATATATATATATATATAGACTCCGTAACCACAACAAAGGTAGATGTTTCTCGCACGCTTTCTCCTTCCTTCCTTCTCTTCAAAAAATGATCCATTGTCAAAAGTGTGCTTATTCATAAAGTCTGAAGAAATGCTGGTTTTGAAAATTTTCAAACGACATAATGCTTGAAATTGTCGAACTGGGCATTGAAACAATTTTAACGTAAATTGAAATACACATTTTGTTGCCACCAACACCTTGTTTTGAAGTCTTGTTTTTGCTTACACAGTATATATATATATATATATATATATATATATATATATATATATACAGCGGGTGTGCGCATGGCGTTGCGCGGTCGTAAAATAATGTGAGAGCCGGGAGAGGAGAATTGTAACAACATGTCGTAAAAGCCGCAATAGAATATATGCATATAATTTCCTAAATGTAGAGATACATTTATGGAGCTGATCTATAAATTTTAGTTTTACTGGAAGTTTAAAATCAATAAATATTTCTCATTTAATAAGTTTTACGAACTAGGGAAAATTTAACCATAAATCAAGCAAATAAACAATGAAAATAATCGTTTTTCGTTCTCGAAAACACGATCAAATTTTTCCGATACTCTCCAAGTTCTGATTTGTTTTTTTCGAATTCCGATTCAGATTCCAATTAATTGTCCCAACACTAACATATATAAGTGTGGGTCTGTGTGCATGTGTGTGTGTAGAGAGAGAATGAGAAAGATAGAGAGAGGGCAAGATGGATATGTTAGATAGACGGATAGACTTACATTGAGTTTGCCCAATTTGTAATATAAATTTTAAAATGTGGGCAAAAACATTGAACTATTTCTGTTTTAAGAATTTATACACAAATGATAATTAGGTGATTTGCATCTGACGATTATAAGATAGCTCTTCCATGAGTCTTCAATAAGTAAGTTATTAGTTTATAGAAACTGTTAACTGTTCCCTTATTTCGATGCGGATTCATTATCATATTTCATAATGCAAATACGGAATCTATCGTTAGGCGTTAAGTTAATAGTCCATAAAATCGTGGTCAGTTTCTAATTAATCGCGTTTACTAAAAATGCATTACAATTTTATCTGAACTGTGAACAAGTTTTCTGTCCGTTTCTATTTTTCTCATGTAAAAAAGGTACTTTTATATTTGCTCGTTGGTTTCCTTGAGGTTGGCTCGGAATCCAACGGCAGATTACGTACACCAGCAGAATATGGCGAGCACTGACCAAATTTAAAAGCGCTAAAAACGCAATATGACAAAATTTATCGTGTACTAATTATACTGAAAGAAAAAATGCAATAAAATAAAAGCATTACAACTGACTTGTTTCACGTATAAATATTTTAAATATTTATTTTGTTGTAAATGTAAAGAAACAAGTTTTTGTTTTGTTTTCTCTCCAGAGAATTTAAAGGAAAAAATAGACTTTTTGTAATTTTTTCATGTTTGTTGTTAGGGAAACATTTCAATTTCTTTTCGTTTATTATAGTTTTTCAAAAATGGTCGTACGTTTTTTAGACAATAATGTTGGATAGAGTTGAAGGTTAAGACTTTAGGCTTTAGAGTTAGGAGTTATGATTAAAAGTGTAATCATTAAAAACTGTTGTTTTTTTTCCAAATGATTAAACTCGTACGCTTCGCTTTTATTGGCTTAGTGCGTTTGTTATCTCATTTTTCATTGGTGGATTAACTTGATCAGCGCTCGGTATGTTCCGGCGGTTTACGTCAGATGCCAGGTCGAGACTTAAGCAACAAAACACTTGCCCAGTGCCGAACGTCAAAAGAACCATAATAGTTAATGGCTCCCCCATTCTAACGTTCGTACTTACTCCATTAAACATCAGCCACTCATCTTCTGGGAGGCACTGTTTATACAGGTGATGTTCTCCACGTTCTTGAAGAGCTTCGTTAAGTTTCTATTGTACAATTCAGTAGTTCATTGACATTGCGGGGTTAAAATGTTGATCAAATTTCTTCTTGATTCAACATCTCCCTAGGTTTATTATAGCAAAATAGAGCGTGTATTATCTCGCTTTTTTTGTTTCTATTTTAGTGTTCTCACGTAGATATAACTTCAGAAATGAGATGTCACGGCAGTGACCTGTGCACCGCTAGTAGCCGGCGTTTTAGTGTCCAAACAAGTCTGTATGAAGCATTATTTAGTAAAAACTCAGCTTACTTGGAATGGCACAATCCAGTTATGCTACAAACGTATATCTACGATAGAATACACATCGACCGCTTCTGGACTTTACCAGTTACGCCAGTAGGTTTCTGAGTAGCAACTCCTTTTTTAGTTTCGTATTGTCCGCTTTATTTTTGCAAGCCCTACAAAAAGGAATACTTTCTATCTTGAAAAATAATGTTACATAAGTGCGACACTCAGTTACACAAGTAAACCGACATTTTCTAGTTAATTGATATGCAGAGTAATGTTAAAATCCATCATTTTCTTAGCTTTTTTTTTACACAGGCATCACCACATTATCAATGCCAAGATGCCACTCGAGGATAAGGGTTAAAGAGTGTACAGTAGAAATTGGACAATATTCGGTAAATGTATTAACTTATACGGAACGTCTCATAAAGAACTTGTTTACATTAGACTTGAAGACATGATCTTCTTAGCTTTTTTTACACAGGCATCACCACATTATCAATGCCAAGATGCCACTCGAGGATAAGGGTTAAACAGTGTACAGTAGAAATTGGAAAATATAGTAATCAATTCGATCAATTTATTAACTTATACGGAACTTCTCATAAAGAACTTGTTTACATTAAACTTGAAGACAACCATATTGTAGTCAGCCGGAACGCAAGAAAACGGAAGACAATTCCACAGGCGTGCAGTTCTAAGAAAGAAGCTTTGTTCATGCAATCTACGTTTAGGTTTAGACACAGATTGGTTAGCATCTAGTGAATTAATCTTATATCACTGTGTCATATTATTGATAGCATCTGAAACACGTCACTACATTTATGTAAACTCTCTTATTTCGCCGCAAAAGACTCGATGATGCTGACCTACAAGAATAAATGATAATTATCACAAAGACAAAATCAACTTATTCGCCTGGGGTTGAGATAATCAATGCGATTGATAGGAGGGACTCTGTATGAAGGACGAGAGTTCAACAAGCTTGCCATTCTTGGAAATAAGGTATTGGAAAAATATCTATTAAACTAAGATGTCAGAACAGTGGAATTATGGAGACCAATAGATCAACAAGTCAAAATAACAGTAACAAATAAAGCAAGAAATAGATCAGACACCTCTGCATAAATAATGCAATCACAGTATAAATAAACACGTGAGACTAGTAATATTGTTTGTGAGAGAGGCGGCGTTGAGACAAGAAAATTGGTAGCACTAATCAAATAACAGATAAGTTTCTGTATTCTTTATCAAGAATCTCGGATATAACCTAGAGTCTTTCGGAATATTTCTAAAGGTCTGTAACATTACTTTTATAATATTACTCCAAATTACACATTTAAAAAGTAGTTTCATGGTATTTAAGTAGACATAATTTGGACATAATATACAATTTGAAAATTAAAATATACTAGACTAATTTGAACTAGCAGGACCTGTAGAAATTCCACAGGCGATCTATTTATATGTATTATATTGATGGTGGCCTTCTGTAAATTGTCATCGTAAATGGGGAAGCTCTGATATTATGTAGCTCTTTTGTTAACACTGCAAAGGTATTTATCTAAGTTGCCAGGGAAGTCCAGATTATTTCAATCGTAAACTACTCTTAAATATGATGTTTTAATTCTTGTAGATTTCGTATATATTATTATAAAGTTAATTTTCAATCTATTTTAATATATAAAAAAGTTGCAATTTCAAAACTAATACTTGAGTGCACCAGATTTAATCGAAACTGAAACAAAACAGGATAAATTTTTTGTTTGAATGATATAGTTTGTATGAAATTATTTAGAGGATATATACATATATATATATATGTATATGTGTGTGTGTGTGTGTGTGTGTGTGTGTGTGTGTGTGTGTGTGTGTGTGTAAGGAGACCTTTTGTTACCCGGGAGAAACTGAGGATAAAAAATGTGCCACTCTTCTAATACATTTATTGTTATCGAAATCGGTAAGATAACTTATTTTTCAATCTAATTAATTAATTTTCTGGAGGAAGCGTCAAAAGCCTCCTTCAGTGCCTTAGTCTATAATAAACTGTTGTCCACATTTCACTGTAGAAAACCTACTGTTGATTTTATAAAATTATTTTATATAATTGCGTAAATAAAATTTAAATGCAAAAGTTTAGTAAACTAGTTCAATCGTGTTTTAGACGTAAAAATTAATTTCGGATGCCCCCCCTCTTTTATGAAAGAATCTACTATTTATTTTTTACGACGGGACATTGTACGTTTATAAAATATCTAAAATACACATGTCTTGTTAGGGTGTATAAGGATATTAACTTTAGCAAAATATCCGACTGTAACATTTTTACTCGATTTTTGTTCTATTATGGATTGGTGATATTCATAGAGGACATTCCCATCCAAAAATTAGATACAATAACCCTCCTAGATCCATGAATCACATTTGAATTAAAATCTGTCACGCCGCTTCGGAGTCCATAAGAGAATTCACTCACACACACGCACGCAGAAAGACACCCACATATAAACAGCCATTATATATATATATATATATATATATATATATATATATATATATATATATATATATATATTAGTGATAGGACGATCGTATATGTTTCCCGATTCCAATACAATTACCGATTTAGAGTCTTTATAAATCTCTAAATATTTTACTATAAAATTGTTATTTTGTCACGATTTACTATAAGGAAACACTTAAATGTGCATGTATTTGCTCCAACGTAAAAACATATTTGGGAGGAGGCGATCTAGAGAGTTTAGTCTTACTGGAAGTTTAAATCAATAAATATAAATATTTTATTATTACTGCAAGTAGTGAAAGATGTGTTATAAAGACCAAATCAAATAAAATAGATAAGTAATTGATCGGTTTTGTCATCGGAAAATAGGCTAAAATATTCCCGATTACTATAACACAGAAAGCTCTGATTTTTCCGATATAAATATATATGTGTGTGTGGGGGGGTATACATATATATACACACCCCATATATGTGTGTGGGGTATATATATATATATATATATATATATATATATATATATATATATATATATATATATATATATATGTATATGTTACATTTAATAAGTTCCCCCATTAGAACTCTTTATTTTCGATACAATATTATTTTGTACGCTATCGATTTTCTCCTGATGAGATGATAGCCGAAAGAGCTCCCGAGAAACTTCCGCTTTTTATTTTCAAAATTATATATAAATTGTGTACCTCTAAACGTTTATTTAAATATATTCGGAAGAGGTACACACAACACCAAACCGAAACATGTAATAATATTGTACGATTAAGGAGTAGAATTAGATCTACCAATCTCTCCTTAGCTTTTTTGCGTTCTTGTCTGGAACAAGATGTGGCCCCACTTTACATCAGTAAACGCATTGCTGCATCCAGGGTGAAACCAAGTTTGTATATGGAGCGTGCGTTTATACGTGACGATATTAATAAGTTGACGGCGAAGCTAGAGGCGTATATTAGTAATCATCATTACCTCTGGTCCATAGTGAAGGGGTTCCTGTCCTTTTTTGACTTTTTCCGTTTTTGCAAGTATTTATCCATCGGTTATCAATTTTCTAGGCAAAATGCTTCCAAAGACAATAATAAACAACTTGCTCTTCTGGTTCGCAGAAGATATGGGTCTGAACACATTAATGGAAGCAAACATATTTTCAATTTTTCAAAAACTGTTCTTACAGAAATTGAAAATAGAGTTCTGTCTAGGGATTTAAATTTTTGTATTCACCCTACGAGTATAAATAAAGAGAGAACACTTTCTGCCTTTGAAGTTTTGTTCTCCCAACTTAGACATAATGTTCCGAATTCCCCGGAAAATATTGCTAGGATGAAATCTAGTTTAGTTGCCTTAGCTCACCGATATAGTAACACACCTGTCCATCATAGCGACTTTGTCTGGAACATAACGCAATTTAAAACTATGAAAGCGTTAAAGTCCAATGCCGATATTTATATGGGCAAAGCAGACAAAGGTGCAGGAGCGGTGATTTTGGACAAATCGGACTACGTTGAGAAAATGGCAGTTATTCTCAATGATGTTTCGAAATTCCGTAAAATCGGCCCCGTCGAGTTGTCGGATAATACTTGCAAGAACGAGGCTAAAATGCAAAGACGTCTACTTGCATTATTTAAAAAGAAGGTTTTTGCAAGGACGTCTATGACAGGATCAGGCCCTCTGGGTCACAACATCCCAGAATGTATGGTCTCCCCAAAATCCATAAGCAAGGTGTTCCACCGAGACCTATTTTAGCAATAGTTGGTTCAGCACAACATTCTTTGGCTCAGTGGCTTGTGGAAATTCTGCAACCTGTGCGCGAGTTATATACCACGCATTGCATCCCAGATTCTTTTCGGTTCGTTGATTGTGTACGTGGGTTGGATTCAAATGCAGAGACGTCTTTTATGTGCCCATTTGATGTCTCTAGTCTCTTTACCAATATACCGTTGGATGAGACTATACGTATATGTACCGACGCGCTCTATGATGGTCGCCTGACTGCTCCACGGTTTTCTAAAGAGATTCTTATTGAACTAATTTTAATGCGCACTAAATCCGTGGAGTTTAGTTTTTGTGATATTATGTACTGTCAGGGCGACGAGGGTTCAATGGGGAATCCGCTGGCGGATATTTTCGTCGGGTACTATGAATCCGTTATGTTTAATTCTACAACTAAACCCACTGCATATTTTAAATATGTTAACGACACTTTTGCTATTTTTTCCATCGCAAAGTGAAGCGTCGATATTTTTTAATAGGTTGAATTCTTTGCATGGGACTCTTAAGTCCACCATGGAAAGTGAGAAGGACAATTCGCTTCCCTTCTTGGATGTTCTTACAGGCTTTCTCAATACAATTTATAGAAAGCCGGCATTTACTAGCCTATATGTGAACTGGTTGTCTTTTGTACCAAAATCACGTAAGGTCGGCCTAATTAATACTTTGGTACATAGAGCCCTCATGATTTGTTCGCCTAACAGATTAGACGCCGAACTCGATAAGATCAGGGAAATATTCATCAATAATGGTTATCCTGTTGACCTTATTGATGACTGTATTTTCAAAAATGTTGCGAATTTTAAATCCCCTAAAAAGTTTGGACCCTTGGTATGCCCGGTTTATTTAAAATTACCGTGGATTGTGAAAAGAGTAATAGACTTTCCAATCAGATTCGCAGAAGTATTTACGACTGCTTTAATTCTGTGTCCTTGCGTTTGGTATATACTACGACACCTGCTTTTCCGTCTTTTCGCAAGGATAGTTTGCCTTACATCCAAAATAGCAATATTGTATATCAATTTAAATGCCAGTGCGATGCTGGTTATGTTGGGCGAACATCCTTGCACCTTTTGACTCGTATAAACCAGCATGTTCCATCGAATATCAGACAAGGGATGATGGGGTCTGGTGTTCTACCTCCTTCTGCAGCTTTGGACTCTGCTATTGGCCATCATTTGGTTGACAACCCGTGCTGTGCCGATAGATATAAAAATAGATTGGTTCGAGGTGCTACATAGAGTGGACTCCAAAAACCATTTAAAGATTTTGGAGTCTGTCTCTATTGCGGGCGTCAACCTTCTTTGTGCCGGCAAAAGGAAACATCCAACGAATTGTTTCTCTTTGGGGAACTTTGAATCTTTTCTCCCGTTTTCCCCCCCTTTTTTTTCCTCCCTCGTTGTTCCAATATTTTAATCATTTTTAAACGTTAATAAATTTATTTTAGTGTCCCCGTACTTTTGGCACATTTAATAAGTTCCCCATTAGAACTCTTTATTTTCGACACAATATTATTTGTACGCTATCGATTTTCTCCTGATGAGATGATAGCCGAAAGAGCTCTCGAGAAACTTCCGCTTTTTATTTTCAAAACTATATATAAATGCTGTACCTCTAAACATATATATATATATATATATATATATATATATATATATATATATATATATATAACGAATATTATTATTCGTTTTAAAAATTTCAGGTGCCTACATAATTTTTCGGCATTTCTTTTTAGTATTTACTGTGTAACATCGTTTCCACGCAAAAGCCAAACGAGACTTTACAATGATTAAACACGGGAAACTCGTTGTACATTAATCGCAATATATTTTTTTAAAATTCACTTTCTCTCTCCCTATCTATCTATCTATCAATCTATATCTATCTATCTATCTATCTATCTATATATATATATATACATATATACATATATATATATATATATAATATCAATATTTGATAGGTTTAAAAACTCAATAAATTCATTGATTTCAAGTTTTACGATAACTAATGCAAATCTTTTTAATTACTCTTCGTATATTGAGGTTCTTAAGGACTGGTGTACACTCGTTGTACTTTTCTAGATGTGAAAATACCCACTCGTTACGGGAACCCCTTAATTACATTACAATTAGCGTTAAGCATCATTTCTAAATGCAAATAGTTAACTCTTCAGTGACTTTTGAACACCCTGTAGTAAACACATGTGTATTTTTATGCGTACGTATATATATATATATATATATATATATATATATATATACTAGCAGAAGCACCCTTCGTTAACTGGGTTCAAAAACAGCCTACAGGAAATGGACTCTGATTTATGAAAGTATGATAGGTTATGAAAAGGAGGGGTTGTAGAGAGATAGATTGTAATTCGGGGGTATCAAAACCAAAGCAAAATATGATGCAAGTAAAAATAAAATAGATAAACCCCATAATGTATTATATCATACCTGTTCACAATGAAACACTTATCACAATATTCTGTGGATCTATATTAAAAACCTTTGTTAAACCTTGTGACATATTTCCATTCTATGGAGGTCAGGCGCGAACGAACACCCCATACTTTTATTATACCATATTTCTTTAAACTTAAACATAATTAGCAAAGTATACTTACGCAGATAGATATGAAAAGTCTTTATTAAAGGGTGTGCCTATTTTCATTCTATGGAGGCCAGGCGCGAACGTAGACACCTCAATTTTATTATACCATCCCTATTTAAGTTAAAACATACTTATCAAAATATTCTTATGTACATCTATATCAAAAACACTTGTAAACTTTTTTTTTAAATTTTTAATTTTTTTTATTTCCAGACCCCACAATTTTAATGAACAACTGTTCTGCCAGATCAAACATACACATTCCTGTGTCTCGATACATCTTCTATCATTATATGTAATAAGTTTTTTTTAAATAGTCAAGCATATAGGAGCCTATTCGTGACCAGACACACACATACACGCACACACGCATACACACACATTCAGCTTTGATATTACAGATATGCGTGTGTGTGTGTGTGCATGTATACAACAAAACAGCAATAAAGGGCACACAAATTCCTTGTATCTAAAACTCGCACAGAAATTCATGACATAAAATAAATAAGAAATCATCCAATGTTTAGCCTCACTTTTTATTTAACTTTTATCACTGTTTGATAAGCATCTAAATTGCCTTCTTTTTCCTATTCTACTTCGTCTTATATATATATATATATATATATATATATATATATATATATATATATATATATATATATATATATATATTCTTTTTTTGTTCATGTCCTTGTTTAAAGTGGGTCTATTTTAAACGCGTGTTGTATTATTTCATACGGAACCCTTTACGCCCGTGCTATAATCTTAGGTTTGATGAACATTAACGACAACTGTTTTACGTCGTTAATCGGTTTACGGAAATACATGCACTTACACCAAAATAAAAAAGTGGACACAGCGAGCAAGTAAAGTGTCTCAAGTCGAAAATGCGTTAAAAATAGCTTAGGAATCCAGGCATTTCTTCTAACAAGCAATCGCCGAAATGTACATTTACAGGCAGGTGAAGAGAAAAACGTTATAGAACGGGAAAAACGATAAACAAGGGGAATAACTCTAACAATGTTAAAATCAGATGGGATTGCATTAAGATATAAACAGATAATTACAAAAAAATGTGTTAATATTAGATATAGAGTTTTATAAGACAGAGTATTTTTCAAGAGTGGTAATGGGATCTGGAGCTAGGAATAATATAAGAGTATTATATATAAACGTTAAAGGAATACACATAAAAGGACAAATAAAATCAATTCTCAAACAAAACATTTCCTAACCGATTGTTATCTTTATACGCGAAAATTGAGATGTAATACTACAAACCCTTATGCCTAATATCTAAATACAAATTTCAATCAAAATCCATTGCATAATTCAATTTTTATATCGTCTCAAACGAAAGCTGGTGCTAAAATGACTTAAGAAGAATTCGAAAATCAGTGAATTTTATTTTATCTGTGCCTAGAGGTAATAGATAAAAGTTAATGCAAATATAATATATTTGTATTTTAAAATGTTTGATTCCACCCAATTTACTTTCGTTCAAAAGCTTTCAAAATGCCATGAAGAAATTTAAATTAGGGAAATCCTCGAGTTAAGTATAATATGTCTCAAAATTGGAGGTATCGGAACATATTTTCCATGTATCTTGACAACACATTTGATATATGTGTTCCATTTTAAATCAGGAAAGAAAGTCAGTCCCAGAAGCTAGCCAAGACATGGGGCTTCCCAAAGACTAGAGCCATTCATTTCAATTGAGGCTTTATAATGGAGGGAGAAAAGCTTAGTGTTGGATGCATTAAAATGAACGAACCAGCTTTTTCCACACATCCTCGAGATCATAAGAAAAAGAATCACAAAGATCTTGGTTATTGCTGGCCTTCGAAGTGTCACTATAGATTGTTCTATCATTATATCTTCGTTTTTATCTTCATAAAATAAACATAACATTGTTGCAAAAGAATTAACTTTCCATGTAATCGGGAAGATATACTTTTACTTTTGTATAAGACGTTTAGAATCGTGTTGAAATGGGGGAAATGTAAATCTAATTTACATAGGAAAAATTTGCACGTCTAAAATCAACAAATAAATATTCTTAAATCAACAAATAAATATTATTAAATCAACAAATAAATATTATTAAGTCAACAAATACTAATTTTATTAAATCAACAAATAAATATTATTAAATCAACAAATAAATATTATTAAATCAACAAATGAATATTATTAAATCAACAAATAAATATTATTAAATCAACAAATTAATAGGATTACATCAACAAATAAATATTATTAAATCAACAAATAAATATTATTAAATCAACAAATAAATAGTATTAAATCAACAAATAAATAGTATTAAATCAACAAATAAATATTATTAAATCAACAAATAAATATTATTAAATCAACAAATAAATATTATTAAATCAACAAATAAATATCATTAAATAAACAAATAAATATTATTAAATCAACAAATAAATATCATTAAATCAACAAATAAATATTATTAAATCAACAAATAAATATTATTAAATCAACAAATAAATATTATTAAATCAACAAATAAATAGGATTACATCAACAAATAAATATTATTAAATCAACAAATAAATATTCTTAAATCAACAAATAAATATTATTAAATCAACAAATAAATATTCTTAAATCAACAAATAAATATCATTAAATCAACAAATAAATATTATTAAATCAACAAATAAATAGGATTACATCAACAAATAAATATTATTAAATCAACAAATAAATATTATTAAATCAACAAATAAATAGGATTACATCAACAAATAAATATTATTAAATCAACAAATAAATATTCTTAAATCAACAAATAAATATCATTAAATCAACAAATAAATATTATTAAATCAACAAATAAATAGGATTACATCAACAAATAAATATTATTAAATCAACAAATAAATATTCTTAAATCAACAAATAAATATCATTAAATCAAAAAATAAATATTATTAAATCAACAAATAAATATTCTTAAATCAACAAATAAATATTCTTAAATCAACAAATAAATATCATTAAATCAACAAATAAATATTATTGAATCAACAAATAAATATTATTAAATCAACAAATAAATATTATTGAATCAACAAATAAATATTATTAAATCAACAAATAAATAGGATTACATCAACAAATAAATATTCTTAAATCAACAAATTAATAGGATTACATCAACAAATAAATATTATTAAATCAACAAATAAATATTATTAAATCAACAAATAAATATTATTAAATCAACAAATAAATATCATTAAATCAACAAATAAATATTATTGAATCAACAAATAAATATTATTAAATCAAAAAATAAATATTATTTAATCAACAAATAAATATTCTTAAATCAACAAATAAATAGGATTACATCAACAAATAAATATTCTTAAATCAACAAATTAATAGGATTACATCAACAAATAAATATTATTAAATCAACAAATAAATATCATTAAATCAACAAATAAATATTATTGAATCAACAAATAAATATTATTAAATCAAAAAATAAATATTATTTAATCAACAAATAAATATTCTTAAATCAACAAATAAATAGGATTACATCAACAAATAAATATTCTTAAATCAACAAATTAATAGGATTACATCAACAAATAAATATTATTAAATCAACAAATAAATATTCTTAAATCAACAAATAAATATTATTAAATCAACAAATAAATATTATTAAATCAACAAATAAATATCATTAAATCAACAAATAAATATTATTGAATCAACAAATAAATATTATTAAATCAACAAATAAATATTATTGAATCAACAAATAAATATTATTAAATCAACAAATAAATAGGATTACATCAACAAATAAATATTATTGAATCAACAAATAAATATTATTAAATCAACAAATAAATATTATTGAATCAACAAATAAATATTATTAAATCAACAAATAAATAGGATTACATCAACAAATAAATATTATTAAATCAACAAATAAATATTCTTAAATCAACAAATAAATATTATTAAATCAACAAATAAATATTCTTAAATCAACAAATAAATATTATTAAATCAACAAATAAATATTATTAAATCAACAAATAAATATTATTGAATCAACAAATAAATATTATTAAATCAACAAATAAATATTATTAAATCAACAAATAAATATTATTAAATCAACAAATAAATATTATTAAATCAACAAATAAATATTATTAAATCAACAAATAAATATTATTAAATCAAAAAATAAATATTATTTAATCAACAAATAAATAGTATTAAATACTATTGGTTTAAAACAAAAGGAAAATGTGGAATAGCTGTCTAGTCCAGAGGAATTTTTAGCTACTGTAACGTAATGAGGTGTTAAATATGATAGTTTAATTCATTCATTGTATTATTAATAGTAATAGATACAATACTCTATTAGATATTATATTGAAAATAAAATAAGGTAGTAAGATGAAAAATTTTAAATTGTATATATATATATATATATATATATATATATATATATATATATATATATATATATATATATTTGACTTGGGAATATTAGCTGGATTCGAAACCAAGACATACAATTCTCCACTGTCTACCTTCGTCATTAAGCCAGAACCATACGATATCCCCCCCGTCTCTCTCTCTCTCTCTCTCTCTACATATATATATATATATATATATATATATATATATATATATATATATATATATATATATATATATATATATATATGTATGTATATGTATAGATATATGAATATATATATACATATATATGTAGGCATATATATGGGCATATATGTACCTCTGTCTGTATGTATGTATGTCTGTCTCTCGATATATATATATATATATATATATATATATATATATATATATATATATATATATATAATAATCCACATACAGTAATGTTTCGCTGTTTTACAACTTATCAGTGCGGCTAGACATGCAACTACCTCAAGCCAGGACTGAAACCCGACCGTTCATACATACATACATAATTATATTTATATATATATATATAGATAGATAGATAGATAGATAGATAGATATAAATAGATAGATATAGATATATACATTTATATATATATATATATATATATATATATATATATATATATATAGATAGATATATATATAAAGGGTCATCCACTAGACACGAATAATATCGTTTAGCCTTCCAGCCTCAGTCGTCACTGTTTTAGTTACCGACAGATTAATGGGAAAGCTGAAAATTAAACGACTTTTAGCTATGAATGTTTTATTTACCGCATCCGCAAATCTAACCGCATCAGTAACAGTTTTATTCGACTTATCTGCAAAAGTCAAAAGTTTCTGTTTCATTTTCTCAACTTATCATCTACTGTCACAAGTTAAAGCAAAATCGAAATCGTTCCAAAAATCCAAATCTCTTGATATCCAAATCTCTTTGATATCAAGTTTAAAGTCTGTAGACCCTTAATTCAGAAATGAGTTTGGTGGAGATATTGCGCACAAACACAGAAATGTTGTCTAAATAGGCATCAATCTTTTCAGGAAATTAAGGGACGCTATCAAAATCAAGCGGCGGGGCAATGTCAGCAAAGGTACCCTCCTCCTACAGAAGAACGCTTAGGTCCACAACTCGCATGTCGCTAGATCAGAAGCACGGGCGTGTGCTTATGAAATCAGACCCTATCCTCCCTAAACTGCTGACATTGCAACCTCTGACTTTCACCTCTTCCCAGGAATGAAGTTGTTTTTGAAAGGAAAGCGTTTTCCAGATGGTGCAACATTTATTTCTGAAGTCACATCGTGGTTGGAGAACCAACTTGGGGTGTTCTAGAAAAACGGTGTCTAGAGCTGCATCAAATGATGGGGGAAATTCATACGTCTGGGTGGTTCCTATGTAGAGAAATGCTAATAACTGTACCAAGTTTCGTTGCTCTACTGCTATGGGAAGTGGGTCGGGCGCATTACTTATTGCACGTTTCTGGTATATATATATATATATATATATATATATATATATATATATATATATATATATATATATATATATATATATATATATATATGGATTAAACTATACTGGTAGCTAAATTGAATACTGAAATGTTCATACCTTTGGTTGTATGGGACGAAACTAATGGAAATTTTAAGGCTTTTTGAAGATTATAATACTAATCTATTGCCTGAATTTATGACAATGGTTAGAAAAGAAACTATATTTTCAAACTAATAAAACATGCCGATGTTTAACTGCATTGTAGCTGCGGTTGACGTTACATGTGTCTGAATCTTCTACAGCAAACTACTTCGTGAATATTTGGGCTAGAGAAATGAAATTTGGTATATATGGTATTAAAACCACGCGGGCGTGTTTTAATTGGCTTTTTAGCCTGTCACAATATCTTTTAAAGAAACAAATTTGAAAGAATGCCTCAGACAGAAATAAATTAAAAACCTCCTGGGCATGTGGATGCATGCATTTTTGCTTTAATGCGGTTAATTTTAGCCTTTTTTTATGTATCTGACGCTTGTTCAGACGATAACGGCGAAAACTTAAGCGCTAAATAACGGTCAGTGCTGCAGAGCTGAATTCTTATGTCTCCTTCACAGCTAATTGCACCGAATTGTTATCTTTAGGAACTACGACATCCAGTAGATTTGTACACTACATTCTATCTAAAAGAACTACGGATTCGCAGTTCTCGGAAAACGTTATGTTTCTGTTTAGAACTGTTCAGTCCAGTTATATCTCTTTTCTGTAAGAAATGACGCTGTTTCTACTACGTTCTGTGTGACTACGAAGACTATTTAACTAATCGTCGATCGTTAACAAGTATTTTTGAACGATTTAAAGCAAGCAGAATTATCGGCAGATGATTCAAATATTTTATTTTTGCGCAATGGCTGCTGCCTGCATAAAATGCTGAGATTAGACAGAGTATAAGTCAAACTTGAAAACTAACTTAATCTCACGTTACAGGAATTTGCAAAAGTGTCGAGCGTAGCTTACGTGAATAGACTCTAAAAATATCTAAAAATGCCGCATACAACAAAGAAAAACAGAATAAGTCCAATCTCAGTATAAATCAAAGTATTATTTCCATGAAAATAAAAATGGCTACCTATTAGTTAAAAACGAACGGACTTGTCGAAAACAAGAAAAATTACCTCTCAGACTGTTTTACTGATGCGGCAGACTGTATTGTGAACAGTTCTGGCCATTTAAAAAAGTGTGATTAATTAGTCCAAAAATGTTGCATTGTCGAATTAGAAAAAAAAATACATTTAAATGATCAGATAAAATCTAGCGAATTCTTAGGATAATTTACGCAAGTACGGTATTATATGGATAGTATTAAGGAAACCCAATGTTTCCCGGGTTTACATGATAATACAACGCCTATATTTTTATTGTCATCACAACCCGTGAAATCGCCCAGGAGGTAGTTTCACCTGCCTCTTTGCAATAACTTAGTCTAAAATATATGTTATTCTACATTGCACTCTAAAGAACCTACTGTTTCTTTATAAAATTATTTTATATACTCTTCTTTCCAGTTAATGAAAAACAACATAAATAAAGTTAGTGCGGAGTGTGATCTACAGACCACGTCATGCAAAACACACACAAAAAATGTAAATTTTCAAGCCTTATAGAATTCTTTGCAGTTAATGACAAAAAATAGGAAATCTAAGTGCGGAGTTTGAACCTACAGATACCATGCACAAACAAAAACAAAAAAAAAGAACACGCTATCAACTTACCCATAGTAGAATTTACACGATCCGTTTTTCTATTATTTTTTCTAAGCGACGGCATAGAAAAAAGACTTACCGATGATAGATAAATTTAAATAACGGTTTCGATTATCGGCAATTATCGGGGGTAATATTACACAATACTTAACTAAGATCACTCCCAGACAAATACGCTTACATTCTGCCAATTTAAAAGAAAATTTGTTAACTGTTTCGGAGTCTATAATAACGAACTCACACACACGTACAAAGCTGCATTTATATAATGGTAGAAATTTCACAAACTGAGATATTAGAGCAAGACACTGGACCCGACCTGTCAATTAGAATTATATATTTGTATAATCGGCGAAAATATTACAACCCGCATTTAAAATAATTCAAAATCGGCACACACAATGAATAGAAATACAATTGATTTTATTATTTAATCGAAGTAAATTTAAATGGGACTACAAAAAATTAAGATGTACGTTCTAACAAATCTTCAAATATATTTGGTATGAATTGGAAAAATAGTTTCAAACTCAAACGTTCCGCAAATTCGGAAAGATACTAAAAAGCGTATAATTCAAAAATACATTGAAAAACAACGAAGCAAAAATAAAGCAACAGCAAATACAAGCTTAACAAACAGTTGTATAAAAGTTTTGTTTAAACGCAAACGGAAGTCAATTGTAGCCATCACGGAAATGCAAAAAACAAAGATCTACTGATGCAGCAAGTACGATTGACAAATATGAGAATCGATCGCTTTTACCAGCTTCACACATTACAGTTAATAAAAGTTGAAATACCAAATTAACTTAACTTACGCAAAGAAATTAGTATGCTATTCAGAAACCAATGAATATAACCAAAGAAACGCAGATCTTGAATCAAATGTTAAGGGGTTGTCGATATCGGGAATATCATAAAAAGTGCAAAAGCTATACTTAAAATGCAAACAAAACAACTTACGTCATTCAGATGACACTATATGCGTATTACACGTAAAGGAAGAGTCGATCGACACCATTTTAAAGACGTTCGATCGTAGCTAACACCAACGAGAAAAGTGTCTGTCACGATGAAATGAAATTCACCACAGTTGACTATCGACCCAACGCGGAAAATATATTTACAAGGTGTTTGCAAAGTAAAGGGTCTTAGGAGGGATGTTGCGGTTACTATGCACAAGTTATGAACTCTTCTGGATGGTATAAATTAACTGTAAGTTACAATTCTTGGGATTGTTAGTGTACTTTTGTAGACTGCCATAAAAAATAAAATGGCTTGTGTGCTGTCAGCTAGAAACCAAAAAATATGGCTAGATGGCATTACCGTTAGCGGATGACCTAAATCCAAACGTATTCAAAAACTGCAAATAATAACGGTTTTTACCTTTAACTGAACGCGTATAGTTGACGGGCCAGGAACAATGGCAATTATTTTTTTCAATTTTTACATTTAAGTAGCAATTCTTGTAGCTTAAAATCAAATTGAAATTGTGCTATAGGTCTAAATGCCATATATAATACATTTTAACATTGTCAACCAAATATTCAGAGATATGTTTGCTAGAGGCATTTAGCACACGCACACACATCAACAAGGTAGCTTATATATATATATATATATATATATATATATATGATATATATATAAATAGAGAGAGATATAGACAGACAGACAGACAGACAGATATAAATAATTACGAGTACAAAACAGGGGTTTCTCCTAAATTCTACGCATTTATGTCAAATGTAAAATGCATAAATCGAATTAAGCGTAATAGCAAAATGAAACTAATCAACTTAAAAAGAGCATAAAAATGAATGTAATTAATGGACTTTCGTTTTTCAAATGAATATGCAAATTAGTAAACTTTCATGTAGTCGCTCGCATATCCATCACTGAGTATATTAAAAAGTTCTTATCAAAAATGTTTAAATAGAAAGTAGTTCTTCTGCTTTCTATTTAAAGCTTTGGTTACTGTACAGACACCAGTGGTCGCCTTCACAGCCTCTTGTGCTGTGGTTAAAACCTTATACAAATAAAAGTCTTTCTCTTGGGTACAGTTCTCCCTAATCTTCCTTCCATATTTTTCTCCTCTCGATCTGCTCTATTTTCTTCTGTTGTTGTTATTATTGTGCGCTTGCCTCCTGTGGAGTTTAGTTTTCTTTCTTTTTTCCGCACCCATGAACTCATCTGGCTTAAGCAGCTGGCAAGTGCCTTGGAAATCTACGCATCTATAAAACGATGAAGGTCTTCCAGGTCTCTGAATCGGCGGGTCAGGATGGACCGTTGAGACTACAGCTATCCCACAGAGCATATACTCAGAAAGATGCTCCTGAGAGGAACAACCCCTGTTGTTTCTTCTCCTTCCTCGATTGATTCGGTGGGGAACATTTTCCGGTCCCCAGCGTCATCCGCGCGAAGGATGCCGCTGCAAGACCACGCCTAATGGATCTTCCTGATCGGTTAGTTCGGTAGGGGATAATACACTCGGTAGTACTCCCAGTGAGGTCGATTGTGTAGGGGCTCCAAACCCGGTAGTGCCCCACTTAGGTCATTTCGGTAGAGTGAAGTACACCCGGTAGTGATTCAAGTTCGGTTCAGCTCATAGGAGGTGTCACACCCGAGGGTCGTCAATGTCGGTTTTCCGTATCAGTATAGGGAGCGGTACCCATACGAAAGGTAATATGTATGGTAGGTACGACGGCTTATCCTTCCGGAGCTGTGCCCTGCATCGTAACAAACATTAGCTAATTACCTCGTGTGGCAACTCCCCTATATTCATTTGACCCCCATGCGTCACCTCTAGCTGGGACGGGTTATTAGGGCCGGTGGACCCGTACTGTTTGGCCTCTCGAGAGAAACATGCTCCCGAGGACAGGAATAAAGCAGACCAGGTCTATTGAATTGCCGAAACAGGCAGCCACCGTCCCTGGTAAAACATCATTAGAAGAGCCCTGCAACTAGGAAACCGCAATTCAGAGAATAATCCCCTACGGAGGACACTGTAAAAGAAACCGGGAAGGCTAATAAAAAGTCAAAGCATATGAACTCTATTTCTCTTCTTTTCCACAGGAAAGATGAATCAAGCTACATTGCTCAGACCACACAACCCCAACCCCTCTACTCCTATCACTGAGCAGAACACCACGGACTTAGCAACCCACAAACATGCCGAGATATTAGCATTCCTAAGAAGAACTCTGACAGAGAACCCTGCGTGTGCCCTTTAGGTAGGCGCCGCTTTTCCCGACCGCACTCCTGATCACTTCGCCGAATGCCGTCATAAGCCAAGGGGTCAATAACGACTGCGGAGCTGGGCTTCAAGTTTTGCTGGGGTTTAGTGACTTCGTCCGGTTTAGAAAGGCACTATATCGGAATATAGCAGTGGGGACGACTTCGGGCCCACTAGGAGAACGGCTTATCTTGTCAAAGGAGGGAATTGGGCGCCAGGCTGGAGTTATCTAAATAATTCTGAATAATTTCTGACCTGGCGATTAGTTCGCAATGCAATATGTCTCAATGGTATGCACTTAAGGATGAGTCGGATTATCGACCCTTTTTGCCTACGTTGCCTGGAGAATGAAATAAAAATGTTTGAGTTTTTGTCAAGAAAAAAATCTATTTTTTGTTTGTAAATAAAAAAAAAGTTAATTATGTTTTTATAAATAATTTATTAAAACATTCATTCTTGTGCCGCCATTTTAAACAGCTTGGGCACACAGAGTGAATGAGGTATTATGGCGAGTGATAAGTTAGCTAAGGAAAATAGACAAAGTGAAAACATCCATTCTCTCCCCTTTTCCCTTTTGGCTTCATACCACATTGTTTTCAATGATCTCCTTCATTCTTGATGATATATTTGTAATAAAGTTTTGTATAAAAACTGGGGGGGGGAGGTTCTTTAGCAATTAATAAAATTGAAAAAATTAAATAGAATCTGTATGCTTTTAATATCAATGTCAGAGCAGAAAAACAATCAACTTTGTAGATATCTAGATTAGTCTGAAATAGTTTAGTCAACAAATTTGAGTATTTACAAGAGGTGAGAAAGTAGTTTCGGCGTCGGCCAGACGGATACTAATTTTTATTGTTAATATGTAGTAGTTTTTTATAGAAAATCCCCGTGAAGCAAATAAAGCAGATTAAATAGTATTATTTATCTTTTAGTTACACGTTAAATCTGTCAGAATTAAAAGTTGTGCATCATTTAGATATAGGTATTTCTCATGAATAAACCCTAATAAAGAAAAATATTGCATTTGCGAGTTGTTTTACGAAGTCTTTGGAGAGAATCGGATTTCTACAAGAGATTTGGAAAATCGTGCTTTTCCCAGGAATTGCCTGGTTAGCATACATTCCTTAGTGTTAGTCGTCACTATTCGTTACATCTACAAGATTGCATGCTTTCGACTCTTGTTAGAAAGGTGCAAGACCCACAAGTTCAATTCAAAGTTGTGAAAGGTTTGGCCCAAAATACATTATAATAAGTGCGCAAAAATATCCTCATCCCAACTCTATGGATTTGTGCTTCCGAAACGTATATGTTCTTACAAACTCCTTGGCTTTCGGAACAAGATCAAAGTGTAGTATCTGTTCTTCAGATGTTGTACTTCAATTTCTTGTTCTCTGTCAGTGAAGGAGAAATACTTCACGACTGAGACAATTTTTATTTTTGTTCCTTTTCTCCACGTTAAAAAAACGACCCTGGTGTCTAACTCTGTCCCGTGGGGAGGCATTGGAAATAGGAACTAGATGTTTCTTACAACATGCGAGGAGACGGTGACGATCTCAGAATGACACACTATTTTATTGACTCTTGTTTTTTATAAATAGCTTTGTCCGCGAGATTGTCGGCTTCAAAATGCAATAAGTGGAGTTATAGATAGCAAAACACGGACAATTGTTTTTCAATTTCACCTTGAACCAGCAAAAATACAGATATATCTGATTTATTTAGAGCTATGCGATGAAATTTTTATGTTTTTTCTTATTTACAATTAAAACAAGCCAAAACCTGTATGGTCCCCCGCCTGAGGCCTTTGTTATGTTTTGAATACAAGGTAATGAAGCAACTTTGGTGAGTACCCATATGCAACTTTGGTGAAAACCCATATAGCCACGTCCAGGTAATGCTTCTGTATATAGACATATTTGTTTTACATTCTAGATGTTATTTTTTTAAAAGGAGGGGGTTCTTATATAAATCATTTCTTTGTGATTTTATCGATATGAAGTCAATTAATCAAAACAGATATAAACTAATCAGGCATTAAAGTACAAAACAAAGTGATCACTGAATGGACTGGGAAGACAGTGCTGGTGAAGTAAAAAGTTCAAGAATTAAGTTTAATATGCCATCTTCAATTTCTGGTGTGTAATTTGAGCGCTGAAGAAATTGTTGAAATCCATTAAGTCATTATCTTAGTATCACATCGTTTGCAAGAAGCTGATCCAAATAAACATCACCGAACAAAGGCCCCCTTATATCAACATCGGTGAGAAGAGAAGATTTTTAAAATTTCCTAGTAGGTCAGGTTTGCGGTACACGAATATCCACCCAATCGCATCTATTAAAGTTCAATCTACGAATATATAATCAATACTTGTAAAATCGAGTCTACAATAGTTACTTCCCTTGTACTGTTAGACAAAATCAGTCGTAGAACTGTTACCTATTTTGACCATTTAAACCCCTTGACTGATGTAAAACATTGGGTAAATACATCCAAATTTCACCGTTACATGACAAACGATGTCTTTTGTTTTAATTAGGTATTATTTAAAACCCATATTTAGATACAAGTATGAATTTCATGAGAAAAATCTAAATGAGCTCCAATATCTTTGGGTTTACCCCCAGAATTTTTCCAGTGTCCAATATTACGTTTTCAGATTTATATCTCTGTGGTCTTACTGTAATAAGCAACACAATCTTATGTACGGAAAAGATTCTATGCCCTGGAAAGTGCTATTTTTTGCAACTTAACACGTTTGAACATCTTGGGGACACAAGCATAATTTTTCCAAGGTCAAATAATACGTTCCCAGATATATGTCCATGTGATCTTGCTTTTGGGCAACTTTCGGCAAAATCTAATGATCGGAAAAGATTCTATGTTCCGAAAAGTGCTATTTTGGGACATATTAATCCCTTTTGATCTCCTGTGAACGCAACTAGAATTACTATAAACAAACGAGAATTTTATGCCTTAAATAGTTGTAACTATATGCAAAATTTCAGAAAAATGTAATGAGTAGTTATTGAGAATTTTGGGAACTAACAGACGAACGGACGAGGGTAAAATCTAAAGTCCAAAATCCGATTAAGTTGGTGGACCAATAAAATGGCGGATCCCGTTTCCTGGTATACTAGTGATACAGGAATTATCCAATCATTTTGGAGTTTTCTCCATTACTTAATTATCAATTAATGAATATTAAATAAATCTTTTATTTAATAAAAAAAAATTACTCACGAGTTTTGTATGCCATTTAAATTACGTTAACTCATCAGCTATTCATTTTAATGAGAAAATGTGTCATATTATATCCATGGATGAAAAATGTGTGAACTACGTAACACAAAAGTTCCGGTTGGCAAACATATTTCTAACAACGTTTCTATAGAGAATCATATGACCATTAGAAAATGTAAGTGTAAATATAATGGAATGTTTTGCTGGTTGCGTATACTAGTCTCGCTTCAAATATTTATGTTCTGCTAACATCGGTTAGAACAGGTTGAGCTCTTATTGAACATTCTTAAGTCTTTTCAAACCATTACTACTTTCATGCTTGCCCATGAGAAATAGCAAGCGAGTGTTCAGATTGTGACCATCAGAAGATTATACTACTTACACAACTTACAGGAGTAACAAATTACTTGTATCGGTTTTTATATCAGATCTTTCCTGTTATATATTGTTTGCTTGCATCACTGCTGAAAAACTCCATCTAATCTATGATAAATCGGGCTATGACAACAGCATATTCTTCTCATTGTTTTTTTTTTATATTCTACAAAAATAAGAGACAGCTAATCAACTGAGAACCACATATCTCTATATAAAAGCATATAAGATATTAACGGATACACACTCGGGAGTCAAAACAATGACAAGTATATGCTGTTGTCCTTGCCTTATTTTCCCCACTCTTTATTTGTGCCTAAATCCAAACGTAGATTCCATGAGCAAAGCTTGTTTCTTAGAACTGCACGCCAGTGGAAGTCTCTTCCGTTTGCCTGTTTCCCACCTGACTACAACTTGGACGTCTTCAAGTCCAACATAAACAGTCTCCTGACAAACCGCTCCCTTAAGTAAGACACTCTATCAAAACCCCCAATACTAATGACTTCTACAATACTATCTCATTGATTACTGTACACGCAATAACCCTTATCTCTCAGTGGCCTTCGGGCCTTGATAAGTGGTGACGGCATGTAAAAAAAAATAACCTTCTATAATATCAGATGATGATTAACAAATTACACCTCGGTCTAGGTTGGCCCCTGGAATTCTGAAGACAAAATAGAGCAGTTGCAGTATGTATTACAGATACCTTTAAACGTATGTTCTATGAAGTTTTTTTTTTACATAGGCATCACCACATTATCAAGGCCAAGAGGCCACTCAAGGATAAGGGTTAAAAAGTGTACAGTAGAAATTGGACAATATAGTGATCATTAGTAATGGAAATTTGGTAAATTTGATAACTTATATGGAACGGCTCATCAAGAACTTATTTACGTTAGACTTGAAGACAACCATATTGTAGTCAGCCGGAAAGCAGGAAAACGGAAGACAATTCCACAGGCGTGCAGTTCTAAGAAAGAAGCTTTGTTCATGGAATCTACGTTTAGGTTTAGGCACAGATAAAGAGTGGGGGGAATTATTGATAGTGTTTACAGCTAGATGAGTGTTTCTTGTGAAAGTTTGGCGAGGGGGGACCATAGATTGAAGCTCATTCGAACACTTTCCATGAAAATAACGATACCTCAGAGACAAACTCGCAACATCTCTTCTGTGAGATAGAGGTTGCAAGGAAGAGAAAAGGACATCTCCTCCGAGGCTACGAAGTCTATTTTGAACTCTATCAAGGCAGGCCAAGTCCTTTCTAGCAGCTCCTGCCCAGATGTGGCAAGAGTATTCCATCCTTGGACGTACCTGGCTCTTATATAGATAGAATATTGCATCAGCAGTGAGATATTTACATCCCGGTAATTATTTACAATCTAAACTCTTATTTCACACAAATGGAGTCGAATAGTGTCAGGAAAGCTTATAAAAGAGTAAAGACGTTTGGTAAGAAGAAAACTTTCATATTTCAACCATCAAATAGCTTGTTAAATATTAATATCGCATGAAAAAGTGTAATTATTATTTGGCTCAACATAATTACCCGCTTTCGTAACTTACAAAAAACTATTTTTTTTTTAATTTTTATACAAACAAAACATGAAACATAAAAGCGCATTTTGTAATTGATGGATTCGTATGTAGCTTTTAAACCTCAGAACATTTTGCCTATTTATTCTTTTGATAGTTGATTTTCTAGTTTGTTTTATTTGTCCGGTTTTTAAATAAATCAATCACAAAAAAAACTTACAGCTAATAATTTGGAAGCTAATATTGCGTGCCGTTCTGAAGGCGAAATAAAACCCGACAAGATAGAGAGCACGCCAATTAGTTTTCTGTTAGCGTTTTTCCCCAGCGCTGATTGGCTGATTGATTGAGATGCTGGTTCGTTGATTGGTTTGCCAGATAAAATACATTTACAGCCAAGTAAATCATTTTGGAAGT
>NC_136490.1:43400629-43405629 GCF_053919585.1 Euprymna scolopes | reverse complement strand
AAAAAGGCCAAAGACCCTAGTGTTTTGATGTGATGTTTTGAATATAACAAACTAGTTATGACCAAAGTTCGGACAAAACACAAACGGAGCCTTATTAGATTTGGGACCCTTCTTTATTTGATCACCCTGTATATATATATATATATATATATATATATATATATATATATATATATATATATAACCATCAACATACAGTCCTGTTTCCTTGTATCACAACTCATCAGCACCGTCAGATAGCACCTCTCCCAAGTCAAGGATTGAACCTAGAACTGTCTTGTTGACAGTCGGCAGTTCTCTCACTCGAGCAGGGAAGCGATGCCCGCAAATAACCTGTCCGAATGTCTATTTAAACAAACATCCGTCCACCACTTATATATATATATATATATATATATATATATATATAGTTATATATATATATAGTTATATATATATATATATATATATTGTTTTCCTTACTACTGTATATATCATCTGTTATATATATTTAACGTTGCTATACTTTGTTAAATTCTATAAGGCCTAGTTTGTGATTGATTGTATTCCGGCATATCTGCTTTTTTCTTTTAGGTGTTTTACTCTCTACAATGTCGGAAATTGCATTGATCGAAACGTTGTGAAAATTAAAATCAAGATTAGAACGATTGTCCGATGAATCCAAATAATACGAATAACCAATCCTTATCTTAACATTTCAGAAAGTGCAATCGATTGTACAATAGTTGGGACTTAATGGATCGATTCGAAATTTCCTAAGGCCAGAAACGCCCAATGTGCGAATAAATAAAACTGGGTCAGTATTAAATTTCGAAATATATAATTATCATTTACGTTAAAATTTAAGATATATTACTATTACTTTATATGGCGAATTGCCTTTATAAATTGTGTTCATGTAGCCTGGAAAATATCCACGACTATTTTTTGTTTTTAATTAAAAGTAGTCAAACGTGGTAAAATTGGTGGCTTAAAAATATATTTTAAAAAATTATAAACAATTTGTATTGTATGTTTATATATTGAATGCTATTCGTATTGTTTGAAATTTTCGGATGATTGTTCATATCTTGAGTGTAATTTTCTCAACGTTTCGGTCAATGTAACATCTAATCTTTTTCAGGTGTATATTGGTGAACTCAGGAATTTGCTGCTCTAATCGAATTATAATCAGAGTATGATTTATCGATTAGTTTAAAGCATAGCAGCATTCTCGAACAAAATGATAAATCATTAAATGACATCCTAACCACAAACGAGAAAACAGATACAAACACACACCCACACACACACACACACACACACACACACACACACACATATATATATATATATATATAATCATTATTATTATTATTATTACTATTATTATTATTATTATTATTATTATTATTATTATTTAATATTAACTCCTAGTGCGTGACCTGCATATCATATCTGGCGGTGCATTATTACAATTAATTATCTATCCATTGCATATGATATTTTAGTTTACTTGGACCTCATAACCGACCGTAATATTTGAATAATGAATTTGCAATTATATAAATTTACATTGATTTTATTGTCGCTCTCCTCTCTATATCTCTCTCCGTTCTTCTTGGGTTCTCACCATTTGTTCGTTATCTGTTCCACTTTCTCTCTCAATACACACACACACACACACACACACACACACACACACATACATAGACACAGACACACACACGCACACACACATATATATGTGTGTGAGTGTGTGTGCGTGTGTGTGCGTGTGTGTATGTATATGAGTATATATATATATGTGTGTGCACGTATATATATTATCTATCTATATATGTGTATGTACATATGTATATATACTTACATATATATATATATATATATATATATATGGGGGGTGTACATGCGTTGTCAAATATGTATGTATATAAATGTGTATGTGTTTTGAATATATATATATATATATGTGGGTGTGTGTGTGTGTGTGTGGGTGTGTGTGTGTGTGTAAGTGAACTTATCAGTATGCGTTTGAAGGACGGTCTTTACGAAGCAATTCAGTCAATTTTTGACCAACATTAAACTTGATACGTTAGACATTCGGACCTGTGAAACAAATTCGATTTGGTTTTCAACCGGGAAAAACCTGCTAACATTTTTAACTGTAGTTGTCAACATTGAACATTTTAAATTTGGCATCCGTAAGTTGACTTAAAGTGCTTGTGTATTCATGCAGAACAATTCAATTATATTAAACTGCTTCAATTTATAGTTTGGATATTCCTCTCTCCTTTCGTTGTCTGGTACCATTGGAGAGTTAATAAGTAAAATAACAATTATTTTACCCACAAATTGCATTTGGAAAATGAATATCAATTATATTATTATATGAGACATATTGTCTTAGATTTAATAACATTTCAAATGATATGAAGTTGCTTTTATTTATTTTTTAGTGTTTTATGTTTGCTTTTAACTCTTTTACTAATATAATTTTGCATTTTGTTATTTATCTTAATATATTTCAAATGTTTTTAACTCTTTTACTAATATAATTTTGCATTTTGTTATTTATCTTAATATATTTCAAATGTTATCAGCTGTTCTTTTCTCCCCCTAAACTACACATTTTATCTGTATATTATTCTTCCTACGTAAACTCCTATTTCATACAAAGTGTGAAGCCTTGTGCTGATCCGGCACAATCACATTTACACACCGGTTTTCGCCAGATCACCGAATTTAAGCAACGTTGAACCTGGCCAGTACCAGATGGGAAGACGACAGAATGGTTTACCATTAGCGAAGGAGAGACGCTGTAGGTACGGCGAGGTAAAAATTCCAGGTTGAGAAACTGGCGCGGTCTATCCTTTACTCGAGGGTAGATGGGAATCTCTTAAACCATGGTAGGCACCCCATTTAGTGATGGTTTCAAGATAAAAAAAAAAGTACCCTAAATAGCCCTGGCGAAGTATCAAGTATTCAGCTACCGACAATACTTGAATTACACTACACACTCCTGTAGTGAGTTCAGTCTCGGCTGCGGCCGCGCTGGTGAGTGAAGACCTTTTCTTCAGTATGAATAAATAGATGAGTCAATAATTGTTATTATTTGAAAGATGTTTGATAATGACAAAAACAGTTAGTAACTAACAAATTATTGGATATTACTGAGACTCCATTCTTTTAAAATGTGCTCAGTTATTATCTAGTAGTAATTTCTTTTTGTATGCTTCGTTTCAGATCGGGGATCTTAGTCCGCTTCTGCCAGGCCTTTTATATGTATCGCCATTCTTTGGCCTACGATTCGCTCCATCTTTTACCTTCTATTACAAAAGTGTGCATGCGCGTTCAGACATAAATCATCTATTGTTATTGGACTGAATCTCTCTTGTTTTCGTATTCTATTTCTATATATTAAAACATTTGTTTTTTTTTGTTTTTTTTTTGACAATTTACTTTCTGACTTGTCCAGTATTTCTTTTTGTGTGTTCTATTTTCTATTTTGCGCCAGTAGTTCTTTCAAGTGTTTCTCATCAACATCCCTCTTTGTTATCTGTTATTCCCTCAGCTTGTAGCCTATATCTCCCTTTCTTTCCGATTTTCTATCGATCTATTTACCTAGGTCTTCTTCTTTGTATAAAATACTCTTCGGTTTTCTATCTTTTTTCGGCATACGCCTTTTCTGTATTTCTCTTTCCTCTTCTGTCACTTGCACTTACTATTTCCAAGTGTTTCTTACTCGGCTGTGTCTGCTGTTTTTGTTCTTGCTGTCGCTACCATCACCCGACTCCTATTTTTAAGTGCGTTATGCGAGACAGCTATGTCGGTCTGGGTTGGCATAGAACATTCTCAATAATTAGTCTGTAATTATCCAAGTGGACTCGGCAGCATATAGTTGTCCTTTTTTTCTCTGTGGTTCGTCCATCCGGCTACATTTTAAACACTTTATTTCCCCCCACACAGACAACCAAAATGATAAATGCACAAACAAATAAAAACATGTCCTACCCCTTTCTTAGATTTTTCTAACATTCTGTTATATTTGCTTCATACATATATATTTCGTTTGCATTCATAAATGAGTTTTCATTAGGAGTCTGTATTAATAAATGTGTATCGATGATATAGGCAAGCCGAGTCCCTGTGTTTACTTCATTTCATCTACCATTTGCTTAGTGAAAAACGTGTAAGAATACCCGATTTTGTATATGTACGTGTAGAATAAAAATGTGGATATAAACTAATCAACACCAATGACATGTTTATAATAATTGTTTTTTCGATTTATTTACTAACTGATTTCTATACCAGCTGATTCTCGCCGGGACGTGTAAACAAAGTAAACTTTGCTTTTACCTAGCATGGCACATGTACCGGCGTTGCCTGATGGAAGGACGACACAAAGCAATTGTAGTAAACCGTGTATGGTAATTATGATATGTTTCAATCTTAGAATATGAACACTCGCAAACCATTATCTTCTTGTTCAGAAAATAGGTTAGTTTATTGATGGCCGCTTACTGGAGTGTATCTTCAGAATGTCTATCTGTCTTTTTTATTTTTTATTCTAAACTGATTCCATTTTTAGACCCTGTTTCAGAAACGAAGCATGAATTGTTAAGAAATTACTAAAATGTATTAGTTTTCTTCTTAAGATTCTTATTGTCGATTTCATATTGTTTATCATCGCATTAACAAGATTTTAACCGCCCTAAAATTCGATATTTTGAGAAATAGCATTAGGAGACTCGGTTATCTGACAAATATTCTATTTTTCTGAAAGTATTTTCCCTTCACGTTCAATTCACTCGTGAATGTGTATTTCCTTGGAGATTTTCCACGATTATCTGTATTATAGTTCTCAGTCACACTGTAGGTCCGTGGATTTGTCTGCCCATTACACATTTTCTCCGTTCGGTACACAGTATTTAATAGGGAGTATAGCGGTAATACCACATAATACAAATCACTTTTACTCTACTGAATCGTATGGGTCTTTATTATGACCAAGTGTA
>NC_136490.1:43358129-43395629 GCF_053919585.1 Euprymna scolopes | reverse complement strand
AAGCCTAAGCCTCTCTCACCGAGCTATCTCGATCAACTGCTTATGCATCGCTTTTTTACGTAGATGTTTGTTTGATTTTGTTAGCGATAGTTTTTTTAATTAATTCGATTATTCATGCGAAAGTGCATTTTTACCCAAATGCGAGTTGGTGCTAATTTATATATATTTATATATATATATATATATATATATATATATATATATATATATATATATATATATATATGATTAGTTTCTATAATAATTATTAAATACCTACAGACAGTAGTGTTTCATTCTTTTCTGTAATTATATCATCAACTTAATTTTTACTATGAAGTGCTCAACCATAAGAAAGGGGCTGGCATTATTATTTACTATAATAATTATTAAATTCCTACAGACACTATCTTTTTGAGAAAGATCAGTGCAGGGTGTCACGATTGCCGTCGGTCGGGAGATTTGAACCCGGCAACGAAGACATCTCGTACTTTATATCAAGGACAAACTCTACACGGCCACAGTAAACCGCGTGAAATATCGTTGAAATTTTAAAATTCATATATATATATATATATATATATATATATATATATATATATATAGAGAGAGAGAGAGAGAGAGAGAGAGAGAGAGAGAGAGAGAGAGAGAGAGGTACAGCATTTAATAAAGTTTTAAATATAATGGGCGAAAGTTTCTCAGTTATCATCTTATCAGGAGAAAATCGATAACGTAAAAATAATAATACTATGTCGAAAGTAAAGAGTTCTGATGGGGAACTATTGAATGTGCCAAACAGTAAGGGGACATTAAAATAAAGTTTATTAACGTTTAAAAAACGATTAAAATGATGGCACAACGAGGGGGGGGGGAGAAATATTCAGAGTTCCCCAAAGAGAAACAATGAGTTAGATGTTTCTTTCTGCTGGCACAAAGAAGGCTGACGTACCGCAATAGAGACAGACTCCAAAATCTTTAAATGGTTTCCGGAGTCCGCTCTATGTAGCACCTCGAACGATTCAATTTTATATATATCGGCACAGCTAGGGTTGTCAACCAAATGCTGGCCAATAGCAGAGTCCAAGGCTACAGAAGGAGGGAGAAAACCAAACCCCATCCTCCCTTGTCTGATCTTCGATGGAACATGCTGGTTTATATGAGTCAAAAGATGCAAGGATGTTCGCACAGCATAACCAGTATCGCACTAGCATTTGAATTAATATACAATATTGTTATTTTGGATGTAAGGCAAACTATCCTTGTGAAAAGACGGAAAAGAAGGTCTCGTAGTATATACCAAACGCAAGGTCACCGAATAAAAGCAGTCATAAATACTTCTACGAATCTGTTTTGAAAGTCTGTTACTCTTGTCTCCAATTCACGGTAATTTTAAATAAACCGGGCATTTCAAAGGTCCAAACTTTTCAGAGGATTTAAAATCCGCAACCTTTTGGAAAATACAGTCATCAATAAGGTCAACAGGATAACCATTATTGATGAATATTTCCCTGATCTTATCGAGTTCGGCGTCCAATCTGTTAGGCGAATAAATCATGAGGGCTCTATGTACCAAAGTATTAATTAAGCCGACCTTACGTGATTTTGGTACAAAAGACAACGAGTTCACATATAGGCCAGTAAATGTCGGCTTCCTATAAATTGTAGTGAGAAATCCCCCCCCTTGAACGGTCGACAAGAACATCCAAGGCGGGAAGCGAATTGTCCTTCTCACTTTCTATAGTGAACTTTAGAGCTCCATGCAAAGAATTCAACCTATCAAAAAATATCGACGCTTCACTTTGCGATGGAAAAACAGAAAAAGTGTCGTCAACATATCTGAAATATGCAGTGGGTTTTCTTATAGAATTGAACAGAACGGATTCATTGTACCCGACGGAAATATCCGCTAAAGTTGGGGCCAACGGACTCCCAATTGAAACCTCGTCAACCTGACAGTACATAATATCACAAAAAATAAACTCCACAGATTGTGTGCACATTAAAATGAGTTCGATATATATATATATATATATATATATATATATATCATAATTATTCATTTTTACATGAAAAGACTAGTGTTTCATGCCTACGTAACAATCAGTGTCATGTTTGCCGGCCATGAGACTTGAACACAGCAACGAAGTTACCTTTTGCTCTATTTTCCGAATCTCCACCTCACGGACAACAAACAATTGTCACGAAAATAAAGGGAATGAAAACTATACAGCGCATAATTCTGGCGAGTAGATTAGATAATTTACAATGTTCACACGAAAGTAAGTGATGAACATTGCATAGACGCTAGTTGATCGCTTTAGTTATAACTCTGCAGACAGTGCTCATCCTTAAGTTTTCTTAAATGGGTTTTATGGATCTTAACGATGTACTCACACTTTGAATTAGGATAAAACTTTATTCGTAAACAAAAGGAAAAATAGAATAGTTTCAAATACAGAAGAATCAGAATCCAATTGGTAGCCATTACTATTTGACGGACACTTATAACGTCTGCCGAGGGATTCGCAAATATCACGAAACATGGTGAAAGTAGTAGCCAACATTGGTATATTACATGGAAAAATTATCAGCTTCACATAATGATTAAATAAAAAGGTAAACAAAAGATGTCATTAAGTAAATTACTAGTCAGCAATCAGTTTTGGCCGGTGAGCTAAGGCAAAAGGTATTTTAGCGATTGACCACATCAGCGGTGAAGTATCAGCTGCAGTACAGCTGATCGACAGATCGAGACAGCGATGAATTATTAGCGACAGTGTTACATGATAAGGGCTGTCCCCTTTTGATGCAAGTATAAAAATAGAGAGATTAAGTAAAAATGAAAATGAAATAGAATAGACGAAATTCGAACTTCGTAATTTAGGTTTAGAAATAGATTACGAGAGAGAATTAGAAAATGGAATGTAAAAACAAACCCTTGTTTAGCTTAGAGATAAAATAGTTTTAAGAAAAGGAATGTGCATTTGTCAATTCTGTTATGAAATTGAATTGAGGAATGAAACTGTAGGATAATTTAATAAACATGTTTTTAACATATTGGAAATATAGGTTACTGGAAATATAGGTTAAAATTCCTTTTGTAAACAAAGAAAAAAGTTTTGGACACGCATTTCCAGAACACTTGAAAGAAGACACACGTTTTAACATGTGTATGACGTCATGGAAAATGGGAAGTTCTCGATATAGTTAGAAACTTGAGAGTTAAGAGAGAGAGAGTCTAGGAACGAGAGACGAGAGCTTGGAATCCAGAGATGGACAGTCGAACGTCTGAAAGCGAGACGATTACCTTTGAATCATAGAATGTAAAACTTTGAATTCCTGACTAAGAAAACCACCGACCGGTCTTTGGAAATAAACACGTCATGTGTTTTTATAAACGTCGTCTTTGTGTTGTAATTCTACCAAAAGGTAAAGTGAAATTGTCATTATACGTCTTATATATCCTGTGTTTTAAAATGTCTTCACATACACAATGTCTCTACATCTCATATCTACTATGTGAACACTAAGACTGTCTCAACACTGTCTCCTCACTCTATGAACTTCTACTACACTTCTAAGTATAACACGAACACAGAACGCAACATCTCTCTTAATAAGACTCTCTAACACTCACTTTTAATAAGACTTCCTAACAATGAACAATAACAATAACAACAATAATAATAACAAGAAAAATAATAATGAAACTTATATAACAAATACAATTTTGAGCCGTAAGCGACCAGACCATCCAGCAATGGTGGGTTTAAAAAGAAGAAAAAAGAAAAAAAACTGCGGTTACCACGGAAAAATAAAAAAGAAACACAACGTTTTAAAAGGGTAATTTATGCTCATTGTGAATATATTCGTCTTTTTATTCTGTTTTAATTGTTTTGGTCTTGGAAAAAGGGGCAATTTTTTGTTTTGTGTTAAGTAACGGACTTTTGAAATGTATAACGTAACGAATTTTTATTTATTTTTTTGTTTTGTTTTGTTGCAAAATGTTTAAATTTATTAAGGTATTTTCTTTGGAAAATGTGTTGATGTTGAACAATATTGTAAATTTGTACTTAATGTAAATGTTATTGTTTATCACAGCAGGAAATCAAAGTCATTAGTAAATATACATTAGATTTAAACAGTCTAGGAGAAAATAAAACTAGTTAAGACGTATTGTTGGCTTACAGATTCAGTTAGAATTTTAGAAGAGGGACAAGAATTAAAATTACGTAAACGAGTATTTAGAGAGTTTTTAGATGTGATAAGCCGTAAGAAATATGTTTTTCTTTTAGCATTTGGTTTTTGTTTTTGTTTTTTTAGAGATCCTATCATTTTTTCCAAGAAAAGTTACTTGGTAGGGATTGATAAGCACAAGATGTGCCCCTAATCGAAAAATTTAGGAACCTGTGTTAATTAAGTTCTTAGAATAAGCTGGTCGCGCGTAACGACTTCAAGCAAGTGGAAAGAATACGAAAATTCTTACGGGGACCAGTAAACCGATGATAGGTAGTCCCGAGGCAATCACATATAGCTTACTGAGGTGAGAGACAGGTAAAAATATACCGTAGATTACGTAAGAATGATATAACCTTGTATTTTTTTAGAGAGGCATAAATGTGGTATATATCTGCTGGATCTTAGAAGCCCTGGTGAGAGAGAAGAAAAATCACAAAAAAAAATCCGGCCATTAGATAGAATTGTGTGCTCGATTAAGGTATTGGGCGCAAAAGGTGTGAATTAGTTAAGGCTGATATTTTCTGGATCTTCGACAGGTTCTGAGAGCCCAGGCAAGGAAATCCGAGCGAATCAGTGGATGAAAGGTATATCTTAAACTTTGGAAGCAAACCACAAAGATAAATGAGCTTTAAGATTGTCCCAAAAAGATAAGATAAGTTACAAAACGAAAAAAAAGCTCAAATTAATAGAAGAACCATACGGAAGTAAGGATCAAGGAACGAAGAGTCGTCGATTTCGTAAAGAGGTAAAATGATACCTTAGTTTACGGCATAAGGGTGGCTGGAAGAAGCAGCTGACGTGAGTTATAGGAGGTATTACCTACACCCAAAAGGGATATGCCAGGGGGATCAGATAGAGAGTCTGGTCAAAAAAAAAAATAAAATTATGAAGTCAGTTGAAAAAAGGGCTGACTTGGAAAAAAAAAAGTTTCGGTTATGTTTTATGGTGTCTGATCTTTCTTAGCCAAGTGGATATAGAAAAAAATGTACTAAAATTAAAAAAAATTCGTGCATTATTTTGGAAAAATGAAAAGAAGGGACGTTAAATGATAAGGTCTGTCCCCTTTTGATGTAAGTATAAAAATAGAGAGATTTAGTTAAATGTAAAAATTAAATAGAATGGACGAAATTCGAACCTCGTAATTTAGGTTTAGAAATAGATTACGAGAGAGAATTAGAAAATGGAATGTAAAATCAAACCCTTGTTTAGATTAGAGATAAAATAGTTTTAATAAAAGAAATGTGCATTTGTCAATTCTGTTATGAAATTGAATTGAGGAATGCAACTATAGGATAATTTAATAAACATGTTTTTAACATATTGGAAATATAGGTTACTGGAAATATAGGTTAAAATTCATTTTGTAAACAAAGAAAAAGGTTTTGGACACGCATTTCCAAAACACGTGAAAGAAGACACATGTTTTAACATTTGTATGGCGTCATGGAAAATGGGAAGTTCTCGATATAGTTAGAAACTTGAGAGTATAGAGAGAGAGAGTCTAGGAACGAGAGACGAGAGTCTGGAGTCCAGAGATGGACAGTCGAACGTCTGAAAGCGAGACGGGCACCTTTGAAACATAGAATATAAAACTTTGAATTCCTGACTAAGAAAATCACTGACCAGTCCATGGAAATAAACGCGTCATGTGTTTTTATAAACGTCGTCTTTGTGTTGTAATTCTACCAAAAGATAAAATGAAATTGTCATTATATGTCTTTTATATCCTGTGTTTTAAAATGTCTTCACATACACAATCTCTCACCATCTCATATCTACAATGTGAACACTAAGACTGTCTCAACACTGTCTCCTCACTCTAAGAGCTTCTACTACACTTCTAAGTATGAACATTTTATATATATGAATCTCTTCATAACACGAACACAGAACGCAATATCTCTCTTAATAAGACTCTCAAAGACTCACTTTTAATAAGACTTCCTAACAACGAACAATAACAATAACAACAACAATAATAATTACAAGAATAATAATAATGAAACCTATATAACAACAGTAGTAGCCGAATAGACGTAATCGTTGTGACAGGTCGAACAACGCGGACGCGCAACGGAACACAACATTGCAAGGAGGAAAAATATCAGAGAAAGTATATATATGTATATATATATATATATATATATATATATATATATTCTTGTCTCCAGTTTTCTATGTTTTAGAACTTTGCTACAAACCCGAGGTAACTTTCCTTGTTTTATATCTTGTTACATCATCATCTCCCCCGCTCCCAGCCGATTTGAGGTCGCGTAGCAAATTTGCTTGCTATGGCAACCAACAGCCAAAAAATTTCTTCCTGTTCCTTACAGATTATGGGAACTTTTGGACATTAGTGATTTTTTTTATAACTTTTATTTTACTAAATAAAAATTACTTTTTTTTTCAAAATATAGCTGAGAAGGTGACTTCTAAACTATTAATATATTTTAAAATTCGGTAGCAAAATGAGTTAGCGGTGCAGCCTTAAAGCAGTTGTAAATGAGTAAATCCAACACTAAAATATATATTCAAACATGGTCGTGTTTGAATGATTTATATGCATTTGTCGAAATAATAAGGAAAAATAATATCAATTACTGGAGGTGTTTTTTTTTATATCCTTAACTATTTCGAAGTCTAATTTTTCTGGTCTAAAGAGTGCTAGATGATTAGGTTGCAAACAGTTCAATGCGAAAGCTAACAGTATAATTGCGGGATATGAAGAAAGGCCACAAGAGGAGAAGGCTATATAACGGGGTGGAAGATATATTCAATGAGCAGATGGATAAAATAAAGGATAGTAAAATATTACAAACAGATGACTGATGATAAGTATGTGGAATAAAATAAACGTTGGGACCATAACAGGTACTACCACTCCGGGTCAGAGTGGACCTGGGAGCAATTGTAATTGAGGGATGGCTCCACACTAACCAAGGCCCAGAAGCTTAGGCCTCACTATTGGATCTAGTTTAAGGTCATAATCAGGACCCAGTAAAGGGTATAATAAATAAATCAAGTGATATAAATATAGGTACGAATATAGATACAAATTTAAAAAAAGACGAGGTAAATATATACTAACATAATATAACATAGAACTTGTAGAGGAGAAATTAAAAAGAGAATACGTTATCCTAAACTATACTAAAATGAAAGAAAATAAATTAAAATACAGTGAAATAAAATAAAGTAAAAATAAATATAAATATTTACAATAAATGAATAATAAGTAATAAATTTTAAAAAGATAATAAAGATTTGCAGTAGAAAGAGGAAGGATAGAGAAATAAATTTACTAAGTTAAATAAATTCCATACATTAATTAAATTAAGGCAGATTTTAATATATATATATATATATATATATATATATATATATATATATATATATATATATATATATATATAAAGTTAATAATATAAGAATAACGGAAAGAATTAATAGCTAAATAATAAGCAAAGTGGGCACAAAGAGATGGGCAGGTGTAGGAAAAAGAAATGGTAAGTAAGAGAAATAGAAGAGGATGGATGGGAATCACAATCTGAAACACGTCTATATAATATCAAGATATACATGGATATAGACAGATTATATATATATATATATATATATATATATATATATATATATATATATATATATATATATATATATACAGGGTGGTCAAAAAGTCAGGTAATATTTTAAAGAAAAACGTTATTAGCAACACACGTATATTTAAGTACCATACATTGAAATATAAAATGAAACAAACATGAAATATGTTTATTTTGTTAATTGTCGTCCATTTCTCTCTATCAATCGCTGGAAGCGATTAACCACTGATTGTGTAACACGTGTAATCATGTCAGCTGATATCCGCGCAATCTCCTCTTCAATAAATAACTTTAAAGACGCCGTTGTATCAGGCTTCTTGCCATAAACGCTATCCTTTACATAGCCCCAAAGCCAGAAATCAGGAGGGGTAGTTTATATATTACACTCAAATATTTAAACAAATAATATTAAACGAATAGAGATTATAATGTATCATATTGTTTTTTCTACCTTTAACATGTTACCTGACTTTTTGACCACCCTGTATATAAATATATATATATATATATATATATATATATATATATATATATATATATATATATATATATATTGGTCAACGATTCTTCTGACCTTCATCGGGTGTTTAACCGCTACGGGATAGGAATGCTGAATTTTTAACGTTACCTTCAGTAATTACTGCATTCAATAGTTCTCGTGGTCTCACTTCGGGGTCCGATTCGCAGTGGATAGATACGTTGAATCTCTATAGTTCCAGGTGAGCAGTGTCTGAAGCTAGTGGTTTCAATCCTGCCCAAAGCCTGCCAGAAGATTAGTTGGCCAAAAACGTGGTGAGACGACACCAACAATGGAAGGCAATAATTACTGAATATACAGTTTTAGGTTTAGCATTCGTATCCCGTCGCGGCTAATAAGCTGGCGAAGGCCTGAGAAATAGTTGGTCGAAACGTCGTGAAACAACAGCTATAAATATGAGGATAACAGCCCGCACATATGATAATTAAATAAAATATAATAACTCATTTCAAAAGAATTTCAATAATTACATTGAATACTATAACACAAAATGGATGTATATATAAATATTGCTCATCTGGAACCTTAGAGACTCATCGTTTTATCTTCTGTGCTACAAGACGCGAAGGCTGATCAAGGTTTAGTTTTATGATATTAAAAATAAAATTTTGTATTCTAAGCTGGTCTTTCATTGTCGTGTATGCACTGAAAGGTATTATTAATATTTGTTTTTTTTGTGGGGGTATCATTTGAGATGAGGCCTCATTATTTGTGGATTAATTCTGTTTGCAGACTCTTACTCTAATCTTTATAGTTTTCTGAATCACGTTTTTACGGTTCCATGTGAGTATTATCTGAACGTAGCAGTTTCAATATTATCTAAGCAAGCTAGAAGATTAGTTGAGCAAAACTTGGGGAGACGTCAACTATGGAAGGCAGAATAAGTTACAAGAGGCAGCATTCCTCTCTTGACTCGGTTTATCACCTAAAGAAAGATGAGTTGGCCGAAATCTGGTGATGCAACAGAAAATGCAGATGAGGATAATCAATGCACAAATCATGAAACTTCATCTCAATTGCTTCCAAATATTAAGAAAACAAAACAAAAAAGTATTTAAAAAATAATATCATTCGGTATTATGCGGGTTAGAATTACAGTCCGATAAATGACTGGATGTGCAGCACATATATTACGAAAATTCTTCCTTTTTTTCTTTTATTCTTTTTAATAATCGAGCCCCCTGCTGGGATTATATTTATACATGCGCGCAGATTTTTAGGATAACTGTAGCTTAATCACAATCTTATATTTTTATTCAGCAAACATTCATTATAGACATTAAGAGTAATGGGATAACCAGTAGGCATATTATATATTTGTAAGCACAGCAATAAATATTGCAATGTTCTCTCCTGGCCAGTACTTACACAACAACAATGTGACATATAGATCAATTGTTATAAAAATGTCAAATTTACATAAACAGTTTACGAAAAAATATCGTAATTATGTATTTATCCAGACCATGCAATTTTGAATAAAAAGACATCATCGTAAAATATCAATTGTTATCAACGTTCGCTTTTTTCCAGTGAATACACACGTAAAACCTTTTATTTATCCAACACCAATACGTGTTTTTATTGAGTGCAAATACGCTATAATATGCTTCTCAACAATGATTCGTAATAAACAGGTGCGATAAAAAAGGGAAACTCTTATAGCTATGATTAAATCATGTTTTTCTTTTCTAAACCGGCAGCCTATCTAATTATTATCAAATGACGGTTTAAATTCAAGCGAGTCTTTCATTTACACATAATGACTGCACAATTTTGACAAACAGATTCAAACTAACTAATCTCTGATTAGACTATAACAAGCGACCGTTTATACTATCAAATAACAACTGCCAAATCGCCGTTAATAGCAGGGCAATAGCCCAGGGCGCAAAACACTGACTTTAATCTTTCGTTTTATGATTGATTTCTTCGCCAGCGTATAATCAAGACGTGATCGATGCAATCGATGTATCAATCGCAGTCGCAAGTGAATGTAGCATCGAGAAAATGGGAAAATGATGGACAGATTTCTCTTAGTTTCACATTGAGTGAGTATTTTATGCAGAGATAATCGAGCGTACTTCCTCTTCTGACTTGCGTTAAATACGATAGATGTTGTCCTCCTGCTTCAAGACAGAGTAACACTATGTATTCTGCCTTAATTGAACGATGTTAATTTAAACAGAACATAATTTATATATATATATATATATATATAAATATATATATATATATATATATATATATATATATATATATATATATATAAGTGAACGTGTATGTGTGTGTATCTCTGTGTGTCCGTGTACATTTCCGTACGAAATAACTCTGTCAATTTTCAGTCTACAGACTCGAAATTTTATATACAGGGTACTACGATTTGGGAAAGTGTTTGTCATCCGTTTGCGGCCAGAAATGTCGATGTTAAAGTGTCAAAGTTCAAAGATTTGACTTTTGAGAACTCTACGAAATTCCTCCGACAATTTTGCGAATAAACAATTGAAATTTTAGATATAGGTACCGTGGACGTGGATCTATCTTACGAACTTGATTTGAGCCCAAAACAATGAATGTTAAGGAGTCATAATAGGGGTCAAAATTAAAAAAAATGACCCCTGCGGCCTCTACAAAATTAATAAGACAATTTCTGGTTTAAACTTTTGAAAATTTACATAAAGGGTATTCAGAGATAGGGAAAGCTTTTTAATCGGTTTGGGTGGAAAATGTGAGCTACCAATATATAAATGTACGTTTGCATGTCCGTCCTAAATTTTCGACACAGGCGACGGATTTTCACACGATCAGAACCGTTTTAAAGCTCTGCCCCTCATACCGAATAATTGACTAAAAATGTTAATTTCTTCACCCTCAACTGGCACATTTCTACAAGGAGTGGTCGTTTTTTTCACCGGTAATTTCGAAAGTCATCCACTCTTTTCGATTGTCTAGCCTTAATTATAAACTACACGATTTCCGGTTTGGCGGTGGCCGTGACAGCAAAGCCGTCACGCTTTTTCCCCCATTCGTTTTCTCCTTCGAGGTACGGGTTCGAACCTTTCTTCCTACTACGACTTTTTTATTTTTTTTTTGTTTTTGCTCAGCACACCCCTGCTCGGCACCCATGCTAGTATGTATATATATATATATATATATATATATATATATATATATATATATATATACATATATATATATATATATAGAGAGAGAGAGAGAGAGAGACGTCGCATCCTTATTATCTTACATAGCATCGTCTCTACACCTCTGAAGAGATGAAGTAGGCTTGGAAATACCATGGTATAAAGAGTTCCCATTTACCCAACACCCATAATTGATGTATACCCTTATTAAATCAATGAATATATATATATATATATATATATATATATATATATATAAATATATATATATAGATAGATAGATATAGATATAGATATATATAGAAAGAGAGAGAGAGATGCATTTATTCTTCTCTTTAATGACTCATATATCTATGATGTAAAGCTGAACGTCGGTGTGTGTGTCTGGTCACGAATAGGCTCCTATATGATTGACTATTATTGAAAACTGATCCCATACAATGATAGAAGATATATCGAGACACAGGAATGGGTATGTTTATCTGGCATAAAGATGATTCATTAAAATTGTGGGGTCTGGGTACGCGCCTGGCCCACAAAGCATGAAAATAAAAAAAATAATAAAAAAAACGTTTACAAGTGTTTTGATATAGATGTACATAATAATATGTTGATAAGTATGGCTTAACTTAAATAGGTATGGTATAATACAACTGTGGGGTCTACGTTCGCGCCTCGCCTCCATAGAATGGGAATAGGCACAAACTTTAATAAAGACTTTTCATATGTATCTGCATAAGTATACTTTGATAATTATGTTTCAGTTTGGATAAATATGGTATAATAAATTATGTGGTTTTCGTTCGCGCCTGACTTCCATAGAATGGGAATATGTCAAAAAGTTTAACAAAGTTTTTTTTAATATAGATCCACAGAATATTGTGGTAAGTCTTTCAGTGTGAACATGTATGGTATAATAAATTATGGGGTGTATCTATTTTATTTTTACTTTCATCATATTCTGCTTTGGTTTTGATAACCCCAAATTAAAAGCTATCTCTTTACAACCCTTCCTTTTCATAACCTATCATACTTTCATAAATCAGAGTCCGTTTTCTGTAGGCTGTTTTTGAACCCAGTCAACGACGGGTACTTTTGCTAGTCTATAATATAAAGCTGAACGTCTGTGTGTGTGTGTCTGGTAACGAATAGGCTCCAATATGGTTTAATATTATAGACAACTAATCACATATAATGATAGAGGATGTATCGAGACACAGAAATGTGTATGTTTGATCTGGTATAATGATGATTCATTAAAATTGTGGGGTCTCCGTACGCGCCCGATCCACAAAGTATGGAAATAAAAAATGTAAAAATTTAAAAAATCGTTTACAAGTGTTTTTGATATAGATGTATATAATAATACATTGATAAGTATGCTTTAACTTAAAAGGCATGGTATAATAAAATTGTGGGGTCTGCGTTCGCGCCAGGCCTCCATAGAATGGGAATAGGCACAAACTTTAATAAAGACTTTTCATATCTATCTGCGCAAGTATACTTTGATAATAATGTTTTAGTTTGCAGAAATATGGTATAATAAAATTATGGGGTGTTCGTTCGCGCCTTACCTCCATAGAATGGAAATATGTCACAAAGTTTAACAAAGTTTTATAATATAGATCCACAGAAAATTGTGATAAGTGTTTCAGTGTGAAAAGTCATGGTATAATAAATTATGGGGGTTATCTATTTTATTTTTACTTTCATCATATTTTGCTTTGGTTTTCATACCCCCAAATTCCTTTTCATAACCTATCATACTTTAACAAATCAGAGTCCATTTTCTGTAGGCTGCTTTTGAACCGAGTCAACGACGATTACTTTTGCTAGTATATATATATAAGTAAGAACTGTTTTCGAGTCGCATCAGGGCGGTTTAAACGTCGTGTAAAGTAAGTTTTACAACTGAACAATGACCACTAGTACTTAATCTATTCCTTTTTATTGAGATCAGTTTTCTTTAAATTCTGCGAGCTAAATAATAAAAATCATTATTCTTCCCGCCGACGGCTTATTATTTTCATAAATCAATAGAATTGCTTCTATCAGAAAAAGGATCGACTTATATTCGTATTTTGTTTGTTCTGATTCTATAGGTCTGTTGGACAAGCTTTTATGAATGTGCCAAATTTATAAAAGTTTACTAATTGAACGGAAAGAATTATGCTTAAATGCAAATTAGAACAAGTGAAGTATGCATACCCCCCCATGAGTGTACAGTGAACGAAGCATAAAAAAAATGACTTTTAGCACCCCCCCCCATTTAGCCTCCAAATACCCAGGGGACGTCGAATCCTGGTGAAAATGAACAAAAGGTGCGGTTTAGACTTTAACATGTGTAAATTTGAGATCTGTACAATGCAAAAAAAAAAAAAAAATACTAAGTCCATCATCCCCCTACCTATGTTCGAAAAGTCCCCAAGAACTTAACATATTAAATTTGAGTTCAGCGCCATACAAAACTGCTAAAGAGAACTACACCGAAAATTTTAAACAAATATGGTAAAATCGTCACAAAAAGGGATTATTTTTATTAGCACTAAAGAGCCTCTGGAGCACACCCAATAGTTATCGCGAAATATAGACAAACAAAATTATATAGAAATCAGTAAGTTACAGCTTTTAAGAATTTTTTTTTTTAAATCCAAGGCATTTTTTTTTTTTTAGATAAGCACAAAAGTGTCAAGTTTAGCTATTTTAACCCGAAAGACATCTCGAGGGGGAGTAACCAGATTTTTCCTGGAAAATCCGTTCTGGTATATTTAATTTGTGTACAAAATTTCAAAAAATTCCAAGGCGCAGTTATTGAGAACAGTGCGGACGGACAAACGAACGAACGGACAAGGGTGGATTTACAAAAGAGTTTGCACTCAATAACATATGAATGCATGTGTGTGTTTGTATGTGTATAGGTGTGTGTGTTTGTATGTGTGTGTGTATATGTGTGTGTGTTTGTGTATGTGTGTAAGCCAAAGAAGCACTGACTCATATTCTGCCATTATACACCACACAAGCTTGATTTAACTCGGGAGGAACCATCTCACAATCTTGATATTGTGACTATACTATCTTCTGTAGTACGAAATGTATCAACTTTTTAATTTTTTAATTCATATTGCCTACAACAATGTTAGAACATACAGTAGAGCCCAAAACTGAGGGGCATAATTTTAAAATTTAATACTTGTAAGAAATAACAACTGTGAAAAGCTGAAATTTTGACAACTGGTAGTCGTTATCACCCGTAACAACAAACTAAAATTTGAATCATTTGCAAAGGATAGAAAAAGAACTATAACAATTATTTATGTTTTTTCAAAATAGGAACATCGCAAAGTTATTTCTAACACATATTAGGTTATAAAATGTTGTCTCTTAGTTTTGGACGGTACTATACTCTATGAGAACATTATTACCTAAACCACACACACACACACACACATATATATATATATATGTATATATATATATATATATATATCGATGCCTCCGTTCAGTCTCGAAAGACAATACATACACTCTGTAAGGGAAGCTGCGTGTGAAATCATGAGGCAAGGGTTGCGCAATCATTAATAATATCCCCCTTAATCGGAACTGATTGAGTGCAGTGGCAATCAGAAGTGATAGACGACTGGAAACAATGCCAAGTCAATCAGAGAGCACCAACAGCACCGGAACTTTCCAAATCATCACTCCTTTTAGAAATCACTGGGCTCAACGATGGTTAATTTCTGTGATCTGACGGGTACCAATATGTGAACGTGAATACGGCGTGTTCAATGCGTGCATATATATATATATATGTATATATATATATATATATATATATATATATATATATATGTGGATATATGTATATATATATATGTACATATATTTATGTATGTATATATATATATATATATATATATATATATATATATATATATATATATATATATATATATGCATATATACACTAGCGGCTAAAGATCTGGGAGAGTTTAGTTGTTTTATTTTTCAATTTCTCCAGAATATTAGTGGGGATTACAACTAAACTTACACTCACTCATCGTATCTCTTATGTTGACACACTGTATTAATTACATTTTATTATAAAGGATAGAAAAAAGTTATGAGCATTTCAATTATTTTTTTAAATTAAAGTGCCAAAACCGTAGGAAGAAAGCAAAGAAAATAATTCATTGTGAACTGTATAGTCAGTTTTTCGCTTTTCTAAGAAGGAAAATGACGAATAAGTAAATTACGTCACTCTGTAGTCGGTTCCAGCATCATTATTACACCTAAAATTATGCTTCTGTCAAGAAATCACTTATTAAACTTCATCGGGAAAACCATTCAATACAGAATATAGCTGATGACTTGAAGCTGTCGAAAACTACCGTTGGGAGAGTTATAAAGGATTTCAAGTACATTGGGAAATTCTACCACTGAAGAAAAATGGCAGACCTGAAATAACTTCTCCTAGACAAGATCGATTAATTAAGAAGATGGCACTGAACGATAGGTTTCAGACAGCTGCCAGCATTTCTAGTGAACTACAATGCTTATCCTGATATCAAAACGTCTCGTAAAGCAGTATCAAGACGCCTGAATGAAATTGCTCTATTTGCGAGATCACCAGCAGAGAAACCGTTGATAAACAAGAACAAGAAACTCAGATTAAGCTTGTGTTGTGGACAGATGATTAGTGGCGAAATGTATTTTTTCTGATGAAAGTAAGTTTAATGTACATGGATCTGATGGGAAGAAATTGAAAAGGAAATTTGCTGGCGAACGATTAAATTTTAAAAAATGCACAAAGAAAACGGTTAAGTTTGGTGAGGGTAACATAATGGTGTTTGGAATGATTTCTTGGGAAGGAACGACCGATCTGGTCCATCTAAACTTCAAAGTTAATGGAACAATATACAATTACTTGTTGAGAGATCATGTCATCTCAATACTTCGAAATACTGAGTGTGATAAACCTATTTTCATGCAGGCTAACGCTTCTGCCACAAGGCTAACCATATTATGGAATTTTTGACGAGCCAAATTTGAATGTTTTGGATTGACCTCCGACAAGTCCGGACCTAAACCCCGTTGAAAAGGTATGGTCTAGTTTGCGGAACTGTGTGAGTGCGAGAAGCTATATAAATATTAAAGATTTGTGGCTAAAATTTAAAGAAGAAACGGTGAAAGTTTCACGTGATGAATATCGCCATCTCCTTCAATTTTGAAGTAGAAGTTGCGCTGTAGTTATAGAAAAAAACAAATTGTTTACTAGATATTTAATGCATGCCCACAAATTTTGGTATTTTGATGTTTCAATGTAAGAGATATGTTAAATGCGTGTAAGTTTAGTAGTAATCCCCCTCGAATGTTCAGGAGAAATTAAAAAAAAAGCTGTCCTAGATTTGTGGAGTATATATATATATATATATATATATATATATATATATATATATATATATATATGTGTGTATATATATGCGCGCGCGTGTGTGTGTGGTGTGTGTGTGTGTGTGTGTATCTGTATGAGATTGAGTAGTTCCTGCTTTGTAAAAATACATAAACACATGCTTACATGGAAACATACAAACTTATAACAAATATAATATAACATTTTATTTAATTATTTGTATCCTTATTTAACAAATAATTTAAGATGCTTGATTAAAAACATTAATAATTCAATACAAACTTATAGTAAATAATAACATACCTGAAAAGTTTATGGTAATTCTTTGTATAATTATTACAAAGGAGGCTTAAAAAATAAACTCCAATTCTTAATCGATTCATTTTTTTAAAGATTGTATATGCGCTTTTACAATTATTCAGGCGTAAATAAGTACATTCTGTGTAAATTATAAAAACAGCAGTAGATATTTTCAAATCCTTATCCGTTTAATACTAGCAGTTTGACCCAACGTTGCCAGGACTGAATGGGGATCAAAGTATGGTTCACCCCCTCAAATATTTTATTGTCATTGAACTAGATAAAATAGCCAATTTGTCAATTACTTTTAAATAACATTCTGCAGCAAATATATAAATATTTACACCACAAACTTTAGATTGTTATGAAGACAAGATATAATAAACTCTTTAAGTATTCGTTGTAATAGTTATAAAAAAAGAATTTAGCTGAGACGAACGTTAAAGTACCACGTGAGAAACAACTGTGATTAAGTAACTATGGACTTTTAACGAATGTTATTTTGACCTATTAGTTTCTATTGGATTATGAAAGTTTTTTTTTACTAATGATCTAAAGTTATCTGTATAATAAGAATGAAAATAATTAAATAAAATGCTATATTATATTGCTCATGAGTGTGTGTGTTACTATGCTAGCATATGGCTCTGTATTTTTACAAAGTAAAATTACTCAAAGCCTCATATATATACACACACACACTCACACACGCGCGCACACGCCTACACACATGTATATATACACACACACACACACATATATATATATATATATATATATATATATATATATATATAAGAATAACAATGTAGCTACATTTTAAGATCCAAATATCGATTTTCAAGCAAGACATCACCTCCATCAAGATTTGGTCTGGAACAAACGCTCCGTGGTGAGTGTTTTGTGACTATTTTTTGTTCATTTTTCCCCCACATTATATTGTCATCCATATTTCTTTCTAAGCAGGGACTTTCTATTTTTCTGAGGAGTATATGTACGAGAATCATCGGTATTAGTATAATAATGCGATATTGTTTCTGCATAGTAGACCTTAAAAGTGTACCGAAATGTTAACATGCTGGTTTACATGAAAAATTATTGGGTCATGGAATGTAACTATATTGTTATCAGTTTCATATATGATCTTGTATTTCCAGTACAAAAGGGAATAGTATACACAAAAGGGCGAAATATAAAGAAAAAACATATTTTACCAAAAATTAAACGCCCATATCCAAGCCCCCATATATATATATATATATATATATATATATATATATATATATATATATATATATATATATAAATTTATAAATTCAATATGGCGTAATGGAAAAATAAAACGCATTTGCAGCTTCTTATCCCATTTTCAGATTTTTAACATGTCATATCACGATTCAATTCATTTTTATGGATTTATTGTTGTTATTTCTTCTCATGAGTAAAGGGCATAATAGATGCACTGATTGGAATAATAATTAAGTGATTGATTTTTCGCAACGAAACAGGTACAGTCAAAAATTGTATAAGTCCACTGAATTAAAGGAATACATCATCAGACGGTTAGCATCATGAATTTAGTGAATATAATTTTTTATAATTTATTCTCTATGTTGCTCTGTAATTACATTGAACTTCTTAAATAAGGATTGCTATATATTATAAGAAAATATATTTCTACAGAAATATTTATATATATATATATATATATATATAGTCTTATAATATATAGCAATCCTTATTTAAGAAGCTTAATGTAATATATACATATCTCTCTCTCTCTCTCTCTATATATATATATATATATTTATATATATATATATATATATATATATATATATATATATACTAGCAAAAGTACCCGCCGTTGACTGGGTTCAAAAACAGCCTATAGAAAATAGACTGAAAGTATGATAAGTTATGAAAAGGAAGGGTTGTAAAGAGATAGCTTCGAATTTGGGGGTATGAAAACCAAAGCAAAATATGATGAAAGTAAAAAAAAATAAATACACCCCATGATTTATTATACCATACCTGTTCATACTGAAACACTTATCACAATTTTCTGTGAATATATATTATAAAACCTTAGTAAACTTTGTGGCATATTTTCATTCTATGGAGGTAAGGCGCGAACGAACACCCCATAATTTATTATACCATATTTCTGCAAACTGAAACATTATTATCAAAGTATACTTACGCAGATAGAGATGAAAAGTCTTTATTAAAGTTTGTGCCTATTCCCATTCTATGGAGGCATGGCGCGAATGCAGACCCCACGATTTTATTATGCCATGCCTTTTAAATTAAAACATACTTATCAATGTATTATTATATACATCTATATCAAAAACACTTGTAAACGATTTTTTTAATTTTTACATTTTTTATTTCCATACTTTGTGGATCGGGCGCGTACGGAGACCCCACAATTTTAATGAATCATCATAATGCCAGATCAATTCCTGTGTCTCGATACATCTTCTATTATTATTTTTCATCAGTTTTCTATAATAGTCAACCATATAGGAGCCTATTCGTGACCAGACAGACACACAGACGTTCAGCTTTATTATATGTATGTGCTTCCCCATCAAAGCAAATTAGGCACAAGGCCGCTTTTAATGTGAGTTAAAAACCAGCTCCCCTAAAAATAGACAAAAAGGGGGCACTCTGGTTTTCAAAAATAATAATTGTCCCAGTATAGAGGGTTTCCCCTCCATTGACTGGTCCTAATTATCTATAGTGCAGCATCTGCAGAACAAATACTACACTTTGAGGTATTTATTTGCTCCCCCACTGAGCAAATTAGGCACAAGGCCGATTTTTAAAGTGAGGAGTGAAGGGGAAATGGGGGCCAACTCATCAGGGAGTAGGGGAGCTGGATAGTGACAATTGGTATGAAGACTTGCCCCTACACTGACCAAGGTCTTATATGTGGGGTTGCCGCCACATATGGTCTTTGCTTGCCGTAGGTATTTATTTGCTCCCCCCTCACCGAGCAAATAAGGCACAAGGCGAATTTTTAATGTGAGGAGTGAAGGGAGGGGGAAGGGTAAAATGGGGGCTAGCTCCCGAGAGGTGGGAAATGGGAGCTGGTTAAAGGTCAGGTATGTGGGGTTGCCCCCACATCTGGTCTTTGCTTGCAGTATTTGCCGGAACAGATGGTATTTATTTGCTCCCCCACCGAGCAAATTAGGCACAAGGCCGATTTTTAATGTGAGGAGTTAAGGGGAAATGGGGACTAACTCCCCGGGGAGTAGGGGATCTGGATAGTGACAATTGGTATGAAGGGTTGCGCCTACATTGACCAAGGTCTTATATGTGGGGTTTCCCCCAAATATGGTCTTTACTTCAGTATCTGCCGGAATAGATGGTATTTATTTGCTCCCCCACCGAGCAAATTAGGCACAAGGCCAATTTTTAATGTAAGGAGTGAAGGGAGGGGGAAAGGAAAAAGGGGACCAGCTCCCGAGAGGAGGGAAATGGGAGCTGGTTAAAGCTCAGGTATGTGGGGTTGCCCCCACATCTGGTCTGTGCTTGCAGTATCTGCCGGAACAGATGGTATTTATTTGCTCCCCCACCGAGCAAATAAGGCACAAGGCCGATTTTTAAAGTGAGGAGTGAAGGGGAAATGGGGACCAACTCCCCGGGGAGTAGGGGAGCTGGATAGTGACAATTGGTATGAAGGGTTGCCCCTACATTGGCCAAGGTCTTATATGTGGAGTTGCCCCCACATATATTCTTTGCTTGCAGTATCTGTCGGAACAGATGGTATTTATTTGCTCCCCCACCGAGCAAATTAGGAACAAGGCCAATTTTTAATGTGAGGAGTGAAGGGAGGGGGAAGGGAAAAAGGGGACCAGCTCCCGAGAGTAGGGAAATGGGAGCTGGTTAATGGTCAGGCATGTGGGGTTGCCCCACATCTGGTCTTTGCTAGTCATAGCTAGTCATAGCTTGCAGTATCTGTCGGAACAGATGGTATTTATTTGCTCCCCCACCGAGCAAATTAGGCACAAGGCCGATTTTTAAAGTGAGGAGTGAAGGGGAAATGGGGACCAACTCCCCGGGGAGTACGGGAGTTGGATAGTGACAATTGGTATGAAGGGTTGCCCCTACATTGACCAAGGTCTTATATGTGGAGTTGCCCCCACATATGGTCTTTGCTTGCAGTATCTGTCGGAACAGATGGTATTTATTTGCTTTCCCACCGAGCAAATTAGGCACAAGGCCAATTTTTAATGTGAGGAGTGAAGGGAGGGGGAAGGGAAAAAGGGGACCAGCTCCCGAGAGGTGGGAAATGGGAGCTGGTAGATGGTCAGGCATGTGGGGTTGCCCCCACATCTGGTCTTTGCTAGTCATAGCTAGTCATAGCTTGCAGTATCTGTCGGAACAGATGGTATTTATTTGCTCCCCCACCGAGCAAATTAGGCACAAGGCCGATTTTTAAAGTGAGGAGTGAAGGGAGGGGGAAGGGAAAAAGGGGACCAGCTCCCGAGAGGTGGGAAATGGGAGCTGGTTAAAGGTCAGGCATGTGGGGTTGCCCCCACATCTGGTCTTTGCTAGTCATAGCTAGTCATAGCTTGCAGTATCTGCCGGAACAGATGGTATTTATTTGCTCCCCCACAGAGCAAATTAGGCACAAGGCCGTTTTTAATGTGAGGTAAAAACCAGCTCCCCTAAAAGTAGGCAAAAAGGGGGCACTCTGGTTAACAAAAATAATAATTGTCCCAGTATAGAGGGTTTCCCCTCCATTGACTGGTACAAATCATCTTAAGTGCAGTATCTGTCGGAACAGATGGTATTTATTTGCTCCCCCACCGAGCAAATTAGGCACAAGGCCGATTTTTAATGTAAGGAGTGAAGGGACGGGGAAGGGGAAAAGGGGACCAGCTCCCGAGAGGTGGGAAATGGGAGCTGGTTAAAGCTCAGGTATGTGGGGTTGCCCCCACATCTGGTCTGTGCTTGCAGTATCTGCCGGAACAGATTGTATTTATTTGCTCCCCCACCGAGCAAATAAGGCACAAGGCCGATTTTTAAAGTGAGGAGTGAAGGGGAAATGGGGACCAACTCCCCGGGGAGTAGGGGAGCTGGATAGTGACAATTGGTATGAAGTGTTGCCCCTACATTGGCCAAGGTCTTATATGTGGAGTTGCCCCCACATGTGGTCTTTCCTTGCAGTATCTGTCGGAACAGATGGTATTTATTTGCTCCCCTACCGAGCAAATTAGGCACAAGGCCAATTTTTAATGTGAGGTAAAAACCAGCTCCCCTAAAAGTAGGCAAAAAGGGGGCACTCTGGTTACCAAAAATAATAATTGTCCCAGTATAGAGGGTTTCCCCTCCATTGACTGGTACAAATTATCTTAAGTGCAGTATCTGCCGGAACAGATGGTATTTATTTGCTCCCCCACCGAGCAAATTAGGCACAAAGCCAATTTTTAATGTGAGGAGTGAAGGGAGGGGGAAGGGAAAAAGGGGACCAGCTCCCGAGAGGTGGGAAATGGGAGCTGGTTAACGGTCAGGCATGTGGGGTTGCCCCCACACCTGGTCTTTGCTAGTCATAGCTAGTCATAGCTTGCAGTATCTGCCGGAACAGATGGTATTTATTTGCTCCCCCACGGAGCAAATTAGGCACAAGGCCGATTTTTAATGTGAGGAGTGAAGGGGAAATGGGGACCAACTCCCCGGGGATTAGGGGAGCTGGATATCGACAATTGGTATGAAGGGTTTCCCCTACATTGACCAAGGTCTGATATGTGGGGTTACCCCCACATATGGTCTTTGCTTGCAGTATCTGCCGGAACAGATGGTATTTATTTGCTCCCCCACTGAGCAAATTAGGCACAAGGCCGATTTTTAATGTGAGGAGTGAAGGGAGGGGGAAAGGGGAAAAGGGGACCAGCTCCCGAGAGGTGGGAAATTGGAGCTGGTTAAAGGTCAAACATGTGGGGTTGCCCCCACATCTGGTCTTTGCTAGTCATAGCTAGTCATAGCTTGCAGTATCTGCCGGAACAGATGGTATTTATTTGCTCCCCCACTGAGCAAATTAGGCACAAGGCCGTTTTTAATGTGAGGTAAAAACCAGCTCCCCTAAAAGTAGGCAAAAAGGGGGCACTCTGGTTACCAAAAATAATAATTGTCCCAGTATAGAGGGTTTCCCCTCCATTGACTGGTACAAATTATCTTAAGTGCAGTATCTGCCGGAACAGATACTACACTTTTATCTTGACCAAAAGGCCAAGTGATCTGCCGGAACAGATGCTACACTTTGATCCTGGCCCGAAGGCCTAGAAGACAGTCTGCTTTTCTGTTCCATCGTAATAGTCACATAATGAAGTATTATGGTATCGTTTCGATGCACACTTTTGGTTGGTTGGTTGTTTTTGTTTTCGTTTTACGGCATATCAACCCTTTTCGGGTTATTTAATGCCGAATCCAAAGATTTTGAAGAAAAATTTTTTAATAGAATATATTTGTTGTTTTCACGTCGGTTTCAATTTAACCCATAGTTAGGACCCTAACAGGTACTACCACTCCGGGTCAGAGTGGACCTGGTAGCAATGGTAATTAAAGGGTGGGTCCACACTCCCCAAACTCCACAAGCTGGAGACTCACCACTGGATATAGTTTAAGGTCATATCCAGGACTCCCATTGAGGGACTTTTACCCTCTGCAGGGGGGCAGTCGGCGTATTCTAATGCCCCACCGACAGGGCCAGCACAGTTTTGGATTAAAAGGGATTAATACGAGCTTAATACATAATTCAAAATGAGCACAAATTTAACCATACTCAACTATCAATTTGGCATAAAACGTTAGTTCTTAGTAGGATGTAATTTTTACCGTTTTTACGGGTTAAGTCCAGTATTAAATAGTTCCTTATTCATCTAAAAATTAAGCATGAGACAGAAATGAAAATAGTTTCATAAAATAGCATATGCTACACTTTTACCATTTAATAATCTTTTTATATGACTTTCCTATTAAAAAAAACTGTAGTACTTTGCACTTGTTTAGATGGAATTAATTGATTTTTTAAAGAAATTAAATATTTTATAGCTTCAGCAAAAATGGCTCGTTTTTTTTGGGTTTTTTTTCGCATATGACATTGCAAACCTTTGATAATCCGGGAAGATTTCTTAATAGCATTGAAATGATTAACAACATCGTCTCTCTTATTCATTTATCTTAACCAATTCGCTTTTCTCTTTCCCTCACTCTTAGGTCCTTCAGCCTCTTCATCTTTCTACTTAAACTCTCACTAGTAGTCGGGCTCCCACCATCACCCGTATTCACTCTTATTATAGTCATTAACTAATACAAAGACTACCATGGTCACTAAATTCATTAGCATTAAGAGCCTTCAGTCAGAGTACACGTCGTCAACGCCATGATCAGCATATCTCTCTTTCGGATCATAATAATTACCATCACTATCGTCCTCATCCTCATCATTCGAATCTCCATGCTCATCACTATCAGCTGGTTAATTACTGTTTTAATTACTGGCACCGACATCATTGCACCTAGCGTACTGCCCCCCTGCCCTCCTGCTTGGTTCCTTTCTACTAATGCCACACCCATTAGCGTTGTGTGACTATCACTTTCTATCCACATCAAACCTCTTGCCACCGTGCCTTATTTGACCACTATTGCTAGATCGTCTTCGTAATTATCATTATTGCTGGCTTGTAAATTGCCACCGACTCTTTTACATTCGTGTGATGTCCTCTACACGGTGCTTTGAACGTAAGAACTCAACACCTCGAAATCGAAAATACGTTAAGGCCTTACCCCAGTGAGATTTATTCTTTCATGACTCTTTTAAAAAAAATAAAAAAATTTAAAAAATTTACATGGTGTAATTTAGTGAACGATTTTTTACGTGTTAAATAAATGAAATTAATATTAAGAATTAAAGTTCTAACATTTCATTTGTTTTTATTTATGTTTTTTAGATTTTTACCGGGTGCTAGTCGCTTTGTACCATGCATTTCGTATATATTCATATAGAGGTGAACTCACGCACAAACATACACACTTATATATATATATATATATATATATATATATATATATATATATATATATGTATATATATATATATATATATATTATAAATTAAATTAATAAGACGAGAAAAAAATACATTAAATTTCATTAAATAGTCAGACTAATAAGTACAAAAGTGAGAACGAGGTCGAAAATAACGTTGCAGTCCATGGTATTTCGGAGCTAATGCTTCTCATATGAACATTACACTGCAGTCCAACCTCGAAGCGTTTCCTGATCATTTACTGAATTCCGACATCCTATTGGAGACTAATTTATTCAGGAGTAATTGCATTGGATTTTATTTTCGAACCGATTTGAAAATTTTCGAACCAATTTGAAAATTTTCGAACCGATTTTAAAATAAGCCGTTAAAATAAATATGTCAATTTCGTCTGATGTTTGCGTACGGGGAACACACGTTAACACCTATATGTAGTTTGATTGATTTACATATATTGTAATACCTGAAGTGCTACTGACGTATTTTCACCGTTGTTGGAATACTGAAAATGTAATATATAAAATATAATTATAATATCATATATATAGACACACGTATAAAGCGAAACACGAATACCTTTTAGACACTATCTTCGAATGTTTAAGGTCTCTCTGCAGAAGAGGTTTGGCAGGTCAACCTGGCGTGAAGATAGTTTTCCTTAGAAGAAAACACGCACATCCATATATATATATATATATATATATATATATATATATATATATATATACATATATATATATATGTGTGTGTGTGTGTGTGATTTATATATATATGATTTATATGATTTTTAGAATGTGAGAGATTATATATAATAATTTTCACAGCCAAACAACGTCACAGCCCACGTGAGCAATGACAGTTAACGAAACAGAAGTCCAAGACTCAATTTTCGCCCTCATTTGGGTCTCATCAGTAAGACACACCCGAATTCAGGATTCGAAACCCAATCCTCTTGCATGAAAGGCAAGCACTCTGCCAAATGCGCAAACGCCTTCTACACAGGAAATTCTGTTATCTAAAACAGATCAAGCGAATTATGACAAAATCCGACTGTGAAATGAACCTACTTCGTCCCGACAATGGACGCGGTCATCCAACCAGCTAATAACCCCTAGCCGATATCTCACAAGTAGGAGTTTCAACTCGAAATTACGATAAACTCCAACAATGATAACCTAGCGAGCAATTAACGATATGATTTTTAAAATGTGAGAGATTACATATAATAAATTCCACAGCCAATGTCGCAGCCATGTTGTTTGGCAGTGGAATTTATTCATGGCATCGTTATTTCGTCAGCTCAGAGATAACCACTCAAATTGGGACCGAGCAATTGAGGATAGCGTCTCCACCTTGAAGATAGGATTCTTTTTTTATTTAGAAATTTCCCATTTAACGTAAACAGATAATATTTTATTTATTTTTTTTTTTAAAACAGTAATCTACGTACATGCATGTTTCGGGGTCCTACCCCTTTCAGCGTAACTTGACTGTTATTAGGACTCGAACCCTGGACCTTATGTATTTCAGTCCAGCGTCTTATCCATTACGCTATGATGCCGTAGACGATTTACTGTTTTAGTTTTTATCGTTTATATATTACGTAAAGTTTGTTGATTTTTTTAAAACGATATTGAGGTTAGCGTCTCCACCTTAAAGATGGGATGTTTTTTTTTTTTTTTGTTTTTTTTTTTTTTAGAAATTGCCCATTTTGTATTTTGGGCGTAAATAAATAATATTTTATTTATTTATTTAATTTTAAAACAGTGATCCAGGTACATGCATGTTTCGGGGCCCTAACCCTCTTCAGTGTAGCTTGACTGTTATTAGGACTCGAACTATATATATATATATATATATATATATATATATATATATATATATATATATATATATGAAGAGCCCTAGAGTGGATGAAACGCGGAATATTCAGTGTAGCTTAATCGCCATATACATTTTATAACTTACTATATATATATATATATATATATATATATATATATATATATATATATATATATATATGTATGTATGTATGTATAAGCGAAAGAAAGCGAAGATGGAAATATACGTTTAAAATAAAGTTACGTTAAATAACGTTTAAAATAAAGTAACGTTAAAGTGTATCAAATTGTAGAAAAAAATTGAAGGTTAAAATAAATAGGGAAAATTCGCGCAAGTAGTATATATCTACGTGTGTACTATGCAGAATGATATATTCTCATAGACGCTAATCACATTCAGACCTTAAAGATATTCGTTCTATTTACAAAAATAATTATTAAAACGAACGTAAATGATTTCAAAGATCAACAGATCAAAGTCTGAATGCGCACGACTCAAAATATTAAATGAGTCAATGCTGAATTTCTTAACGCATGATGGCTTCTTAAGCAAATGGTCAGATATTGAAGACTCGACTGTGTTAGTCAGAATGCCCGTTTGTAGGTAGGTAGCATTAATGGTTCTGCTAAGTATGTATTGTTTGACTACTGATCAATCTTAATACTCTTGGACCCACGTACAAATTTAGAAATTACATGGAGAATTTCTCGTGGCCTTATAATTTGTTTCAAAATTGGATGAAGAATTGAAATGATCACGAATACTTTATCCAATAATATATACTTCTCAATCTAATTAGGTATTTTAATCGAAATTTCTAAAATAATAACAAAAATACAATTTATAATCGTTTATGCTGGTCAGAGTCAGTAAGTAAGAAAGTTATCAAGCAAATTAGCTCAACAGCAGAAACATTCTATATAGCTTGCAACGTATGTACTGTGTCCTCTAAAAAACCGGTAATGCCATCCTTTCGGAAAGACTCTCTACTCTCCACCATAACAAAACTCTAATCCCTTTTATTTAAAGAATATGTAAATTAATCAAGAATTATTTAGTAGCTCGCATATCCATGACTGGATATATTAAAAAGTTCATTTAATCATTTTAAAATAGAATACGAAGAATTTTAATATCACCGCAACATCGACGAATAACTAAAACTTCACATATATATATATATATATATATATATATATATATATATATATATATAATTATATATATATATATAATTATATATATATATATATATATATATATACAAACGCTGACACACATATTCATATACAGTGTACGCGCATGCATGTGTGAACGCGCATGCGTGTGTGCGTAGATATGTCCAAATGAATCTTTCACTGAATGTATCAATGATGGTAGCTGTTTCCGCGGGCAGCGATGGAGTTCATTTTTCATGACCTATGTTATACCCTGCAGCATCGACCACGGACTTTTATCTGCCCTGCTTTTTTCACCCTCTTTTTCTTGCAAATTTCAGAAAACCTTTGACTACCCTGAATCGTTTGTGATCTTGCTGACCCCGACGAACAGCAAAGTCGACAGAAACCTTGCGGGCAAATAGGCTGGTATTCGTTTCAACAGATCAAAGTTGTATTATCCGTCTCGAGTTAACTCTAAAATCATCTCTCCATCATGTGATCCCATCAGCTTTTCTTGGGATTCCTCAATGACTTGCTAACCAAAAGCTTTGCTTATGATATAAATTGGTTTAATTCGTGTAGACCTATGTGATTAGAGATAAGACTTAATGTAAAAAATCGTTGATTATCAATCACGACTTTTAGTAATTCTGCTGATTTATCTAAAGAATTTCAAACTTCAAATAGAATGACTTCAGCGAGATAAGGTAAGACATAATCGCCCGAGATTTTTTATAACGTATTTCGAGTTACTTAATTACGGCAACGAATACATTGCTTTAGATAAATAACATGTCGAGCAAGAATAATGATACAAAGATGAAAAAACGACACCACATAATATAACATTCTCATTGTAGTACTTATAATCTCACAATGCAGGCTAGATTCTCTTAGTCTAGAGGTATATATATATATATATATATATATATATATATATATATATATATATATATATATATATATATATATATATATATATATATATATACTTCAGAATAATTAAATAAAATATATCTACTGGTATGCAAATCAAGTTATTTTCCGTTCTTAGAAAATAGTACTTGATGTAATATTTTAGAGAAGACAATACGAGCTAAATAAAATTGCTCAATATATAAGATAGAGATCTCTTTACCTCTTTACTCCCAGGAATTTCCATTTCAAAATAAAACACTTATTTGGGATTTTAAATACAATACCCCTTTTCTGCATCAATGTCCATTTCTATTAGTCTATATATCTAAAATGTTTTAAAACATTTAATCTTTCTATGTTTATTGCTTTTAGCAAATAAGGCTCAAACCAATAAAAACCTTTTCTAATATTTTCCCCCTGGGGAGATGAATAAGAATGGAAATAGATTTAGTCAATTGTATTCTTTGTTTCAAACTATAAAACGTTCTATATTTGAGGATTAACTTTTTCAAATCATAAAATTTAAATACCTATATATATATATATATATATATATATATATATATATTTATATATATATATATATATATATATATATATATATATATATATATATATATATACTCGGGTTTTTTTATTTAAAAGTAATGGACTAATGAATTCAACGAGGTTGTTAGATAGTGCTTAATAAGAAGAGCTGATAATACTTGTTTATTGTTATATAATGTGACCATGTTTATATAACAATAAACAAGTATATATATATACATATATCATATGCATATATATATATGCATATATAATATACATATATATCATATATATGCATATATGCGTGGGTGTATATATATGTAGAACAAAGAATTAATAAAACATGTTAAAAAATCACTATAACAAGAGTTGAAAACATTTAATTATCAAAACGCTGGCACAAATAAAGTGGGTTGTCCCTATATATATATATATATATATATATATATATATATATATATATATATATATATATATATATATATATTCATATATATATATATATTTATTTATTTATATATATGTATATATGCATACGAACGTACATAAATGTATATATGTATATATGTATGTATATATATATATATATATATATATATATATATATATATATATACCCGTTCACATACACATTTCACGATAAAGCGAGAACCCAGAATTAGATAGAATCGAGCAAATGTATCGACAACGGAAAACGCCAGACCCAAAGTGCGTTTCGATGTACTGCATCTCATCAGTTACGTGCTCCGACATAGGCGTGAACCCAGGTCGTCGCACTCATACCGCCTGCATACCAGCAGTAACTATCTTAGTTGTATAGGACGCGTTGCTTGTCACATCGTAGAATGTAGAACTGGATAAAAATATAAGAATTTAAAAATCGAGCCATAGCCAGTAGATTGCGACGTGGCCCATATGGTTAGGTCGTCAGTATTGCACACTTCATGAGTGCGACGACCTGGGTTCGCGCCTATGTTGGAGCACGTCACTGATGTGATGCAGTACATCGAAACCCACTTTGGGTTTGGCGTTGTACGTTATCGACGCAATTGCTCGATTCTATCTAATTCTGGGTTCTAGCTTTATTGTGAAAGGTGTATGTGAACGGGTATTTATATATCTATCTATAATCTCCTCTTAAAGTCTAATGTATATATATATATATATATATATATATATATATATATATATATATACGATGTGCTGGCAATAAGTTGTCAAACTTTTTTGTATGGACAATTTCATTGATAGTACAAACATGAAACTTTAAACTCTTCGAAGTTATCTCTTCCGGTTATAATGCACTTGTTGTACTGCTCCAAGAACTTATAGAAAGCCCAAATATAATTCCTTTTATGTGAGTTTGTCAATGACCATCGTAATAGTTTATTTCATCTCCGTATTTGTTTCTCTGACATCAAACTGCACACTTATGATCTTCATAGACATATAGCTGTTCTTATACATGTAATTTTTTCTTTGCTCAATAAGCTATGATGGTTTTATTTCCTTACTTCTCGCGAACCCCTCATCATCCTTCACAGACTTCTCGCATTTCTTGATACTCTTATGATTCATGCAGGATGGTCCAAATCAGTCTGAAGCAATCCATATGCTTCTATTTCATTTCTCCAAGTTTAAAACAGAATCTTATTGCATATGGTTTTCCTAAAGTACCCTCACGTACATATTGTATTTGGTAATTCACCAATTGTGACAATCAGTCTTTATTAGGGTGTATTCGAATTCCTATAAACATAAAATTAACAAAAATTAGTCAGTCATCTCAAACGACAATTTCAAATCCCTGGTCACAATAGACTGAAAACTTATTAAAGCCACAACATATACACACACACACACACACACACACACACACACACACACACACACACACACACACACACACATATATATATATATATGTGTGTATATATATATATATATGTATATATATATATATATATATATATATATACGGAGAGAAAGGAAGAGAGAGAGAGAGGGATATATATATACATATATGCATACATATACAATAACACACACACATATACACACATATATATATATACAAACACACGCACATATGCATACATATATACATATCCAAAAACATATACAACATAAACACAAATACATACATACATACATACATACAATTTAAGGGGAGGGAATGACCGGTATCTACAAACTCCGGAATAAGGCGAATAAATGTGTATGTAAATGCATATAGTAATATATAAGTAAACAAATACATAGAATAAAAATGAGTAGGCTGATGTATATATTTAATTAATTTAATTTAAGTTTACCAGTTTGATTAGCTTGGTAAACTTATGGTAATTTTTATTTCTTATATATATATATATACTCATTATCAGGGCATAAAAACGTTTGAGACACCGATTCCTGTCAGATCACCGAAGTATGGCAATAGTGAATCTGACAAGTATCAGATGAGTGACCCTTTGCGATTTCCAGGTTCTGTATGTACGCTCTCCTTATCTCGGTATTGTTTCTATTGGTCCTGGGTTTTAAAAAATCCAACGAGAGAAAGATGCATATTTAAATGAGGGGGAGGGGTCACCAAGATGTGTATTTTTTAACATTATTTTATTAATCCGTGTTTTGGTTTTTCATTGAAAGTTATGTTTAAATCATTGTAATACTTTTTGTAAATCATTAAAATAGTTTTTAACGCGTTTCAGACGTTCTGTGAAGCGTCCTTTTCAGAAAGTATTTAAAATGTAAAATGTTTAGAATATACTTAAGATGTGTTTAAAATGTAAAAGATCATTTTCATAGTCGATTTGAAATGTTGCCGAACGGTGGAAACATGTGTAAATGATTCTACTTTTCATTCGTATGTTCAAATTTTATTGCTGGTTCGTTGGGGACGGACTGCGGTCAATGCTCTTTTATGTTTCTCTCTCTCTCTCTCACTCTCTCTCCCTCCATCCCTCTCTCTCTCTCTCGTGTTTCTACTTATCTTTCTTTGTTTTTTCTCATTGTTTTCCTTTTTTACTCTTACTTGAGTGGAGGTGAGGTGCCCATTGGTACTTGGTAAACTGGCTGCGTAGGGTAGTGTGTGTGTGTGCGCGTTTGTCTGTGTGTGTGTCTGTGTGTGGGTGTCTGTGTGTGGGTATGTTTTCTTGTATTGGTCTGTAGAATGTGTGTTCTGTTTTGTAGTATTATAAAGTTATTTGCTTCCCCACGAAGGTTACTGTGATCCAAAGTCGTTTCTAATGTGTTAGTGTGTGAAGAGGGGGGAACAGCTCCTCTGAAACAAGTATAGGGGTGTTTTCATTCAATTTTCATATTTATTTTTTGGATTCTTAGATTTTAGTATTGTGATTTTTCTGTTCAGTTTAGACTGTGCGGACATTCTTAATATTATGTTTGTTTAGATAATGAGGTGTATTTATAAATATACGTAGGCGATTTTTCAATGTTTCTATTTATTTGTCTCCCCATGTGGATATGGGCAGATCCAGGATCGGTTCTTAGTGTGGGGAAGGTCTCGTTCGCCAGAGGGGAGGGGGCACTTGGAGAGGTACATGTATGGGAGGAAGAATGGTAGTTATCTCAGTCATGAAGGATTTCTCCTCCATTGATTGAGGGCGGGGTGATATTTTGGAACAGCTACTACACTATGGTCCTGGGTTTTCCCTAGTGTTGTTGGTTCTGGGGTAAAGTAGGGTTGGTATTGTTCAATGTGTTGTATTAAAGACATAGGTACTATATGCATATATATATGTCTATATATATATATTTATATTTATATTTATATATATAGTAATTTATAATATATATATATATATATATATATATATATATATATATATATATATGGTAATTAAGCTACACTGCGTTTAATCCACTATAGGATTCGTCAGGCTCATGCGCGAATTCTGTAGTTGTTTCTTGTTTTTATATATGTTGAGGATTTTTAGTTAGCTAATCAGCTTTCTAGTGTCCACCGCGCCCCTTCCTATCAGCCAATGGGCATGCATTTTATCGAACAAAGGATCTGTTTTAGAACTAGGTTAGTGGTTTAAGGTAGACGTTTTCCTTATATATATATATATATATATATATATATATATAAATATACCTATGTGTACACACATACATGCACATATATATATGCATATATATACATATATGTGTGATCGTTTATGTATATTCATGTTTATTTAATTTATTTATTTGTTTGTTTTCTATTGTTATTGTTAGTTTTAAAGCTATTTTGTATCGCTATCCTAGAGTAAGTTTTATTTTGTGAACACAGTTGTTTGCTATTTCTCGTCTACAGTTTAATAGATTTGGGGTTCTTTAAAGTACAGGATAGCAAATTTTTCATGGAGGCATAATATACATGGGTCGTCTAAATGTCTGCACGTGGTAGCTTGTCTTATTATTTTCCATTCGACTACCGGCGAATGTCCGCTTTCTTTGAGTTCCCAGTATTTATTCGCTAGTGTTGTTTTTATACGGTGTTTTTTTAATTTTTGAATGTACTTTCGTGGTCATAGTATGTATATGTATATGTATGTGCATGTATGTGTGTACACATAGGTATATTTATATATATACAAAAAGGAAAACGTCTATCTTAAACCACTAACCTAGTTCTAAAAAGGATCCTTTGTTCGATAAAATGCATGCCCATTGGCTGATAGGAAGGGGCGCGGTGGATACTAGAAAGTTGATTGGCTAACTAAAAATCCTCAACATATATAAAAACAAGAAACAACCACAGAATTCGCGCATAAGGCTGACGAATCCTATAGTGGATGAAACGCAGAATATTCAGTGTAGCTTAATCGCCATATATATTTTATAAATTACTAACTAGCTCTACCTACGTATTGAGCACTTTTGAAGTAAATACTTAAAGTTTACGCATAAATCTATACTTTCGTATATTAAATTTGTGTAAGTAAATGAAGTATATATATATATATGTATATATATATATATATATATATATATATAATCATACTAAACTGAATATAATTTAATGAAAATTATTTCAAATGATAGAATTGATGGAACAAATCTTGCAAAAAATTGCTTAAATGTGTAAAAAAATGTCAGTTTCTCAAAAACAGTATCGTATTTTATTTAGATAAGGTTACTTCACTTAAGGAATCACAAGTGATTTTAAGGTTAATTTTGTAAAATTTGGAAACCGGCCTAGTTTGGGATCTCCAACTCATGAGTTGTTAAACAGCGAAACAGTACTGTATGTGGATGACTATATATATATATATATATATATATATATATATATATATATATATATATATATATATATATATAAGAGAGAGAGAGAGAGAGAGAGAGAGAGATAGAAAGAAAGATAGATAGATATTATATTTATATTTTTCCAGGTTAAAAGATATCCAAAAATTATTAATAATTGAATTTAAATAAGGGTCGTTGATAGTGCTCAATCAAAGAGAATTGTAGTTTTTATTTTTCTTTATGTAAATACAATACCATAGTATAGCTGTATATATAAAAATAATAGAGAGTATATTATAAAACTCAAATAATCTTCGGCTTAAAAACCGTGTTTCCGGTCTTCAACTTACGGTTCGCATAATTCTATTTATGTGTTATTAAATAAAACAAAGCCATGAAAAATTTTTATTCGAATTTTTTTTCGCATTTAAAATATGAAAATAAAGCAAAATAAAATGGTTCTGTGTTTTTTCCATCGACATTTTACGAATTTTATTTGTATCCTTCATTGCATGTTGGAATAATCTTCAAACAAAAACAAAAAAAAGCAAATATATATATATGTGTGTGTGTGTGTGTGTGTGTGTGTGTGTGTGTGGGTGTGTGTGTTCTGTACTTGACAGTTTAAAGATAACAAAACTACTGAAATCAGCTTGTCAGATTGTTTAGTCGTTAAAACAATATAAATGGATTTTTTGGTAATTTTATACGATAGGTATGTTCTTATTTTTAATATTTAACAATATGAACATATTATTTAAATCAAATATTTTCACGGTTACTTTTGATTACACGGGGAAAGACATTACAGGTTAGCGCCCCAAAATTTTAAAAGTCTTATTTCGATTATATTTTTATTGCAAGCTCGAATTGTTTTCAAACAAAAGAACAGAACAAATATGTTTTCCTCATATAAAAGAAACAAGACAAAACAAAAACTACTTGAAAAATTTACACATCGTAAAAAAATACTTGGTATTATTTTACAACTTAACCCAGCGTAGTTTACATCCTAAAATGAAATCAAAATCAACTATTCTTTGTCCAATACGTTCCAACGGCTTCTTATTATTGTATAAAAATCGTAATGTCAGAAATGGTAAGCGGTTATGCATTAATTCTGTATACTCACTTGCACTTTCATGCATTAATTAAGTATAGTCATTATTCCATAGATAGCTATAACATGCTTCTTTCTTAGAACTGCACGCCTGTGTAACTCTGTTCCGTCTGCCTGCTTCCCACCTGACTACAACTTGGATTTCGTCAAGTCCAACGTTAACAAATTCCTAATTAACCGACCCCTTACGTAAACACTTCATCAAATCTCCACACAAACGTGCTGTACTTGCAATAACCTCTATCCCTGAGTGGCTTCCGGGCCTTGAAAAGTGGTGACCACCGTGTAAAAAAAATGTAGTGACCCAACGATTCACGGGTAGTCTAGTATATATATATATATATATATATATATATATATATATATATATATATGTATGTATATATATATATATGTGTGTGTGTGTGTGTGTGTGTGTATAAATACATACATATTTGTGTGTGCGTGTGTGTGTGAGGGTGTGGGTGTATGTGTGTATATATGTATGTATGTATTTATGTGTGTGTGTGTGTGTGCGTGCGTGTGTGCGTGTAAAGTTTATTGCTGAAACACAAGTAATACTACATACATTATATTATTTCCTTATTCCTGGCAGTTTCACTCCCCCCCCTATGAAATATATCCAGAAAATTAAAGTATATTATCACTATATAATTGTTAGTTATGCTTACTATATTTTTGTTATCCATAGATTCATAGAGATTACAAGAGAGAAAACAGACACAAGATTGGGAAATTGACTTGTCTGTTGGGAAAATGAGGATGAAGATGAGTGAAATTGTGCTCAAAAGGAAACAGACGAAGTATAAAAACAACCTGCTGTTTCAGCGTGAACGTGTAACGGGGTAAAAACGTCAATATATTATTAGACAAAGAATAAACAAACTAAATATTATCTATAGAAATGCTGTGTCGATTCAATCAATTAATTGCATAGAAATTCGTTAGGTAGACGGGGTCTACATGAATTTATAACATTGATTGAGGAGCATATGACAAAATGAAGGCTAACGTGTATTAAATTTAAAAAATAATTCCACGTTATGTTTTCCAAATATTCTTCTGTAAAACCTATGATTTATATAAGACTTGAAGAAATATATCAATGTGATGGGTTTTGCTAGTAAGAATAAAATTAAAAAATGTCAAATCTCTTGAATGTAAAAAATGTACCAAACGTGTAAAACGATATTAAAAGAAATGGTGTCGAATAGTAAAAACTAAATTACACAATCTGAACCATAAAATTGGTTGAAAATCAAGTAAGAACATATCTATGAGGGTTTTCTAAAAGTAAAATCTCCTATTTTTTTTATCAATTCTAAAAGTTAAAGAGCAACATAAACGGAAGTGGTATCGTTAAAACTAGTGAACTTTCGGGCTCCTAAATTTACTTTTCT
>NC_136490.1:43338129-43353129 GCF_053919585.1 Euprymna scolopes | reverse complement strand
AAATAGATGTAATGGACAAAGATCAAATGTTGAAGTTAGAGATTACTTAGGTCACAATTTTATGTCTTCATATCTTCTGGTTTTAGATGTTTTCAGCGTTGATTTCTGTCGTATGTAAGATAGGAAGTGGTGGTGTTGTTGAGTGGATTCGAAGAGAACAAGAGAGAGTGGGAGAGTTGGTAAGTGGAAGGAGATGCCAGCAAGGATGCATAAGTCAACAAGCCTCTCGCCAGGTTGGTTCGTTGGTTCGTCTTGGCCAGTGTCTTCCCCTCGCCACTTGCATTTCATGCTCTCCCCTTTTGCTTCTGTCGACAAGCTAATTACATCTAAGTACAATTGACTGAAAAGTCCGCATCAAGATCTGTTCACCGCTGACCCGCGAAACACTTTGCGGAGAGTGGCAAGAGATCACACGCACCTCGGCGATAATAGCGCGGTTCATTTTGAAGAAATTTTGGAAGCTTAATGCGGACTTCTTGAGTTGGCAAAGAGAGCGTCGACCTCTGTGTCATTCTGTCCACGCCATCACGAAATGCCGCTCCGACAAACAAATGGACTTCACAAAGAAAATAGAGTAAGAGGGGGAGACATAACCAAAAATGAGACAGGTTGGCCAGCGAATAAATTGAATGCTTGAGAGAAGGAAGAAAAGATATATAGAGGAGGGGTGTATCCTTTCAGCAAGATTTAAAAGGAGAACGAGTTTAGAGACGGAATTTAAGACGAGACTTTTATTAAAGTGAGACGGAAAAGATGAGCGATAAACAAAGGTTTTTAAAAGGGACAGGTAGCTCCCAACTTTAGTCTTTCAATAAAACTTAAAGAGATGAAAGAACATGTACTGAAGGCACACCAAGTTAGATCTGATATAAAAAGGTTTACATAATAAACATAGTGTTTGGTAGGGTCTAAATTTAAAGTGAAATAGTAGAGAAAAACGAGGGTAATGTACCTGTTATCTTAAAAATTAAATATAAGAACCATATTAAAATTACGCATTCAGTTGTACATGGAGATTAATTGCTTTAATGTGATGGCAATAATTGGGGTGTCTGAATCAGATGTGAACATTTGTGGACTATTTATTATCTTAAAACTGGGCTTAATGTTTCTTAATCTTTTAGAGGAGGACACGTTTAAAACACTAAACATAAAACGTTTCAATACACCACACATATTCGCTATACAGGAAAACTGTAACCTTTCAAAAGGCTAAACATACAACGTCTATTGGCACTAAACTTAAAACCTTTCAAAGGGCTAAACATACAACGTTTAAAATGCTAAACAGGCAATGTTTTTAGGCACTAAACTTACGTTTCAAACATTAAATATAAGGCGTTTAAAAATGCTAGACTTACAACGTTTCTAGACACTAAATTTACGTTTCAAACACTAAATATATAAAATTTCACAAAAATGAACAGTCTCAAAACACTAAATATCAAACATTTTAAAACATTAACAATACTTTCTTAAATACTACGCATATAACTTTTCAAAACATTAAGCATACAACGTTTCTAGGCTCTAAACATACAACGTAAACACTAAATATACAAGATTTCAAAACACTAAAAATAGTCTCAAAACACTAAACATAAAACGTTTCAAAAAACTAAACATAAAACGTTTCAAATCACTAAACATAAAACGTTTCAAAACATTAAACATGCATTAAAAGGCAGTTTTAGGCTTGAACAATGCAGGCACGTACAGTCGTTGTGAGAAGATAAATAATTAAATATATGAATAATAAATAGTTCAATATTTTTATTTATTATTTTTTATTATATATATATATATATATATATATATATATATATATATATATATATTAACTATATATTTAGTCATTTATCTTCCTGATTTTTAACTGTGGGAGTATTTAATTCCAAAGGTTCTTTCGAGTAATAACCCATCGTCAGGGGAGAAATGAATCCTCTCTCCAGAATGCAAATTTCAAAATGGCTGTTTTATTTAGAATTAAATCCTACCGCTGAAAGATTAATTACTCCCACAACGACTGTGCATTCCTGTATTATTATAGCCTTCTAAATATGCCTTTTATTCTCTAATAATGGTTCAGGCAAACTACGCCATACTTCTTACTAAACATGCATTTTTCTAAGCACTAAACGTATGCCTCAAAACACTAAATACACAACTTTTCAAACACTAAACATACAACGTTTCAAGATACTAAACATACAACGTTTCAAAACACTAAACATGCATTGTTTCTAAGCACTAAACATGAGCCTCAAAAGACTAAACATACAACGTTTCAAAATACGAAACACACGTTTCAACGTGTAAACATACAAAGTTTATAAACATTAACATACTTGGTAAACACTAAAAACACAACGTCCTAAAACACTAAACATACATCATTTAAATCACTAAACATACAATATACATTTGAGTTTGTTGCTTTGATGTAATTTATATATTTATTATTGTCAAGCAACAAGCTTGCTTTTATAATGAAATGGACTTCATGACTATTTTTTGCTAAACAATTGTTTCGTTAAACGATCCGAATCTTTTTTAGATTTTGAGAAGAAAATAAAGCATTTGTTATTATGATTTAAAGTACTAGTATATTTATTTATTTATTTATTTATTTATTTATTCACGGTCCGTTGTTAAATTTTACCATTCATCGACTTTTTACACTTTTTACCGTTTTGAATAATGTATGTAAAAAAATAATGTATGTAAAAAAATAATGTATGTAAAAAATAATGTATGTAAAAAATAATGTATGTAAAAAAATAATGTATGTAAAAAAATAATGTATGTAAAAAGATAATGTATGTAAAAAAATAATGTATGTAAAAAAATAATGTATGTAAAAACATATGTACTCAAATAGATTTTTCGATATATATTCTGCGTACATGTGTAGTATTTCATTTAATAAACCTGATATGCACTAAATAGTTCACTCATACATACTAATTAGTTGAAATAGTGTTTGTCTCTTGTATTTTCTAATAAAATAACCCAAATGGAAACAAACTACAGAATCAACTTGATGAGTACGCGAATATATGCATACACTTAAAGATAAAATAATTAAAATTTGAAAAGAGAAAACATTAAAAGACAAACGAACTTAAAACTGCAAACAACCTTACACACAATCTCTACTTTGATAGCTTTAAAATTCGGTTATCAACATAGTTTCACATATCAATTTAAGATAAAAACAAAAGACATCAATCCCTATTACAAGGAAACTTACTTACCATACGGAAAAATGTAAGGGAAACATATATTGTCGCCAATGGTTACAATTCTTTTTTTACAAGGAGGTCACCACATATCAAGGCCCGGAAGCCACTCAGGAATAAGAGTGATTGCATGTACAGTACGTTATACGTTAGTGTTGAGATTTCATAAAGAGTCTACTTAAGGTGGCGGTTCATCAGGAATTTGTTTACGTTGGATTTGAAGACATCCAAGTTGTAGTCAGGTTGGAAACAGGCAGACGGAAATAGTTTCACTGCCGTGCTGTTCTAAGAAAGAAGCTGGGTTCATAGAATCTACGTTTTGATTTAGGCACAGATAGAGAGTGGGGAAAGTTTTTGACAGTGGATTCAGCTAGACGGGTGTTTTTCGTAAAATATTGGCGAGGGGGACCAGAGACTGGTGCACAGACGAGCACTTGCCATGGAAATAACGATAAAACAAAGACAGGCAGTTTTTCCCATTTTCCTTGTACATATTTATTAATTATTCCATGGATTTCGGACTTTTGGATTATTTTGGACCATCTTCCAATTACGCAATTTCCTTGGATTTTACTTGTGTGAATGGAAATTCAATTAATTTCTTGGATTTATATTTTTGGATTTTACCGTCAGTGGATAATTTACATTTCACCAGACGTATAATCACCTTTTTCTTCGCCATATTCTCTCTGCTTCATTTTTTGTTATCAAGTAAGATCTTTGACTTACTTGTAGTGTCATCAAATACTTTTGTACGCAAAATCCGATCCCGCATTTTGCTAATTCCTACCCTCTGATGAGACGGAAAGTATTTCTTCGAAACTCCGTGGATTAAGGACTATCCACTTATTAAGTGTTTCCTTTTCAGATTAAATATGTTTTAACTCTTTTTTCAAAGTGTTTTTAACAGGTATTATTAACTATTTGCTCTTATATATATATATATATATATATATATATATATATATATATATATATATATATATATATATATATATATATATATATATATATATATAAACAAACACACCGAATAAATCCGATGTAAGTTTATAAGACAGAATAAAAATAGCTGGTTTCATCCTTCTTTAACCAAATCAAAACTAATATACTTAAAAATTCTTTAAATTTTAGAAAATGAATTTCAACACTGATACAGATATAGCATACTATTTAAATAGCATACTTTTAAATGTCGAATTTTATTCCAAACAAAATCTCAGTGAATAATAAAAATCTAAAAACAAATCCCCTGAATAACGCCCGATGCTAATTGCAATTACAAAAAGAAAAAATAATAACAATTGCATCTACAGGCCTGATTTTATCCATTCAGCGTAACCGAATTACAAATAAATAACTCACCAATTGTCCCAAGTAGACTGTAATCTGTTCGCACTTCTTATTCAATAAATACATAGAATTCATATCCAACAAACGATGCAATTGTTTTACCAACCAATAATACTAAAATTACACGCTCACTTTTCTACAAGTCATAAACTAAATCGAAGTAATACGATCGAATCAATAAGTTATTCCAACCTTAGCTTATTATAAGTAATTACACTACGAATACAAAGCGGACACTACTTAAACCCCATAATTATGTTGGCGTTTCCTCCACACTAATAATATTATACATATTAAACGGCGTGCCTTCTTTCAATAATGACAACTATAATGAAAACCCAAAGACATCTTTTACTACTTAAATTAAATAAAAAAGTCAAAGTGATGTATACTAGGCTCTAAATCCTGTCGGCTTAGTATATCAGTCGCAATAAAGATAATTAGTATTCTCAGAGTAAGAATATTATCAACGAGCTTAATTCAGTGTACGATCGTTTCGGAAACGATGTCTGTTTTGATTAAAATTGAAAACAATTATTGACAATAATTGACAAAACTTTTGGCTTGGAACATAATTACATCATCAGCAAAAGTGGGGGGGGATTTAAGACACCAAAATAAAACTAGTTTCTTATTAAGTACTATAAAAACTAAATGTTTTAAGTTCAGTAAGTATATCTTTTGTCCTGTATACGTATGCATTTTTGTTTAATCTATAAAAGTGGCCGTGTCTCATATATATATATATATATATATATATATATATATATATATATATATATATATATGAATATATATATATTTAAATGTATATATATATATATATATATATATATTAACCTGGCTAGAAACGACTCATTTCTGGCTATAAATACGGAGGAACAAAACAATGTAGTGTACAAATTCAAATGCTGTATAGGAGAATGTAACTCCAAAAATATTGTCTCTAATTCTCTCTCTCCCTCTCTCTCTCTCTCTCTCTCTCTCTCTCTATATATATATATATATATATATATATATATATATATATAGAGAGAGAGAGAGAGAGAGAGAGAGAGAGAGAGATAGAGAGAGAGAGAAGAGAGAGAACTAGAGAGTGGAACATATACAGAGTCAGCTTTGAAAATGGAAAACGCCACCTTTATTTTATGATGAATAATTTGCAGATATGATTTACAAGTACGATATTTTATATATTATTAGTGTTGATAATTTTGGCAGCAAGTCATTATTAAAACCTGTTTGAACACCTGATCACGTGACTCACACGCAGATCTGATCAGCTGACCCTCACTTCCGGTAAAACGTGTCTGCACTATGATTTACCATATTCCTTTATGTTAGACCTATTTCCTAACAGTAGTAGTAGTAGTTGTAGTAGTAGTAGTATATTAATTATATATGGAAGATAAGCTATCATATGTATTTATAAATATATCGTGTTTCCATCGAGATACATTCCCGTATATAAGCTCTATTAAAATATCTGTTTGTGTGAAGTAACACAGACCATACATAAGTCGCCACACCTGTAGATATGTTTGTATTGCCAAGCGAAACCAAAATAGACGCATTCAATTGCGCCAACGTCAACGAATGTTTTGTGAACTCCACGCGATTTACATTGATCATAACGGTCTGCATTAAAATGGAAACTATATTTTTACAGGCATTCCGTTTGTTCCTTGTTTATATGAAACCGATTTCCTCGAACAGATATTTTTGCAGACATTGGTTGGAGAGGAGTGAGACTTTGTATCCTCTGCAAATAACTAGATTTCATAGTGAGGTATTATTTGATACGAAAAAGAATGTGATACCATGGACGTAGGAGTATACCTTTTTGTTGTTGTATAGATGGAAAGATTCAGCCTTTTATGTTTGGGAAACATTGTTGATCTTCCTTTGAGTTCTTTATTACATGTATTGATGTATTATTCTCTGTTTAGTCTATTGTAAACTGGGTTAATAAGCCATTTAAATTGATGAATAATTTATATTTATATACACACACATACTCCAATGAATTCGGTTTTCTTTTGTGTGTATTGATATTCATATTAAACCCCCTCTTTTCTATTTATATGAAAAGAAAATACAGTTTTATTATATATGGGTTGTTGAATGGCATTCACTAGCAAAAGATCTAGCTAATTTGCATATTCTTTTAAACATTAATTTCAATTAATTCCCTATTAGTTTTTTTCGGTTTTGTTATGGGATGATCATCTTTAGTTAACTATTACGTGTAATTATATTCATGCAGATATTCTACATGATTTATACTTGCATAATATTTGCGTAAAAAGTTTACAGTAAACACAAAATTGTTTCAATATATATTTATGTATAAGTATGCATTTTTGTTTAATCTATAAAAGTGAGCGTGTCTCATATATATATATATATATATATATATATATTTAAATGTATATATATGCATATATATACATATATATATATATATATATATATATATATATATATATATATATATATATATATATATATGGGGTAGAGAGGGCTCCCGTAAGGCGTGGTGAAGGCAACCTTTCTAGGAGAAGCAAATCTCTGATTTAAAATACCATAAAGCGGAAGACCAGTACCCGCATTAAGCTGGTGTGCAGTTTAATTTGTTGCGGGCTATCTTGCTCTTGCTTGTTGCTGGATCTCAACATTTTGAACCGAGAGAGAGACTTAGCTGTCGTACAAAACTAAGACTCTGTAACATCATATTTGTATAGATACTCCCTCAGACATTTGGGCTCATGGATTTTAAATGTCTGAGGGAGTGGCACTCGTCTGACAAGACGTTGCAATCATATATATATATATATATATATATATATATATATATATATATATATTAACCTGGCTAGAAACGACTCATTTCTGGCTATAAAAACGTGGGAACAAACCAAGGTAGTGTACACATTCAAATGCTGTATGGGAGAATGTAATTCCAAAAATAATTCGTACATTGGGCATAAACGACCACGCTGTCCCGCCGAATAACTGCGCATCTAAATAATACTAGTGCTATATATAATTATTTAATAAAAGAACATAACTGTCCCCACACCAATCTGTGAAAGGTCCTCGTTGACAACATAAAAATTATACAACATGAAAATAATATTAACAAATTAAAACTTCTTGGAGCGTCATATATTACACCCTTCAAGCCATTAGAAATAAAATTGCATTCGAGAAAAGCAATAACGTTTTAAAGTGTCTTGCGGAGTTCGTATTGCGCGGACTTTGTTAACAGTGTCTACGAACTTGCTGATTTTAATACTCGAATTTTTAATCGACCTATATTTTGGATTGACTCATCATCGATTCTATATATTTTAACTTATCATCACCTGACGCTGTTTACTGTATATGTTAGTTTTCACTTCTAATTCTCATTTTCGCGCCTTCGCGCTTATACCTCAACACCTGAAGATTATTTGTAGACGAATCGAAAGCACTCGTGACAGAAACAATTATGGAATTTTATTTTTATTTTTGATTTTGATATAAAAAAGATTGGTAAAGCAAAGTGTCTCGGTTGCATTTAATAATATTTGCTTGAACCTGAGTGCCCGGCGTTGCCCAGGTGTTTGGAAGTGCTTGTTGAGCAAAATATAAAAAAATGGTAGTAGGCAGGCAAGCTCGAACCCGTACCGCGAAGAAGGAAAAGAATGTGAAAAGAAATCGGAAGTGGCGAAGTTTTAAATTAAGGCTAGTCAATCAAAAAGATGGGATGTCTTTCGAATATACTGACATAAAAAGCGACGTCTCTTCATAGAAAAGTGGGCAGTTGAGGGTGAAGGAATTAATGTTTTTTGCCAATTTTTCGAGCTTTGTCGTTCGAAGGGTCGAGCTTTAAAACGATACCGATCTCCTTAAAATCCATCGCCTCTGTCGAAAGTTTTAGACATACATACATACATACATACATACATACATACATATATACATACATACAGGTGAGATTTATATTATGGATAAATTGTAAATGTATTTCCCTCTCAATTTACTTGTCACGTCCAAAAGAATAAAAGACGCAAGAGTGGGGTTTATGTAGCAATAGTGAAGTTCAGTTCCCCATTAAGGGGACAATTTTGATTGGGCAGGTATTTAAATTTTTTAATCTTCAATGATTTAATGGCTGAGACAGAAAGTGTCTCTTGCGTCGAAACATAGTGCCGGTTAACAGGGAAATGGTGCGTTTGACAATTCCAATGTTACAGTTTCCCATCTGCATAAGCAGATTGCATTCATAATGATTGTTCTTATACACGAATTTAACGAGGTTACATCTTCATCAGCATATTGTATGGATCCGAATATTTTATTGTTATCATTGGTTTCTACGATATTATTCTAGTCAGAGTTTCTTCTAGAAAAAACATAAATTACATACGGAAAAGATTATATGAAATTTGACAATTTGAACTCTGATCGCAAGTCCTTATCGTTTTCATTTGATCACCATCAATTCCCAACAAGGCCTCCTAAATTTTAATTGCAAGTGGGTATATAGTTTTTGACAGGATCACGGTATGATTGCCTACAGAGATAAAGATCTCACTCTATCCGGTTTGCAACAAAGATATATTAGGACTAACATACGTCTCATTCACATTTTTGGATTCATTGAACTACTGTTCCCATCTTGAGTGTCGTTTCACAACGTTTCAGTCGATGTAACGTCCGATCTTCTTCAAATGCATTGTGTCGAACTCGGGAGCGATTATGTAAAACTCAAGAATTTAGATGGAATTTCGAACGAAATTTTATTTACTTCACGGGGTTAGCATGCTCTCGTTCTGTTTCCGGATAGAGGTCATAAGTATTCAGCAATTGTATTATGGTTGCTAACACTACCACACCCTTCAGATAAATATCACTTTTACAATCGATTTTTCAAAGTACTCTAACCATTGTCCAGTGGAGCTTTGCGGACAGTTCTAGTAAGAATTTTTGGAGCCTTAAACCTATTTTATTTCTAGTTATAAATATCACAATTAATAATAATTAGTAATAAATAATGATATTTACAATTTGTAATAGGCTCCCTAAAATATGTAATAAGATTGTCCACAAGTACTCCTGGCGAAGGTGTTTGATTACTTGCAAAAAAAAAAAAAAATGCTTATCCCCGTGTAATGTAAACCTATCTGAATTTCGACATTGTGGTCTGTGAAAATATTATTCGCCCTAAATCCCCCCCCAAAGTGATACTTTCGGAAAATTATTAATAGATGCCTAATATCTATAGTTAACATTTCCGCTGAAGTCGGATGTGTCTCAATTTTCTGGAAGATTTTAAACTCCCTTAATATGAAGCTAATTCAAATAAAATGTAGTTACATTTTGACAGCTTACCTGTAACTCCTGTGTTCCAAAATTATAATGATCTGTTATTTATTTCATAAGTATGTTCTATACGTACAAGTATATAAACATAAAAAATGTACCTAACAGTTTATTTCACGCCTTCTTTGTCTCGCAGTGTTTGTCTGCTTGTCTATATGTCCGCCTTTTATTCTTTTCATCTCTCTCTCTTTCTCTCTCTCACTCTCTCTCTCTCTATATATATATATATATATATATATATATATCTGTGTGTGTGCATAAAAAGGGGGGAACAGAGAGAGAGAGAGAGAGAGAGAGAGAGAGAGAGAGAGAGAGAGAGAGATTAAATGTTCTCGTATAATTTATAGTGATAATTTCTAAATTTAGTGTAGAAATTGACAGACATAGTTTTTCTAATATTTCCATAACATATTTTACGGTTTTCCCATCGTGGTGTTTATTTCTTATTTTTTAATTCCTTTTCGTTTTCTTTTGTATTTTGCTTTTAATTGTTAGATGTCATATCCCCATGATTTAATTAGCCCTCCTCCCTGGTTGGGAGACTTCTGCATGCTGCCATTATCGTGTCCCATTATGGAAATTGTCACCGTTTGACACGGGTCCCGCAGCCATTGTTCACTAACCGACCGGATGTGACCGATATCCTTCCGGAAGTGGTTGTCAAAATGAAGGAAATAGCCGATCAATTATCCATGCACGACTGCACATATAAGATATCAAAGATATCTCGGCATGTCTAGAATCATAAAATATCATATCCGTCATAAATATTTTCTACAGTTACTATTTGTTTTTTTTTTTGTTTTTTATATCTGGCCATATTTTATGCACACCTTTATGAATTGCTGTTTATATTTCGATTAAGTGTGTTTATTTTTTTTCGTTTCAGTCGAATCTACCTAATTTCTACTGTATATAAGTAAAATTGTTTCAACTGTTTCTAACAGGACCCTTGGTCGAAAATAAAATCATTTGCTCATGCGACGTATTTCATTAAACTTGTACGGTAAACATTGCTTTTGTTAAAATTCTTTCTGTTCAAATCGCAAATATTATACTAGAGTGTAACCGTTCATCAATACTAACAAGTAACTTGAATAAATGTTAGATAAGATGGGCTTTTCTCATCTCCTGTAAGTAAGAAGGCAGACAAGATAAGTGAAAATGATATTAGGAAAAGGCTAGAATCGAACCCTGTAGCCAAGTGTTAAATATAATGAAGAATTGGAATCTTAGGAATTCAGTTGATTGTTAATTCTATTAGAAATAACTAAATATTATTTAAGGCAGAGAAAGAGTCGATTGTCTATTATTTTAGAAATCTGGATATTAAATATGTCAGTTAAAAGAATGGTCAATACGAGTTAAAAATAGTGTTTAAAAATAGGATAGGTATTAAAGAATTAAAATTAGGGATTGTTTGTTGCCCAAAGTATGTTTGGACAGATATGCAAATCAATATGAAAGTTATTCACGTTGTGGACCACACTTCTGATGTTATAATCAAAAGAGATTTCTCAATATATTTAATTGGGGTTCGAAGTAGAGTCGGTTAGTGTAGAGAGCCAGTTAGAGTCAGTATGAAGGAGAGAGACGAGAGAGCGGTTAGAGAGAGCTGATGCTGTTAGAAGCGAAGCGGGGAGAGTAGGTCATGTAATTGGAAAAGCTTGAATTTCTGACGTCATCATTCACCAATCTGATGAATAAAGAAATCACATTCTATGTTTCGTAACTGTTGTTTTCCTGTCGTGTTTCCACCAACGTGAAAGGTAAATGTTTTTGATTATCATCACCTTATTAACTTTGTTTTCGTCCCCTTCTCCATCATCAATAATGTATCTCCCGTCCTCTATATGTGTTATAAGAACTGCTGCATCATATGCCCGAGTCGTATTAATAATCTGAACTCCCCAAGAATAATAACATTTATTCGTGTATTATGAGCCCCGTTATATATGTCCCTAATATAAGCCCCCCTGCTATTAAGCATAAACCTTTTAACGAATTTGTTATGTAGAAAGAGAGAATGAACACTTTGAAAATTGAAAATGATCATGAAACTGGACATAATCATGAGAATGATTTATAAACGTTTGACCTGAAAGGAACCGTGTTATAGTCGGCTTGTGTTCTATAATCGCGTAAGCATGTGATTTAAAACTCTTCTCATGTGAATTTTATTTACCTGTAGCGATTATTGGTAATAATTAGGGCTATGACAACATCATATCATTTTCATTGTTTTGACTCTCGAGTGTGTATGCGTTGATATCTTATATGCTTTCATATAGAATAATGTGGATCTCGGTTGATTAATTGTGTCTAACTGTGCCGGATATATACTCGAGAGTCAAAACAAGGAAAAGAATATGCTTTTGTCATAGCCCTAGTAATAAGATATTATGTGTCTTTTAGTACACTGTGCAGTCTATAAACTTGCAGCTGGTACCATTATTTGCAGTACATGGTTAGTGGCAGACGTTCGGTTAGTTTACGCAATTGGCGACAGATGAGTACATGGTATCACACTTTCTATAAACATTGGAGGACAAAATCTATACTACTAATAAAATTCTTAATATTTATTTATTCATGTGCGTGTGCCTATATATCAATAACATTACGAACAGATGCCCGAATTGAAAAATTGTTTTCCCTGAAATGTGTGAGTCCCTAGATTGTCCTTATCTATATATGGTTCGTAACGAACAACGCCGAGTCACACAAAACAAAAATGAAATGAAGGTTTTTGGACCGTTTAGTAAACTTGTCGAAAAGTGTTCTGCCATGTCAACGGAATTTAGCACTGTCTGTATACAGTCGCGGTAACATCTTCGGCTACGGAGCGAACTTGTGGCGCAATGGATAACGTCTCCGACTACAGATCAAGCGATTTCAGGTATGAAGCCTGGCAAGTTCGTAATATGTTTTTTTTTCATAATTTTATCCAACGTTTACTCATTACCCTTATCCTTAGTTAGGGAATTTTTGATTTTTCAGTGACTTTATTTTGTGCATATGGGTATTTCCCATACTCCGAGGTACCAAATTAAACATTGATGGTAAGACGATGTTGAAAGTACTTGATGTCGAGTGTACTCGATTTTGTGTTTGCCTCGGCGTTGTGTGTGCCGAGGCGGCAGAGCGGCTAGTATTAAATCTACAATAACTTAATTAAAAAAGTACACATATGTAACAGATGTGCAGTATATCTTATTAATTAATGTTTATTCTGTTTCTGGACCAGGGATGCGAAAGCCATCGCAACATTACACAGTTTATATCATCGCTCCACTTCAAGGGTTTTAGCACTTTTTTTATCTGACTTATATTTCATATATAGCAATTGCGTATTTTTCTTTTTCCACCCATTCAAATGTTTCCTGATTTGCCAGTTTCCGCCAATATCACAGCAGTAGGGCGCTGACTGATCTCGGCCCACATCGTTAAAGAAGAAAACGTTTGCCTTTTCGTTCGCCGCAGGATTTCCCGCGACTTGACTTAAATGCGGTAAACCATGTCCCGCAGTTTTGGTTAGTTGAAATTGAATGATGTCGTTGTTATCCAACGTGAACCAGTAGGAGCTATTGCGTGCACATGCTCGTTTGCAAAACACGCATAGATAAAGCATAGGAAGACATGCACCCCTTTATTGAGTCATGTGTAATATATATATATATATATATATATATATATATATGAACTAGCTCTGCCTACTATTGAGCACTGTTGAAGTAAATACTTAATGTTTACGCACAAATTTATAATTTCGTATATTAATTTAATGTGATTAAATGAGGTAGTTATATATATATGTATATATATATATATATATGTATATATATATATATATATATATATATACGTAATGCATATATAGTGCAGACCTTACAACATGCAATAATATTAAGGAATCTGTTTATTAATTAAATTTATTTACATATTTTTTCGAGACTCTTTCAAAATATTCATCTTAAATAATATTATAAGAAAAATATGTTTCTTTCTTTTTTCTCTTCATTCTGCCAGTACTTACAGTGATGGCTATCATACTCCAAGATCCACAAATACATGCACACCTTCTTATGTTAATATATATATATATAAATATATGTACATATGTATGCATATATATATTTATATATATATGTATATACATGTATATATATTTATATATATACACACACATATATATGCACACACATACACATATATATATACACGCACACACATATATATATATATAATTTTTATAGTTACTCTATTGATCACTTCTTGATATGAGAAATTACGTACTTAATAGATGATATCCAAATTTAGGGGAATATATATTTTCCTACAACGTAACAATATTTAACACAACATTAATTTAAAAGTTGTTTATATCGACTTTGATATTTCTGTAGAATCTCACAAATGTAGGTCGCACAACAATTTCACATTAATCAACATATCTTGCATAAGTTAGCACTTTGCGAAAATATAAGTCACATTTTAGATAAAAATTGCTTAGCGATGTGTTAATTTTATGGAGGTAATCTCTGGTAAAAATATAAATAGAACGATACTATGAATTTATAAATAAATAAATTGAAAGGGTTAACCGACTGTTTCAAATCACAATCATTAGACTTAAATAGAAGTTAGGTTTATGAGAAGGGGAAAGAAAATACGCTGCTATAGATGTTATAGCGAGAGTAAGGTAAAACAAGAAAATGTGCAGACAGAAAAAAATTAAGTTACAGAATGTTGTCTCTTTGCTTACGGATAGCAAGAAAATAATGTTCATGTCTTCAAGAATCTTCAGCGAGAGTGTGATTTACTGATAATTGAGACTAAGTCGACACAGAAATTGGAGGAATGATTTTGATTATTTAAAGGATTTTCAGTAATAGAAAAACCTATGCAGTGTCGAGAACATTCGACGATGAATAAAATCTCGGTCGAATTGTTGTGCGCATGTAAGGATATACAAGCAAAAACCGATTGAAGGGCATTTAGATATGCAAAAGATTAGTATGAAATAAAATACTCG
>NC_136490.1:43303129-43333129 GCF_053919585.1 Euprymna scolopes | reverse complement strand
ATATTGTGTTGAATAAATTCCACTCATAAATTCACGTTCTTATTAAAGTAAAACCCCCAAAAAGTGTTGGAACTTTAGACAATTCTTGACATAAATTTTGCAAAACTATGTTTTTTTTTCTTTTCCAATTGCACGTGGCACTCTTTGGAAAAATAGATGAATAGATAGATTAGAAAAAATAAGAACGTTACTTGTAATCGTATCAAAAGAAGGACAAAATCCTGCTCACGTGTATACGTGTCTTTTTAAAAACATTTACATAACCTATTTATTTTTATTTATATATCTTTTTGAGCTTATTTGCCCGTGTACTAGAAGGAATTCAGTTTATTACAACCCTTTCTGCGTGTTATTTACATTACAATAGTACAACCCGGAATCCGACGGCGCGGTACTACACCGTTCAATACTTTGTAAATGAAACGAAGCTGTTCTGCTTGAAACAGGCTTTATTTTCTTCTTATTCATATTTATATCGATTCTTTGCTTTAAAAACTAAAGTAATTACGTGTTTACTTTTTTAATATCCCATTTTGCTTTTCGGATTATTTTACTAATGTAAGTAAAGCTTCATTATTTTTCAAAACTGTTTTTGTTTCTTTGTGTTTCTATATTTCGTCGACGATATTTAGTAAGAGTGTTTAGCAGAAAAACCAACAAACGACTACCCGAAAAAATAAATATACAAGAAATAAATGTTACCATAGTCAATAAAAGTCTAGTTCATGTTTTTTTGGGGGTTTGAAATAGTTTTTAATGCTCTTTTCTTGAAATAATTTAAGCGAACCGAAATTAAAACGAAATTTGAGGCGATAACTACTTAAATGAATTTTCATATAAACTACACATGCCATAATCGAATATTCCTCAAGCACAAAATAACGGAAAAGATTAAAATATGTTTATAAATATTCCTTACATTGAGGGAACTCTCTTAAATTAAATGCTCAAGTGTCCCTCCTTCAAATTGAAAACGGGTGTTTCCATTTCTAAGTCGCTGCCATTTTGATTGTTTTTTAAAACCGGTTCGTGAATTAAAAAAAAATACAAACTACTTCAAAATACAATCCAATGAACTTCACAACCATAAAAGTAAGTTTTATTGACTATGGTAACATTTATTTCTTGTATATTTATATTATTATATATATCACATTTTCTCTTTGTAAGGAAAGATCATTTTGTTGGTCAGTCTTGGCTACGAATGGAAACAAAGTTGGTATAAAATTATATTTTCGCGAAAATTATCTTTACTTTCATCATATTTTGCTGTGGGTAAAATTTTTGAGTATCAAAATCTATCTCTTTACAACCGCCTTCTTTTTCCTAACCTATAATACTTTCATCAATCACGGTCTATTTTCTGTAAGCTGTTTTTGAACCCAATCAACGACCGGTGCTTCTGCTAGTGTATATATATATATATATATATATATATATATATATATATATATATATATATTAGGGTAGGTCGAGTTCACTTTTCTCAGAATATAAAAAATAGCCCTTACCGAAAGTTGCATCTGGAGGTATTGAGTGCTCCTGCAAAAAATCCAATCAGATGCTTCAGCGTTTTTTTTAGCATTCTGTATCAAAGTTGTAGACAAAAATATGCTGAAAATTATTTGCTTTTGCCAGATTTGTTCTAGAATATTAATGTGATTGCCAAAAAAAATTCAGTATTTCTAATCAGTAGACGTCTTTTATTTTATACAAATAATATCAATATAACGAATCATAAATAATCTTCCAATTTAAAATCTGCACTTCTCCTTTTTCAGTTTATTGTTTTTTACTTTGAGGCTTACCACTTATAAAGGCTCTGTCGCAACTCTAGGATAAAGGTAAAGTAATGAGTAGATATTCTGCACACTGTCAAGACAGGAAGTGGTATTTTTGGAGCTCCACCCACGATGTTGCAGGACTACTTCCTGTTAGAACTAAATTGTTTTTTGTACAGGTAGAGGATCGCAGTGGGAGTGAGATACCTCCTTGAGTAGTAAGGGGGCTGATGTAGGGATTGCAATTCAGATTCAGGGTAAGAATGAGTCCCAGAAGTTTGTCAAAACAGGTTGCTTCACCGAGAGAGATGTTCATTTCAATTGGGGTAAACTTGGATATAAACGTTAGTGGTAAACAGATTGCAGTTTGATTTTTCATGTATTAAAGCTGACCAACCATGACTTACTCCATTGCAGTAAACGTTTGAAGTAAGAGGATAGAGAATCAGAAAACTTCTGATCATTGTCGGCTTTTGTAATGCTGTCATAGATGGTAATATTTTCTGCATAGATGTCGAGAAATGATCGAAGAATATGGGTTGTATGGCCCTTTGTAAAGATTAGGAATAGAGTTGGGCTCAATGTGAATCCTTGTGGAATGCCAGCATTAATACGGTGACCTACGTATTTCTGCTCATTAATGACCACTTTAATAGACATATCAGAGCGAGAGGATTTAGTGGTTGAGAGGACATTTCCAGCTATTCCGTAGCTAGAGATTTTATGAAGTAAACCTTTGTGCCAGACCCTATCAAATTACTTAGATATGATAAGAGCTACCGCTCAAGAAATGAAACCTTCATCAATGAATTCACTGATTATGTGTGATATCACAATTATCACATTAACTGTTTATCTCACAGAGCGGAAACCATATTCCATGTCACTGAGAATATTATTTTTGTTGAGATAATTGACACATTTTTCATTTATCATAGAGCTGTATTAGCAAACTGTCTTTTCATGTTATAGATTAAGCAGTAAAATTTCAATATCTTAAAATTGATTTTTTTCTGTTATAAGTGAAAATATAACAAACAAACGAATAAGGAAAAGACAAAACATTATTTTGATAAAGCTTAATATATAGAGTCAAATTGCTCCATATAAGAACCCTTAGATAAAAATGGCGGTCTAAATTTCTGACACCAAACTTTGGCTGTGATGTGTCAATGTATTGATTGAAAACCATATACAGTTTGTGATGCTCCCGTCGTTAACCTGACTGCCTGTTCCACACCCTAAGAATGTGAGGGCAATTCTCGCAAGTCAAGCTTGTTCCCATTAAATAATGATCCTCGAATTCAGAATCAGAAAAATCTTCCGTCATTCATGGTTCAAAAATACCACACAATGTCAAATATATTAATTGTGTTCAATGAGTCGAATTAAAATTTATATTTGGTATTCTTTTTCATCATTTCGTGATTGACTTCCCCACTCCTGAAAGAATATAAAAATTAAATGATTATTAAAAACATTCAACGTGTACTGATTTAATATTTATGGTGAAATTAGATAAAACAATTTTTAAATGCTTGTATAAATTGGAATAAATAATTGAGTCATTGACAAATGAATAAACATATACTTACCTAATGGCAAAAATTATTTTTAAAACTTCTTCTCTTAATTAAACTTCTGCAGATTAACAATTGAATATCGTAGGTTTTCAGGCAGTAAACAAAACGCATTACCTTGTATATTTTTAATGTAATCTGCTGTATTTCATGAGGCTGCTCCCTAATCCTCTGTATCATATTAACAATGTACAATTGCTGATTGTGGAACTTATGTTTTTTTTAAATTTCAAACCAACAAATGGCATACAAATTTACAATAAAATTTATTAACCTCTGGAGTTATGTTATGAGCCAATTTTCCACGAAGCATACCTAGAGTCAACCTTACCTCTAGAACTACCTACTGTGTATTCAGACAATAACCATGGCTCACAACTGAGGTGATTTATTTCATCAGTTTTCAAAATTGAATTCAGAGGATTGCTAATAGTGGAAAATTATAATTGGGGTAAATCATGACAACTATTTGAGCATAATTTCTCCAGATGCCCGCTGAATGTCGTACGTCCTTTTGCACAACCATCCATGTTTGTTTATTTAAAAGAGGCCTGAAAGTTAGTTCATAATGGTTCAAAGAGCAACCAATTGTATGAAGCTTTATTTTTATTTTTTCTAAAATTGCAACCATTCCAAGTTCAAGTTCAAGGAAATAAACATTTTCATTGAATTTTCATTGCGTTGTAAGCACAAGTAGAATGAACGGATACTTTTGGACTGTGGTTGTAAAGCGACTAGAGTGTATTGTGAATGTTTTGCACAGTGGGGCAATGGATTGAAGCTCAGTCGAGTTATATAAACTCTCTGAGCTTAGTTGTAACTTTAATTGTATGTAGATATATTTATGTAAGGGAAAGACTCTCACAGGCTCACATTGGAAGCTTTTCTACGACAAGTATAATCATTTTACTGTTTATTTTTTGTTTTATTTTTTTCTTGTGAAGCGCCATGTTTTGAGATGTGTGTCTCTTCCAAACAATCGTTATTTTTTTTCTGATTGTTGGACAGCAATTACATGAACTCTTCCATCTTTCGTCTCCGGCAATTGTTTATGTCTATTTTTTCGTCTATGTCCATACTTTTTTTCTTTCCAATTTCTTTACTTTGTTTCTTTATCGATTATTTTAACCCGTTTTTTTATTCCTGTTTCATCTGTTTGTTTGAGCTTCTATAGAGTTACTTGCTTAATATGGACGTCGTTCATTGGAGGGTCGCGCAGCAATAATCATCATCGTCAGGCATAAAAAAAAGAAGAGAACCAAACAGAAAATCAAACTAACGAAGCCGAGATAGACGTTGTAGGGTAAAAATCACCTTTACCGCGTGTTTGAGTTTGTCGCTAAACACGTGCCCTTTATTCAACGTTCAAAATTTGCTCGATCACAACTCACTTTTTTTTTTATCTTTCTTGTACTCGCCCGTGGGTCCTTATCTTAGATTCCACGTATATCGAGTTCAAAGATCGGAAACTCTTGTTTATTCGCGTGTATTTCTTTATTAAAAGCCTTTTCTTTTTCTCTCCATTCTTATTTAATCGTATATTCGTCTGAACTCAAACAACAAAACGAAAAGAAAATATAGATAGCCTTTTCTCTTACTTCTGGGCTTGGATCAAAGTCCAACATCCTTTCTCTTCTCAGTTAAAAAAAATTAAACTATTCTAATTTTGATCAGATTTATTTGCTTAATCCAGTTCCCTTTTTGGTAGAAGTGTATATATATATATATATATATATATATAGAGAGAGAGAGAGAGAGAGAGACAGAGAGAGAGAGAGAGAGAGAGTAATAGAGGGGGAGAGAGAGTAATAGAGGGGGAGAGAAGAGATATATAGTTAGTTAGATTGATAGATATAATATATTGATAGACGGAATGATATATATATATATATATATATATATATATATATATATATATATATATATATATATATATATATATATATAGTCCTGGTCATATCATAAGACCACTTAAGAAAGTAAGCGTTTACGTATATTATCGAATTTTTTAATCAAACAAATGTTTGAAACCATAGGATAAAGGGAAAATATGATGAAAAAAAAATAAAATCTGCATCATTCGAAACCTTACCCCTGATCTAATAATTATTTTTCGACCAGGACTGTATATATAAGTTTAGTGGTTATGTTTAAATTCTGAAAAAAAAAAAAGCATATATACACATATATTCGAAAAAAAAAAGTATTAAAAAGCAATTTTCAATATGTGTGCTGAAAAGTAAAATAAGTGTCTATTCACAGCTGAACATCTTGCTAACCTCATTTCATGTCCTCTGATGATATGAGCCTTTATTGAAAATACATGGATTAAGGGAATCAACATAACCCCGTCTATATATTCCTTTTGTCAAACAATAAATTCTTAATTCGAATATATGTGTCTACATGTTGTTTTTTCAGAATTGAAATATAACCACTAAACTTATATATTGCTCTATTCTAAAATATTGAGCTTTTTGGCTAGGATCGCCCTGAAAGTATTACTTCAAGTAATATCTATCAGGATCTTTCATCTGATTTCTAATCAGTGTCTTAACTCGATTATATATATATATATATATATATATATATATATATATATATATATATATATATATATATATATATATATCCCTATGACTGCAGAAATTCCCTTTTCACCATTTTCAGGTTTGCAACAACAGATGCCACATACAAAAATATTTACATCTACCCTAATAGCCACAATCTTATGTGGTTTTCGGAGACCATTTTATACACATTCAGTCATACCACTACTACTAGTATTCACCAGTACGAATTCTTCACGTATCACAGAATCTGTGAGTACACCGACCGTATTTGACTCAATACATAGATACACCTATCACAATTTTTCCAATTTCCAATTCATAAATAATAACATCCTGCTCGTCAAAGTTCGTCTATTCGTATTTGTAAACGAACGCTAATTACAATTTAAATATGGCGTCACGTAGAGGCTTAATAATGCGCCCGGCGTACAATTCATTTACTTCATACGTAATTACAGCCCTGTAAAACCGATTAATATTAAAAAGAGAAAATCATTAAGCGATTGTAAAACATTCAGTTTATTTTCTTTCTTTTAGTTTAAGTTTAAAACACGTTCTCAATTATAAGTATCTTCTTTGTCGTCGTCGACATCATCGTTCTCGACGATATTGTTGGCTTATGGTAAGACTATTTGTTCACAACAATTTTAAATGTGTTATTCGTATACATATTACCAAAAAACCTTAAAATTTCAACAGATTAGGGTGAATCTAATAGGCAGTGAGAAAATACTAATTAAACGTTGTTTAACTTTGAACATTACCTTTTATAATGCTATATAGTCCTTACGGCTATATTGAAGATGTTATGTTTATAATAACGTGAAAGGTGAGCTCTGAATAGTTGCGCTTTTTATTATTATGCCGAAAAAATTACGGAAGTTTATTGAATGAAATAGAGGGGGCTGTGAAAGATGTGAGAAACAATTAATTTAACTTAATTGCAGCTTAAACATTATCTTTATTAATGCTATATAGAGATGTTGGCTATATTAAGGATGCTTGCTCTTGTCAATTTAAAGAAGTTTACTCCCAAATATTTGCGATTTTTCTTTTCATTATTATGTCGAAATAAATGTTATGGAAGTTTAATTTACGAATTAAAACTATCTCATTTTTTACTAACAACTTTATTTTGGCAACATATTTTTAAAAATATAATTCCGTAATTTTTGTTCGGAAAAAAACTCGTAATAAAAAAGAAGCGATTATTTAAAAGCTAAACTCTTCTATATATAAATATATATGAAATGCGTCAGTTTTAAACATTTATTTCATTCTGTTATTTTCATTACACATTTCAGGCGGACGGTAACAACTGCTACCTAGGAGGTCACACTTCTCTAATTTCGTTTAACATGTTATGTACAAGCACAGATTTATCACAGCACATAATCAAGTCCCCATATTAAAAATGGGTTTAGAGATACAATACTTTGTTACTTCGACACGGTACATTCATTTTCGCCACAAGTCCCAGTGCCTGCTATTTTAATGGGCCGGCAATGGCTTCACTAAGAAACGTAGTTTGTTTTTTTTTTCCTGGTAGAGTGCGAGAATACTTCCCCCAGGCAAAGTCGGTATACGGGCCTGTTAATATATATGATAATACAGAAAGCATTATTTCTGTCTAAAAACACATTATAAACATAAACGCTACATATATATATTCGATATGGTTTCGCTTACTGCATATATTTGCCCATGTTTTCGGATATTTTCATTCGCTTTCATCCACTACCGTAACTTCCTATATTCGTTACGGTTATATTCACTCTCCCTAACACGTCTCATTTAGAGGTAGTAGAACGATGCGCCTTACCTAATTATTTTCTCGCCATACATTCACATCTTACACCGTGGCAAATATTTCATAGTAACATTTTATCACCACAAACTGGTATTATTTATTTAAGTTATATCGTTCAGTCTCACCCTTTTATTTTCCGCCTTATTCCTTGAACAAATACTGGCCGGTCGTTTCTCATTCGTCGTCTGACATTTTTAGCGAGGTAATTGATTATTTGTATTTATTTTCCTTAATCCATTATTCCTTTTTCTTTCAGTTCAAAAGTTTCCTTTAAACCAAGCATCACGTCGAAATCCATTGCATTTGCTATTCACGCCACCATTATTTTGAATCAGACATAAACTAAAACATAATCTGGGCTGATGTTGATTGCGTATTAAGCATTACATACATTGTTACATGTTATTTGCGTACCGATGAACAGATAAGTCCCAAAATTTTCAGACAAACCAAATCGTCGGGTACATATTGGAGACAGATATAACAGGAACACAGAACAGGGAAGATTATGAGATGTATATACATTGTTGAAAAAGAAATAAAAATCCAATGACCGCTTAATGAAAAGAATATGCTGTTGTCCCAACCCTAATGATTAGCAATCAACTAAACCTTTCTCAAAAGACAAGGAAGTATATCCTGGGAAGGTAGGCTTCCTAAGACTGCACAATTCCATACCTCAGATGCACATAGAAATCGTCATCCTGGACAATGGCCTAGGATGAGTCACATTTTGCAAAGTCTTGGATAGATCACGATGGAGCAAGATCTCAAACATGACCAAGGACTGCTTGCAAGATAACTAGGAGTTTGTGTGGTTAATTTCAAGCGTGTATATCAGAAATTCATAGGATATACGTTGAGAGAGGTCCCCACACACATTCTCACTTTCGTATATATATATATATATATATATATATATATATATATATATATATATATATATATATATATATATATATAGTTAATACTCTCATATTAACAGCTAATTGTACAGGGTAGCGCCCGGGACAGAGTTAGATGTCTAATGTCATTGAGTGTTTATGCTGATGTTGCTGATTTTGATATGCATATATATATATATATATATATATATATATATATATATATATATATATATATATAGATGTGTGCGTGAGAGAGAGAGAGGGGGAGAGACGGTGAGAGAGAGAGGTAGAGAGATTTCTAGGTCATTAGCTTTGGGCCTAATTCTGTTTATTTTTTATTTTATTTCTCCGTATGTTACGACTTTCTTCCAGCTGAGTCAGTAGATGTAATCAAATTTAAAGAACGAAATAATTCATAAACAACGCACTAGCATCCTCTTTAGAACTTTTTTTATATATAAAAAAAACAATTTCTTTATAATACAATCGTAATGCTGCTATGTTGCTTTACGGTCATCAGTAATTTATTTTCTTTTTCTTGTCGTTATTGTACTTCTATTTTTTCATCCTCCTCTTCTTTTTCTTCCTCTTTTCTCTTTCATACTCGAAAATATTTCATCTCTTCTTACTATACAGTTTTCTTATTTTCGTCTATTTTTCTTTCTTTTTTATTTTGCTTTTCCTTCCTTTCGCAGCCTGTTTTTACGCATTCTTTAATTCATTCTCTCATAAAACCAGCTGATAGTTGTACACCGTAATCATTTTGATGAAACGCCGGTTTATCCTATACTTAAGCTATTTATTGAAAGACAAAAGGAAAACAACGATATTTCCAAGGTGGTGTAGGAGTCAAGGTTGTTAAACATGGCGTCGTCAAGAGCGAAAAACAGATGGATTAATAGAGAAAGGAAGAAAGTAAGATTGAGTAAGAGAGAGGCATAGGAGGGATAGAATGAGTAAAAGAGCCAAATAGAGAGAAAAGAGAAGCTGGCAGACGGCTGATACGAGCAGATTACACAGTAAAAGTACTATAATTCACAGTATGCTAAGCTATATTTACGAAATAGTTAGTTGGATCGCTAACCCAAGCCACTGAACAGCCTTACTCAACAATCGCTTTGAAATTAGTGTCTTATCAACTCAACCTGTTTTCAAAGCAATTCTTCTTCCTTTGCTCAGTTGTTGCGCACCTGCAGAGATTAATCTGGAACAGTTCTTTACATTTCACTCTGCCTACAAAAAAAAAAACAAAAGCAAAAAACAAGAAATGCCGGTTCTTACGTACAGCAGAAGCATATCCGTAAACGAGTGTATTTTAGCTTAGGAGCAGAAGTCAACGTTCAACGAACATTAGCTTTGCCACCATACATTGATGTAAAATACTTTTTAATTTACGGTGTAAAATATTCAATATGTGTACGCACGTGTATGTATATATATATATATATATATGTATATATATATATGCATCTATATATACCTATATATTGAGAGAGAGAGAAATATATATATATATATGTATATATATATGTATATATATATATATACATATATACATATGATGATTGTTGTATCTTTCAAGATGATCGCCGTCACATTTAGTTCTCCCAATCTTGTCGCCCATGCTAGCTCAGATGACTCTGCACTCCCGCCGCAGATTTGCACATATTGAAGCAGATGTGACATACAAATTAAGCACTTTCAATCGAGTTGACTTCCTCTGAAGGTTGAAGGTTATTCCTATAAACAATCACATGTCTCCTCAAACCAGCAGTAGACTTGTAAACTTGGCTGCATGTAAAACAGATCGTTTCGTTCCGACTAATAGGTGAAAAGTTGACCTGAACAGGAGTTTTGTGCAACTTAAGGTGGTTGACGTAGCCAGCTTTTGATAAAAGCACTCGTTCACAAGTGTCGCATTTCCAGCACTGTGTGGCATGGTTAAGACCATCAATTAAACCTTTGCGAAGCTCTCGCTTCAGATTAATATATATATATATATATATATATATATATATATATATATATATATATATGTATTACAAAGGATTCACCACTTATTAAGGTCCGGAGGCAACTCGAGGATAAGGGTTAATCGGCACACATATGTAGTGGAAATTGTGGAAATTGGATTAGTTGAGGGAATGGTTCATAAAGAACTTGTTTACGTTGGACTTGAAGACAATCAAATTGTAGTCAGCTGTATATATATGTATATATATATATATATGTCAAGTCATGTAATATGCTACTGGTACCATGTAAACCAGTACTACCTGCCTCATGGTCGGGTTACCGGCGGCTAAACAGGTCCCTCCACCAGACTTGTTTGGTGAGGAGGGCGGCTAGTCTCACTGAAGGATTAAGAACAAGACCTTCCAAAGGGCGAATGAACCCTTTTTCTGGGTCAATGGCCAACTAGAACCGTGTATATTTGTGTGTGTGTGTGTGTGTGTGTGTGTGTGTGTGTGTGTGTTTGTGTGTGTTGGGGTGGAGAGGGCTCCCGTAAGCCGTGGTGAAGGCAACCTTTCTAGGAGAAACAAATCTCTGATTTAAAAAAAAACATAAAGCGGGAGGCCACTACCCGCATTAAGCTGGTATGCAGTTAAACTATTTTCTGGCTACCTTGCTCTTGCTTGTTGCTGAATCTCAACATTTTGAACCGAGAGAGAGACTTAGCTGTCGTACAAAGCTAAGACTCTGTAACATCATCTGTGTATAGATACTCCCTCAGGCATTTGTCTATTAAAATGGTCCTGTGGCGATGGAAGTTATTTTTTGGCTCGTGGATTTTAGTGTCTGAGGGAGTGGCACTCGTCTGATAAGACGTTGCAATCATCATATATATATATATATATATGTTGATGTGTGGGTGTGTGTGTGTGTGTGGATTTGTGTGGGTATACAGGGTGTCTCAATAAAATGTACACACTCTTTTAATGGTCATAAAACCAACATTTATTATTAGAAAGAAAAGCTTCATACATCAAAATACTGAGATCAAATATAGAATGCAGCTAATTATCGAAAGTGTTCAAAGTGTTTGCCATTGTGGTCCACAAACGGCTAATAATGCTCATTTTTAATCGGAAATGTCCATAACCAGTTCAGTTGCTATGTTGACACATCCTCTTAAAATGGTTGCGTTCAACTCATTCATTGTAGCTCGTTTGCTGGTGCGAGCCGTGCGTTTAACACGAACCCATCACCCCACCCGTCCTCAAAGAAGAGAAAAATACATGAGGCGGGGTTCAACTCTTGCCTATACAGTACTCGGTACTTCCTCTTCGTCCTACCTATCTGTTATGAAGGTGATTACAAAGATATGCTCTTACATCATGATGATAGAGGGGAAGTGCTCTATATTGTCGAAAGTTCCATTTTGTATTCCTAAACAACTCTTGGGAAAGTAACATAGCGTATTCATGTAGCAAGTTGAGATAATTTAAAGAGTGTATACATTTTATTGGGATACTATATATATATATATATATATATATATATATATTTATATATATATATATATATATAGAGAGAGAGAGAGAGACAGAGAGGGAGAGAGAAAGAGAGACAGAGAGAGAAATATCCAAATGGAAAACCGATCGAATTTCGCCGGGGTTATTAATAGTGCTCAATTAAACGAGTAAGACATTTATTCAATTATGTCAAAGAAAATTACAATAAGTCGCTACTATAAATTTATAGATTTAGTTTTTAATAACATGGCCTTATTCGAAGCTAGTAATTAAATAACTGGCCTCGAGTAAAACCAGAAATATATATTGTCGACTAACGAAGTCTTTTAAGACTAAAACAGTAGATTTATTGTAGGGCTTTATGGTAATTTTGTTTACTAAATTGAATACAATTCTCTCCCCCCCTCTATCTCCCTCCCCCCTCTCTCTCTCTCTCTCTCTCTCTATATATATATATATATATATATATATATATATATATATATATATGATTCAAACGCGATAGTGTTTGAATATATGGTAAAGCGGCAGTTTTAGCAATTCAGAACTGCTTTTAAGCTTCAGCGCTCACTCATTTATCGACCAAATTTCAAACAATTAGTACAGTTTATAGATCACCCTCCCAGCTATATTGTGATTTTTTTTTCAATTTTCGTTCAGTAAAACAAAAGTTATGATAAATTTTCTGGTTTTCAAAATCGTAAAAAATATGTAAGGAGGTGAGCGATGCTGTTTATGACTGGTTTCCATAGCAACCACGCCGTTTCAGCGACTACTGTTGCTAATAATGCGAAAAGAGAAGTAATAAGTGAAACAGAGGGATATGAAAGTATGAAAGGGAGATAATTGGGGAGATTTTATTGAAAGCAGACTGTGCAGTATATTGTTATTACATGCGTGTTTGTGGAGGCCAAAAATAAGACTGAGACGAAACAAAGAACAACTGAAGTTTTTGGAAGCCTGGATAAATCATGGATTTCAATAGAAAACTGCAGGTATGAGAAGTAATATGGTTAAGCTTAAACATAGAATAGTAAAGGACTAGTCGTTAAATATTAAAAAAAATGTATCTTAAAATATTACAGCATTCAGATAGTTTTTATAATTCAATCTCTAACATTATATAATCAATTCTTAATGCTACCAAGACTTACACAGGGACATAAAGATTGTCGAAATTGAATAAAGTACTTACTCTTGTTATGATAGGAGCCCTGGAACGTGTAGCAAATGACTTTTACAAGTGGATTGCCTATCTATTGCAATGTTAGAGTGATTCAAAAGAACAATGCAAACAGAATTAACTATCACTAAAATTAACTATCGAAAAATGGCAAACCTTGTAAATAAAGAAACGAAATAGTAAGGCATTTAAGTGAATCCAAAAACTAGTACGAAAAAATACGAAAACAAAAACGACCCTGTCGGGAAGCACTAAAGATGAGGAACACGAGTATCTTTGAATATGCAGACAAAGGACATCGAGAGTAACCAGAAACAGTAATGACAAACAAACATAAAAAAAATCCTCTGAACCATGGAGAGGTGAGTTCAAATAGGCAAGAAAAGATGGCATGATATTAAATGAGATAGAAAACAAACTGCCAAATATTTTCCCGTGAAAGTATCGAAAATAATTTGCAATGTATGATGTTGGATATACATGAGCATTCATAATCTAAATATCTTCTACAAGTGTTCATACGTTTTTTCACCATTCCGTTATCTCTGCATCGACATAGGTTTCATAAATGATTCATATGTAATTACAATGCATCAGGCAAAGCTACAATGTCCTTATTGATATATAATAATACTATAATAATGATTAAATACCTACAGACACCAATGTTTCATTCTTTCAGGAAATATCAGTGCAGGGTGTCACGATTAACACCGGTCGATAGATTCGAACCTGGCAACAGAAAACCGCCTTTGTGGTACCAGTCTTCAAGAATTCTGGTGAAAGAACTGACCCACTAAATTATCGCCCCATTAGTTTCCTCCCGGTTTTCGCCAAAATATTTGAGTCCTTAGTTAATCAAGCCCTAGTCCAGCACCTAATAGCTGCTAAACTCCTGACTGACAAACAATATGGATTCAGGCAAGCCCGTTCAACAGCAGATATCTTAACTGTAGTTTCTGAACGTATATACCGTCCATTGGATAAACCAGGGGAGGGTAGAGCGGTGGCCCTTGATATATCTAAGGCTTTTGACAGGGTATGGCACGATAGTCTTCTAAGGAAAATTAGATCATATGGAATCACTGGAAGAATTCATAATGTAATTAAATCCTTCTTAAGTAATAGAAAAATCAAAGTTGTCCTCGACGGTCGTATATCCAAACAATATGACATAACTGCGGAAGTACCTCAGGGGTCTATCCTTGGACCTCTATTATTCCTGATGTTCATAAATGACCTCCCTGATAAAATTGTTTCGGAGATGGGTATATTTGCCGATGACACCACTATCTATAACAGATATGAGGGAAAAACAAATGAACACATATCCAAGGAAATGGCAGAAAGTCTAGAGGATGACCTCCAATCCGTAGTGGGATGGGGACAAAAATGGTTGGTCACATTCAATGCTGCTAAGACTAAGCTTGTTTCCTTCAATAACTACATGAACCTTCTCTATCACCAATAGCAATGGCCAAGAACACATTGCCTGAAAGTACTTCTTTTAAACTCCTCGGCCTAAAGTTTACAGGGAATATAAACTGGAATAGATACATTGAGAGCATTGCCAAGGCTGCTGCAAGAAAGGTTGGCTCCCTCTACCGTGCTAGAAAACTACTTACGCCTGACAGTATCCTATACCTCTATAAGGCAACCATTCGCCCATGTATGGAGTACTGTTGTCACATGTGGGCTGGTGCATCTGCTGATCGTCTCTCGCTCCTAGACAAGGTTCAAAAGAGAGTCGCCGACCTGATAGGTCCTGAACTGTCATCTAGGCTTCAGCCTCTGTCCCATCAACGAGATTGCATCCCTTTGCCTGTTCTACAAATACTTTAATGGTGAATGCTCTGACGAACTGCAAACACTTGTACCTCCCCGACGTAACTACCCCCGACAAACCCGACAAGCTACTAAGTCTCATCCCTTTACAGTAGAGATCCCTAGGTGCCAGAAAGCCTTTTACTTCAATAGTGTCTTCCCCAGAACTGCGGGTCTTTGGAACTCCCTTCCGGGATTCTGCTTTCCCAACTGCAATAATATGCAGAAGTTCAAGTGTAATTTTAACAAACATCTTTCTACTCATCTCCATTCATAATGACCCCGCTAATTTAGTCCCTAATAGTAGCCCCCTGCTTCAAAGTGGCACTGTGTCTTGTTTGGGGTGAAAATTGAATTAAAAAAAAACGTTAGTCACTGTTTACAGCGAGAAATACTAGAGAAATGTAACATTTATTTTTTAAAATGTTTTTATCCTGTGTTAGATCTAATCATTATATGATGATAATGCGCATGTGATATATATATATATATATATATATATATATATATATATATATATACTAGACTACCCGTGACCCGTTGGGTCAGTATGTTATATTAGGTATGGAATTCACGTATGGGCGTGACACTTGCGACGTAAAGAAAATAGGTTGTTTTTTTTTACATAACAGAAATATTTCTGTGAAAGTATATTAAAATGAAATATCACGGACAGATCACTCAAACATAGAAGAAAATCCTCCCTATTCGTGTAAAGTTACCTATTTGTCCGAATAATGGCTCAAAAATAAAAAAAAAATCAAATATAATTTTCCTACAAATCGAACGCCGACGAAAGTCATTTAGCAACAAAAACGCACATGAACCTACCGATGAGAAATATGAGAAAAAAACCCATATTGGAATCATTCAACCAAGTTATAGAAACTTGAAATCTAAAAAAATATATAATTAATAAAACCTGAAGCAAAAAAAATAAAACCTAAATAAATAAATAAAATAAATTTAAAACAAGGGTTGAAACAAATTAGTAAATGCGTCAACAAATCCACCGTTCTCACCCCACTATTTTGTATCTAGAAATGTAAACAAAAAATAATAAAGAAGGGAGGGAAGAAGGAAGGACAAGGGATGGATAGAGAGTAGTAGTATTAGTAGTATTAGTAGTAGTAGTCTGGGTTTTACTACAATTTTTCTTATGTTTGTGAACGGGTTAAATTTGTTTAGTTGTAAGAAAATAGCGACAGTATAGTTGTAATAAAGAGTTGTTGCACTACACTCCCACTCCTCCTAAGTTAAATAATAATTTCGAAATAATAACGTTAATATTTCAGTGCGCAGGTCAAAATTTGCAAAATAAGCGATTTCTGTGTATTTGTTTACGTTGTGCGTGAATTTTGAAATATGTATGGATACACCGAATTTTCAGAGTTGAATCCTCGTAGGGATCCGTCAGGTTTTTGTTTTTTTTGCAAAAACCCGATGTAGATCTCTGTTTCATATATACCCCCATTGTAAAGTGTTAGCTATTCAGTTAATCAGATGTTTTATTGTTTTGTTATTCACACAAATATTTATCGTAGACATTGGCCACTTTTATCATGCAAGAGATTATTTGACATCTAATTCACTTAAGAATGATAGCAATGGTCGGGTTCTCATAACTTGAATTTATAGAGAGCATGACTTGTACAGCGGCACATCACTCTCGCACATTGAACATTGTGTAACTTTAAGGCATGAGAGAAGGCTTCTCTCGCTTTTAGAATGTGTACACAAGTGGTCAACTACTAGATGGTTTGCAACAAAAAAAAAAAAAGTGAAATGGAACCATGTCATCTTCAATTTTATTGTTCGACCATATATATATATATATATATATATATATATATATATATAACTACTTCATTTACTCACATAAATTTAATATACGAAAGTATAGATTTATGCGTTAACTTTAAGTATTTACTTCAAAAGTGCTCAATGCGTACGTAGAGCTAGTTAGTAATTTATAATATATATATATATATATATATATATATATATATATAAGGCAGAAAAGGAAAGAAAGAATAAAAAAAAATCTATAATTAGTTTAGATAATAAAAACTATTATATATTACAGAAATAAATATTGATCATTTATCTAAAAATGTGTATGCGGTTGGATATTAGAAAACAAATTCTAAATAATGGTTTTTAAGGTCGAGCTGAATTCTATAGACATTATATACACACGCCCGCAAACACAAACCGCACTAAAAAAAAACGCACATACACTCACACATTCACACACACACACGCACACACACATTTATATATACATACTCATAAAGTTATTCCTTTCAACGTGGTATATGTAAGCAAATATTTTAGGTCTCTCATCGCACTATTGAGCTTCATAAATTCAAATATTTTGTTTAAGTTATGTATTCATCTGTAATTACCATCCCAAGCAGTAAAATTATATACACGCATATAACCTTTCTTTTTCTCTCTCTTTCTTTTCTCTCTCTTAATGATGATGATTGCAACGTCTTGTCAGACGAGTGCCACTCCCTCAGACATTTAAAATCCATGAGCCCAAATGCCTGAGAGAGTATCTATACAAAGATCATGTTACAGAGTCTTAGCTTTGTACAACAGTTAAGTCTCTCTTTCGGTTCAAAATGTTGAGATCCAGCAACAAGCAAGAGCAAGATAGCCAGCAACAAATAAAACTGCAGACCAGCTTAATGCGGGTACTGGTCTTCCGCTTTAAATTTTTTTAAATCAGAGATTTGTTTCCCCTAGAAAGGCTGCCTTCACCACGGCTTACGGGAGCCCTCTCCACCCCAATACACATATACACATACAAATATACACGGTGCTAGTTTGCCGTTGACCCAGAAAAAGAGTTCATTCGCCCTTTGGAACGTCTTGTTTTTAATCCTTCAGGGAGACTAGCCGCCCTCCTCACCAAACAAGTCTGGTGGGGGAACCAGTTTAGTCGCCGGTGACCCGACAATGAGGCAGGTAGTACTGGTTTACATGGTACCAGTAGCATATGACATGACCTGACATAATATATAATCTCTTAATATATATAATATATAATCTCTTAATATATATATGTATATATATATATATATATATATATATATATATATATATATATATATATATATATATATATATATACGAGCAAACAGTTAATAAAACATGTTAAAAACACTTTGAAATGAGTTAAACACATATTTAATCCGAAAAGGAAACACTAGATAAGTGGATAGTCCTTAATGCGCGGAGTTTCGAAGAAATACTTTCCTTCTCATCAGAAGGTAGGAATTAGCAAAATGCGGGATCGGATTTTGCATGCAGAAGTATTTGATGAAACAACAAGTAAGTCAAAGATCTTACTTGATAACAAAAAAAATGAAGAGGGAATATGGTGAAGAAAAAGGTGATTACACGTGAATGGATAGTCTGGTGGAAGATAAATAATCCAGTGACGGTAAAATCCAAATATATAACTTCAAAAAAGTTAATAGCATTTCTATTTGCACAAGTAAAATCCAAGGAAATCTTGTAATTGGAAGAAGATTGTCCATAATAATTTTATCTTATCTTTTATATATATATATATATATATATATATATATATATATATATATATATATATATAGCCCCCCTATATATATATATATATATATATATATATATATATATATATATATATATATTATATTATATTATATAGCCCCCTCCTTGGGTAGAGCACTATCGTAAATAATCTCACTCGCTACCTAATTTGGCTGAAAAATGCGAAGCTCGCGGTTTGTTTACAAACAAACGTTTGAGCACTTTACGAGTGGCGGACGGATGTTTATTTAAATAGACATTCGGACAGATTAGTTGCGGGCACCGCTTCCGTGGTCTAGGGGTAGAACTGCCGATTGTCATCACGACGGTTCTAGACTTGGGATAGGTGATAGTCTAGCGGCACTGATGAGTTGTGATACAACGAAACAGGACTGTATGTCGATGACTAAAATATATTATATATATATTAATATATATACATATATATATATATATATACATATTCATCATTCTACGCATATATCGTCTATATAAATTTCTTAATGAATATATGTACTTTAATATTCAATGACTTTTTCAACAATACAGACAATATGAATATTGTTTAAACGTTTCGCTGGATTATAAATGCATCCTTCACCAATTAGACATAATTTGTTGGATTTTAATAAAATTTCTCCCACATATCATTAATTGAATTAATAGCATTCTAAAACAGTCTTTTCTTTTTCATTCTTTCTTTACGCGATATTAATGGAAAGCATTATTCTCGTCCGCGTATTTAGCAATGCGTTCGCACACTGCGTCGAATGAAGAAGCCGATATATGTTAGCTGGAATAAAAGAACGCACGTCTTGTTTTTTTTGTGTTTTTTTTTTGTCGATCATCTTAGCTTACTTTACTTGCTAAGTAATATATATAATTGAAGACAGAAATCAGGAAAATAAATTCATATAATGACGAAAACTTTTAGAATGTTCCTCTTTCACTTTGTGCGTGTACTATTAAAAATTCGATTCTAGAGTAGCGTGATTATTGAGAAAAATAATTTGGAGATCTAACACGATCTACCTAATAGAAACAATATAGATCAATATACAAAACCATGGACCGCAACATTAAAAGAACCTCAATATTTTATGTTGAAAATAAACGTCGAAAGTTCATTTGGTGTCGTATTATTTATATAATTCAGAAAACCGTTCTCATATTTGGTCTTATTTTTTCAACATGTTAATCGAATTAACCTCAAACGTTCTTCAGACCTATCTTGTCCGCAATGATACGTAACGTAACGGATAACCTATTTGATAAAATTCCGTTGCCAGGTTGAAAGTTTAATTCTCATTATTGGCGTTATTCAAAACACAATGATGAATTTTTTTATGACTTCTACCCGGTACATAGCTACCGAAAAGAGTTCATGCAATTTGGTTGATTTCATAAAATGTTGTTTTCGAAATTCCGTGCAAATTCCCAAGTTCGACAGAAATACCTCCGATTTTACTAGACGTGCCTAATTAAGGTCGGGGGTGACGTTAACGGATAAAAGCACTCTAGAACAGGATAGTTGTTCGAAAAAAATCAAACAAGATGAAAAATCAGAAACATAATACATTTTATTCACGAGTTCGAGTTCACCTCTGTTTAACCCTTTTTAACATGGTAAGTTCGGGGAGTTTATACTACGCTGGGGCAGGTCGTAAAAAAACACCTTTCAAAAAAAGACAATTTGCTTAAAAATTATTAGAGACAAAAAACACCTTTTCTTCATACTGTTAATAAAAAATTTAAATTACCGTAGGTTTTTGCCTTTTTTTTCTTTATGTTACTACATTTAAGATTTTACTTTTTTCCTTTTACGTAGCGTTGTTATTATTTCATCGGCAACGATCGGCATTATCCGGCTGCGGACATCATGTTCAGGGGTAAGCCGAGCGAACGTTGAGGTACGTCGGATCAATATCTGCATGAGTACCTAAACCTTTGAAAAATAATTCATCAATGTTCATTTGATGAGCCTAATATTACTAATATACCATTACATGGGTTACAAGTAGCTAGAATTTATTGATGTCATCCTTGGAAAACTAGTATTAACTTGGTTTGCTTTCACTTTATATGGTGTCCTTGTGTTTCACAATTATCCTTGAATTCCCTTTCTATCTTATTAAGCTGATCGCTTTACAGCTTCATTTGTTTCAATTCGTTCGGCTCGTTGGCCTAGTGGTCTCGATCAATACGTTGCTTCGATATCTCGCTGTAAAAAATGTCCGGTTCCAGGAGTGTTTTTGTTGTTTTCTTTAAAAAAAAAAAACATGAGACTTTTTGAACTATTTTGGATGACTATTTTCCTCCCGAGTACACACTTGATCTGTTCAAGAATATAGGGAATAAGCACGCCCAGCCTTTGAGATAATCATCGTTCATTCTTATTAGCGCTTTACACCCAGCGTCCTTACGTTAGCAACTGTAATACAAATCTGGAAGGCGGTTCTGGACATAAAAGCGTATTACGCGATCTGCAACTTGCTTTTTTTAAACCAATCCCATGATCGATTCGAAGTGTAAGAGCTTACTCCAAATTCCGGGTGCTAGAACTTTACAGTCAGTGATGACTGCAGTATCCACAGCGAATTATATATATATATATATATATATATATATATATATATATATATATATATATATATATATATATATATATATATATATATACTAGTAGCATGGGTGTCCGGTGTTACCCAGGTATTTGGAGGTGTATGTTAAGAAAAAAAAAGGGCGGTCAATATTTTAAACTTTGGCCCCTATTATGACCTCTTAACATTTTATGTTTCGGGCTCAAATCAAGTTATTAAGTTAGATCCCTGTCCAAGTAACCTATATCGAATATTCCAAGTATTTAGACTACACATTGTCGCAGGAGTTTAGTAGAGTTCTCAAAGATCAAATCGTTGAACTTTGACCCCGTAATCGCCAAATTTCTGGCCGAAAACCCATCACATCGATTTTCTCAAATCTCAGTACCCTGTATATAAAAGTTTGAGTCTGTAGACTGAAAATTGATAGAGTTATTGCGTAGGGGAATGTACACACACAGACACAAGCAGATACACAGACAGACAGATACACAGACACGTTCACTTATGTATATATATAAATATATATATATATACATATATATACATATATATACATATGTATATATATATATATATATATATATATATATATATATACTAGCGAGCCGTCAGACATTTCCTAGTTTTAAAATACACTAAAATATGATATTTTTACTAATGCAGATTCCGTATTTAATATTATGCTAACCTGGGTGGCCAGCGTTTCCCGGGTGTTTGGAGGTGTGCGTTGAGAAAAAAAGAAGAAGTAATAGTAGGCAGACAGGCTTGAACCCTTGACGCAAAGGCGGAAAAAATGTGAAAAAACATCTGACGCCTTACCCCTCCTTTCTGACTCCACCGATGACTTACAAAAATTGTTCGCAATGAATCGACCCCACCTTGAAGAAAACCGTCCAGTTGAGGTTGAAGAAATTAATGTTTTAGCCAGGTTTTCGATATTTATCGTCCGAGACGTCGGCTTCTAAATGATGTCGATCTCGTAAAAATCCGTCGCCTCTATCGAAAGTTTAAGGTAGACATTAACACCTACATGCATACATACATGCATACATACATACATACATACATACATTGAAACAGATGGATGAGATTCATGTTATATATTTTATTGAACTCAATATATGCTTATCATTTTAAAAGTTAAAAAAAATTACTTGTGCGCTTCCACCGAGAATCGAATTCAAACCGTTTTACTTAAGCTTTGCGTTTTTCTTTGACATCAATGCCTGACCTATCTCGACGTGTTTGCTGCAAGGTTAAAAATTAATACATGAACTAATAGCTATTATGCTCCGCATACAGATTTGTAATGCCGTCCTGCGACCCACGCTTGGCAAATTCTTTTTTTTTTTTTTTTACTTTTCACACTTTTGCCCCGAGTTTCCCCGGCTAAAAGCACAATATAATGTTTCACATGGGTTCGAATACACTATATATAATGTTTCCTGTCTTTAGACTAGAAACTGACAGGGGAGTTTGTTATGCATTTTTTAAACCAATATATATATATATATATATATATATATATATATATATATATATATATATATATATATATATATAAATATGTATATATATTTATATATATATATATATATATTGGTTCAAAAAATGCATAACAAACTATATATATATATGCATTTGTATGCGTATGTATATCTATAATATAAAGCTGAATGTTTGTGTGTGTGTGTGTGTGTGTGTGTGGTCACGAACAGGCTCCTATATGGTTAACTATGTTAAAAATCTGATGGCATATAATGATAGAAGATGTATCGAGACACATGAATGGGTATGTTTGATCTGGCAGAATGGTGGTTCCTTAAAATTGTGGGGTCTGCGTCCGCGCCTGGCCTCCATACAATGGAAATAGGCACAAACTTTAATAAAGACTTTTCATATGTATCTTCGTAAGTATACTTTGATAATTATGTTTCAGTTTGAAGAAATATGGTATAATAAAATAATGGGGGGGTGTTCCTTCGCGCCTGACCTCCATAGAATGGAAATATGTCACAAAGTTTAACAAGTTTTTTTTTTTTTAATATATATACACAGTGTGTTGTAATCAGTGTTTCAGTGTGAATAGGTATAGTATAATAAATTATGGGGGTTATGTATTTTAATTTTACTTTCATTATATTTTGCTTGGCTTTTGATAACCACAAATTCGAAGCTATCTCTTTACAACCCCTCCTTTTTATAACCTATCATACTTTCATAAATTAGAGTCCATTTTCTGTAGGCTGTTTTTGAACCCAGTCAACGAAGGGTACTTCTGCTGGTATATATATATATATATATATATATATATATATATATATATATATATATATATATATATATATATATATATATATATATATACGTACGCATAAATATACACTTTTTACTTCAGGGTGTTCAAAAGTCACTGAAGGGTTAACTATCTTTATCATTTTACCATTATTCTTCTTTTTTCTCTCGATTTAAGATATTTTACAGATAATATTTTGGAAATTAACTACGGATTTGTTCAGCATTGAACAACGTACGCAAGTTGTAAAATTGTTCCACCAAAATCAGGGACAATTGTTTTCATTGACGGCATTTTCATGTAAAAGATAGATTAAGTTCTAACACAATTCGAAACATTGTGCGCTCATTTGAAGACCAAGGAGCTATACTTGACTTTTTGCGAGCTGGCAGACCTTAAAATCTCAGCACAAAAGAAAATAGTAAAAAAGTGCGAGATAGCGTGAAGCAGCATCCTGAAACATCGATTCGATAACGTTCCACACAACTTATTTTTTTTAAATCAAGAGGAAAATGCTGTCACCGTTACTGCAAATATATATCGAACAATGATTACAGACTTCCTGCGCCCACAAATTCAAAATAGGCGCAGATTATGGTTCCATCAAGATAGAGACAACCGCTCATACGGCAAGATACACCGTGAAGCTGCACAGGCAGTGCTTAGGCGACATCACTATCTCTCACTATGACAATGTCAAATGGCTACCACGTTCCCCAGACTTGACCAACCCTGACTTTTTCAAGTGAAGATATCTTAAAGAAAGAATCTACGTTAACAAACCTCAACCCCTGCAAGAATAGAAAGAAAACGTCAGGAACGAAATATTGGAGTAAAAATCGCAATCCAGAGATTCTGTAATCTATAATGAATAATGTTTTGAAAAGAGCACACATATGCGGAGCTGAATATGGGCAACATTTAAAAGCCATTATTTTTCATAAATAAAGATAGTTTGCATTTGACATGTATTTTAAATATTTCCAAACGCCGTTTTAAGGTTGTATTAAAATTACATGAAGATATCTCATGAATAAAGAACCTATTTATATTCAAAACCCTTCAGTCACTTTATGGACGTTTTGCATAACTCTTTTACGCAAATATTACACAATAATAAATCCTGTAGAATACCTGCACGAATACAATTACACGTAATAGTTAACTAAGTAAACACCTTCAACAAACCCGAAAGGAAGCTAAATCCACCCCCACTCAGTAGAGATCACTAGATGTAAAAGAGCTTTCTACTCCAATAGTTTCTTCCCCAGAACCGCTAGACTTTGGAATTCCATTCTAGGTCCCTGCTTGCCCAACATTACTGACATGCAGAAGACCAAGAGTAATGTGAACAGACATCTTGCTGCCCAACTCCTTACATAGTAACCCAGTAGCTGTTACCCCTGATCGGAGCCCCCTACACCAAAGTGGCAATGTGCCTTGTTTGGGGTGAAAATGTAATAAAAAATTAAAAAAAAAAAGGATCCTCCTATTAACTAGATCTGTTTCAGATGAATGCAATTCCAGGACTCATATCTAATACATAACAAGTTAAATAAATAAAAACAAAATGTGTAATTTAAATATCAATACACAAAAAAATATCGGAATATATATATATATATATGTGTGTGTGTGTGTGTGTGTGTGTGTGTGTGTGTGTGTGAGAAGTATCAAAAATTGACAATTAAAAAAAAATCGATTCTGAACAAAGTTAACCGAACCTTACATCAAAAGTGTTTTTAATTTCATCACCGCACAAGCAGAAAGGCCCAGCCTATAAAATCAAGTGTAGATTATTTTCTAATGGACGAGGTCGTTTAAAATGTTTTATTTATAGCACAGGTAAACCATGTGACATTATTTTCGGACTTTTAGTTTTAATTCAAGTGAATATGTAAAATGAATTTCATAAAACCAACGTTTGTTTTTGTTTTTTTTAATTTTTTTTTTTTGATAAGACAGAGGTTCATTGAAAATAAATGTTTCTATTTATAGCTACATTCAACCATAATACGTGACGTTTGCATTTTTAAGTTAATGTGAAGCCTTTATTTGCAGAGAATTTGTAAAATTAACAGTAGTTTCTCTACGGTGCAATGTATACTACAATATTTTGCGGAAAAAATTAACTGCGGCGAGGCATATAAATCTCCTCTCTGTACACTGCGGGAGCCGTTACATCATAAAGAAGGCAATCAATCGATTTGATTTTAAAAATGGGCAATTTCACAGATTTCGATGATAATAAATGTACGTGAGGGTGGGATATTTGTTGGCCATCATTCAATTACAGATCTAGTCGTGTCTTCCTGTAATTATATATATATATATATATATATATATATATATATATATATATATATATATATATATATATATGACCCCCAAAATCGCCATAGTCAGGGAATATGTGCCTCAATTAGATGTGGCTTTCAATGTTGTGTGGACATCTCCACAGTAGACTTTAAATTACCCAATATGTGCTTTCGGGTTGCACTTGCTGACACCATTGCCTTTATATTTGCCCCCCCCATTGTTTCCACAACAGTGCAGTAACAATCTTTAAGAGAATATCTTATAAAATTGACAACATCCTGTCTGTTCATTTTTCGGCTAACATTCATGTCTGTGTAGGCTCCAATATTTCCAATGTGGAATTTCTTAGCCCACCCAAATAAGATAGATAATAAGAGGAGGATCTGTCACGATTCCCCATTGCTTATGATTGAACTCAGATTGTTCACGAACCCAGCCATGTGCCGACACTGACGGTCAGTATGCAAGTCTCTTAGACCTTTTCTCACAATTCATCAGAACTATGTTCATCCTCTGTTTTGTCTCCACTGGGATCTTCCAACCACTTGTTTAATATGAAAACCAAATTTAATATGTACTCAGACTACCTGTCTATCCTACAGTATATCGATATTTTATTGCTGACTAGAATAGCTTCCGTACATTTTTAACAAACTTAACTCTGCGTAGCATGTTTAAAAAGAACGTTTACTCTGTAGTAACAGACATGACGGAATGGTTTATTGTAAGCATAAACCGCTAAAAATTCTTCCAAAAATTCCAGAAAAACCTAACAGCAAGCTGTGGTTCTCTCCCGAATGTGTGGCTTTTATTGTGCACAAAAATCTCTTTTTCCCTTCCTCCCAACGTAATAAGTGTACTGAGACTAAAGCAGCTTTCAGGACTGCCAGCAACCACTGTAAAAGAGTAATAAAGAAGGCGAAAGAGTTGGGGATCAATCCGTTAGGTCCAAATTAGCTAAGCAGCGGCTTGGTCCAACCATTTTTAGCAAATAACAAACAGGGGCCTGAACAGAAGCGAGTTCTTTATCCCAGCTATAACCAGACAAAGCCAAATACTTTGCCAACAACATTTCAGTTAATAATACTCTATGCTATCAAGACGGCCACACCCGTATTTTCCCCTATATTTAAAAACACGCTGTGGCATACAAATATCTGTGCGTTATGTTGCCAAACGAATCAAAAACTTTAATTCCAATAAAGTATTAAAATAATAGTGCTGAAATAGCTTCAACGAAAATTAGCTCCCATACTTACAAAGCTGTTTAAGTCTTGTCTGAAGGAGAATTGCTTCCCAACACCCTGGAAAACGTCATCAGTATACCCCATATTTAAAAAATCAGCTGATCGTTGGCCTCCCTCTCAGTACAGACCAATAAGTCCCCTGTGCATCATGGGTAAGTTGGTGGACTATGTGTAAAATAGAGACGTAGTCAACCACTTCAGTAAAAGTAACCTTCTTAGTCACATGCAATAGGGCTCCGTTCTGCTAGATCTACAGCAGATGTGCTAACGGTTATATATCATAGGATTAGCGAGTCTATCGAGGGAGGCTTCCTTTCTAATTGTTCTTAATATATAAAACCCCTTTGATAAGGCATAGCGTAAACGTCTACTCCATAAGATCTTCAGCCATGGTATAGCTGGAAATGTCTTCTCAATTATTAAATTATTTCTCTCTGATAGGTCTATAACAGTAGTGGTTAATGGACAGAATTATAAGCTAACAGTATTAATGTTAAAGTCCCTCAGGGATCAACCCTGAGGCCAAACTCTCTTCCTGATCTACATCAATAATCTGCGAAATCTCATCTTATGATCATGCATAGATTGCTATGCTGACTACACTAGCATTTATGGCAACACTTCAAAAGCCGTAAATGACCAAGTTATCTCTGATTCTCTCTCATCTGATTTTGAACAAGTAGTAATATCGGGAAAGAGGTGGCTGGTTTTAATGCATCTAAAATCACGCTTCTATATTTACGTCATCAACGCTAGCATCCCCATCTGGAATCACTTGAAATGAATGGCTCTCGTTTTGAAAAGTGATGTGGTATATATATATATATATATATATATATATATATATATATATATATATATATATATATATATATACAGGGTGTCCGCAAAGTTACTATACAGTCTTATTGTTTTATTGTATTAACACGTGTATTTTCTGAGATTTTTATAAACATAAAGGTGTTATTTCTTTTTATTTCTTTTGTTACAAATAAATATTTTAATACAGCATCTTACTGTACTGTTTATATATTACATATAATACATTATTACAGGGTGTATAGTAATTTGTAAGACTGTATAGTAACTTTACGGACACCCTGTATATATATATATATATATATATATATATATATATATATATAGGATATGTGTTGTGTCTGCACAAATCATTAACAAGAACAGGAAAGTAAAGGCATAACAATAATATATTAGGAAGAAAAGTTATATACATTTTTACATGTCTTCAGGTATACTTCAGTTGGAGATATTTCGGAATTGGCGTGTTGCATGTCTTACTGGAGGCAATATAGGCGTCTTGCATATTTGGCGCTCGGTTGCCGAACTCCCCCGGTATTGGTGATTGATACCTTTATATATCTTACTCACCCGCCTATGTTAATTAGTGGGCGTCTCCACAACAAAAAGGATCTATGTTTTGACAAGCTTCTGGGTCTGCCGATTTATCCTGATCTGAAATGGAAAACGTACATCAAATCCGTTCCAAGGTCGCTAGAAAATGGTGGGATCGTTCAGACGCTCCAATAGATATTTCACTGTTGATGCAATTCCCTACCTGTATAAGAGCCAGGTACGTCCAAGGATGGAGTACTGTTGCCACACCTTATACTGCCTTGACAGAGTTCAAAATAGACTTTCTCGCCTAGTGGGGGATGCCTTTTTCTCTTCTCTGAAACCTCTTCCCAGTAGAAGAGACCTTGCGAGCCTGTCTTTGCTTTATCCTTATTTTCACGGCAAGTGTTCGTGTGAGCTCCAATGGATGGTAACCCTTCGTCAAATTTTTACGAAAAGCACTCGTCTATCTGAAAACAATCAATAATTTCCCTCTTAACCTGTACTTAAACCTAAACGTAGATTCCATGAAAATTCTTTATTTCTTAGAACTGCAGCCATGTGGAACTCTATTCCGTATCTCTAGTTTCCAACTGACTGCAATTTGGTCGTCTTCAAGTGCAAAGAAAAAAGTTCTTGATAAGCCGTCCCCTTAAATAATCCAATTTACCAAATTTTCACTACTAACGATTTCTACGATATTGACCCATTGACTATTGTACACACATTAACCATTATTATTGAGTGGCCCCCGGACCTTCATAAGTGTATACTCTTTTGTAGAGAATATATATATATATATATATATAAATATATATATATAAATATATATATATATATATAAATATATATATATATAAATATATATATATATTTATATATATATATTAATATATATATTTATATATATATATATATATATATATATATTTATATATATATATACACCGTGTCAGGAGGCAATGAAAAATCCAATAAAGTGCTCGTTCGCGGATGTGACAGCTGAAGATACAATATTTATATATAGTGGTTTCATTGCGTTGAATCAACCATATGACGTTGGAAGGAGTCAGCGCAAATTCATCAGCGACTTTGAGAAAGTGAAATAATGCAAAGTAAGCAGAAAAAAACGTTAAACAAGCGTTTTAACTCACAGTTTCAAATTTTAAAACAGAACTTAGTAACCGACGCCAAGAGATTCTGTTTATGGAAGGAAAAAAGCGCGCGTATGTGTGTATGTGTGTGAGCGTGTGTGTGTGTGTGTGAGAGAGAAAGAGAACGAGAGGGAGAGAGGCAGAGTTTGTGTGTGTATGTGTGTGCGCGCCCACGCGCGTCTATATGTATTTTAAGCGGAGGAAGGGAGGGGGGGGAAACTTCTCTGAAAAAAATAATGGTCTTGTTTAAACGAACACATAACCCCATATAAAAACGGTACAACAAATAACGGCAATAAATAAATACATATATAATGAAATACTATAGATAT
>NC_136490.1:43275629-43298129 GCF_053919585.1 Euprymna scolopes | reverse complement strand
CTGAGATTGTGCAGGTAAAATTAATAATTTTATTATATCATAATTAGGATCATTTAATTCATTTTTATGTAAATTATAAAATTATTAATTCCATCTACTAACTAACTAACTAATGAATTAATTTTATTCAAACAATTTTCACTACATAAATATATGCAAATAATAGGGGGGAAATAAGTTCAATCCAGCGACTGACACCCTTTCTAACTCAATAATAAAGAACAACATGTGCAAATAATAAATAAAATATTTATCAATATTCAAATTTTATTTTTAGCTGCAATATTTTAAGTCTAAAAAATTCTTATTTTTTACTTAACTAGAATATCTTGTTCTTTACTTTTCCAGGTTGAATTTCTTGTCCTTTACTTTTCCATTTTCTTAAGAATATTACTTTTCATGTGCGCATTTTTCCATATAATATATATATGAGCAAACAGTTAATGAAATATGTTAAAAAACACTTTGAAATGAGTTAAAAACATATTTAATCTGAAAAGGAAATACTAGATAAATGGATAGCCCTTAATTCGTGGAGTTTCGAAGAAATACTCTCCTTCTCATCAGAGGGTAGGAATTAGCAAAATGCGGGACCGGATTTTGCATGCAGAAGTATTTGATGAAACAACGAGTAAGTAAAAGATCTTACTTGAAAACAAAATAAGTTAAGCAGAGGGAATATGGTAAAGAAAAAGGTGATTACATATTAATGGAGTCTGGTGGAAGATAAAAAATCCAGTGACGGTAAAATCCAAATGTAAAACTTCAAGAAAGTTAAAAGAATTTCCATTTGTACAAGTAAAATCCAAGGATATATATATATATATATATATATATATATATATATATATATATATATATATATATATATATATATATATATATATGTATACGAGGGACGTTACAATGGGCGTGCAATACGTAATGCCCCTGACACACTTCCAGTTGTCTGATCATACTGAAATTTTGCGTATGCAATGATTTCTATTTCTACGGGTTATGTCGCAAATTACATCTCTGAACTAACTGTGGTTTCTGTTTTACAGGTGTTTGAACTGGGCCAACTGTGAAATGGAGCCTGTTGAATGTCGAGCAGTGATCCGAGTTTTTTATTTGAAAGGACGCACACCACAGGAAACTTTTGATGAAATGAAATAAACTTTTGGTGATAATGCCCCATCATATGACCTTGTAAAACGCTGGTATCGTGATTTCAAAAATGGTCGAAAGTCTGTGGAAACAGCTTCCCGACCTGGTCGCCTCCTTCTGCCATTGATGAGGTATCTGTCCGTCAAGTTGAGGTAGCCATTTTGGAAGATCGGCGCATTACTATTCGCCAAATTGCCCAAGATGTCAAGATTAGTACAGGGTCTGTGGAAACTATCATTCATGACCATTTGTATATGCATAAGGTGACTGCCAGATGGATTCCCAGGTTGCTCACACCATTCCAGAAGCGAGAACGATCCGAGTGCTCGAGGATGAATTTGGAGATGTACCAAGAAGATGAGTCAAAGTGTTTGAAAAGATTGATTCCACAGTATGAAACCTGGGTCCACAACTATGATCCTGAGATCAAAGCCTAGTCAATGCAGTGGAAGCAGTTGGACTCACCACCTTCAAAGAAGGCAAGGGTGCAGCGCTCCGCTAGCAAGGTAATTCTCAGTCTTCTGGGACGAGGACGGAGTAATGATAACGTATTTCTTGCCAAGGGGTACCACGATTACAGGAGCCTATTATGCTCTACTTTTGAGGAAATTAAAGGAAGCTATCAAAATCAAGAGGCGGGGCAAGATCAGCAAAGGTACTCTCCTCCTGCAGGACAACGCTCCGGTCCACAACTCGAATGTCACCAGATCAGAAGCACGGGCGTGTAGTTATGAAATCCTTCCCCATCCTTCCTACTCTTCTGACCTTGCACCCGCTGACTTTCACCTCTTCCCAGCCATGAAGTTGTTTTTGAAAGGAAAGCATTTCCCAGGTGATGCAGCCTTGATTTCTGAATTCACGCCGTGGTTGGAGTACGAACCTGGGGTGTTCTACAAAAACGGTCTTCAGAGCTGCATCAAACGATGGGAGAAATGCATAACTTTGGGTAGTTCCTATGTAGAGAAAGACTAATAACTGTGCCAAGTGTCGTTGCTCTACTCTATGGGAAGTGGGTCAGGGGCCTTACTTATTGCACGCTCCTCGTATATATATATATATATATACATATATATATATGTGTGTGTGTGTGTGTGTGTGTGTGTGTGTGTGTGTGTGGGTGTGTGTGTGTGTGTGTGTATTAAATCATTTTTTATGAATTTATACAGCTATTAACACTAATAAAAATGTAATGAAATGTGTTCGCCGATTCGGACTCTGAATGTGAATAAAAGGAAATCAAGTTTTTGCACAAGGCTGTCGTAATAGTCCCACTATAAATGATTTTGTATTACTAATTATATGTTTTGTATTTCTATTTCTAACACAAGTAACTATTCACCAGAAGAAAAACACTAGATATCGAGGCCGTATTCGAATCTTTACTTAATATACCTCTGTGTAATCATGTTCTATATGTATCGATTATTTAAATTCCCGTAGAAATACGTGAACTTAGCTAAGGTAATCTGAGCTAACACAAATATTTCCCCCTCAGTGTTCAGTGATAGTGTAGATGTTTTAAACTTATATCTCCGTAGGCTTCTTACTTTGTTTATATAATTTTATTTACACACACACGCGCACACACACACACACACATATATATATATATATATATATATATATATATATATATATATATATATATATATGTGTGTATATATATATATCGTCACCCAAAGACATTACTGTTTTGTTGTATCTCAGCTCATCAGCACGGCTAGACTAACAAACTCTTTAACTCAGCATTATAACCCGATGTCTTGCCGATGCTAGGAAAATTAAAAGTAAATAATACATACATACACACACAAATATATACAGGTATTTATATATATATACAGGTATGTATATATATATATACATATATACACACACACATATATATATATATGTATATATGTGTGTGTGTGTGTGGGTATTTATGTATGCATGTAAGTATGTAGTATTTGCTTATCCATTTTTTGTTTATATAGTCGAAGTAAATCCCGTGCTTTTCTATTAATAAATCTATCTAATAATCTAATTATAAATTTACCTGTCTTACTACCTATCATATTGCGGCTGCATGACTCACTGGAGTAAAGTCGTATGCGTGTATCAGACGGTCAGTGACTGCAAGAGAAAATTTTGACTTTCATTTAGCCTGGCTAAAAACCTAATATTAACTATCTAGACAATGGAGAAGTGAAAAAAAATTAGTACAATCAGAATCGTAAATAAAATTTAAAACACAAGTTTATATATATATATATATATATATATATATATATATATATATATATATAGATAGATAGATAGATAGATAGATAGATAGATAGATACTAGCTGTATATATATATGTACTAGCTGTATATATATATATATATATATATATATATATATACTAGCTGTATATAGATATACTAGCTGTATATATATATGTACTAGCTGCATATATATATAATATATATATATATACTAGCTGTATTATATATATATGCAGCTAGTACATATATATATACAGCTAGTATATCTATATACAGCTAGTATATATATATATATATATATATATATATATATATACTAGCTGTATATAGATATACTAGCTGTATATATATATGTACTAGCTGCATATATATATAATATATATATATATACTAGCTAGCTGCATATATATATAATATATATATATACTAGCTGTATATATATGTACTAGCTGTATATATATATACTAGCTGTTTATATATATATATATATATATATATATATATATATATATACTAGCTGTACGCCCAGCATTAACCAGTCGTACATGATATTTTAATTTATAAATATTGTGTATGTAATGTTACAGAATCAATCATCTTTGGCTTATTATATATTACAAGGAATAAATTGCTCGGCTGATTAATTCGTGAAAAAGGATAATAATGTCGTTCATACAAATCGTTTGTGTTTATTTACAATATCACGTCAGCTGATATTTTAGCTTGACAATGAATGCTCTGAAAAAGTCACTTCTGATTAATGTTTAGTTTTAAAATATGCAAACGAGGAAATGAATTGCGGCGATTTTAATGGTACCTTTACTTTTAACGGTAATTGAACTCATTAATGAGAAAAATTTTAGAATTGAATGTTGGGGTACAGACGGGTTCGAATCTGGAGTTAAATTCTCGACTTCTGAGCTATTTCTCCAGATGACATCAGTTCTGTTATTAATTTTTTTTAAGAAAAAATGGTTTGCTTAAAATTGAATATCACTTCATTTGCTCAGAATGATCTTCCTTTTCTGTGGCAACGTAAAATATTACCCTGTAAATATTATTTTTTATCAATAAGAAAGAAAGACTATTCTTAGAAACGGATTGTGTGTGTTTGTGTGTGTGTGTGCGCGTGTGTGTGCGTGTGTGTGCGTGTGTGTATTTGATTTTATTGGTTTGAGAATGGATATACTGTTTTATACTATTATGAGGTTATTTTCTTCCTTAGGAAGGTGACTGTGATCCGAGGTCGTTACTAATGTGTATGTGTGAGGAGGGGGGCAGCTCTTCTGAAATAAGGGTAGTGGTGCTTTCATTCTATTTTGATATTTATTTTTTGGATTCTTGGATTTCAGTATTGTGAGTTTTCGTTTTAGTTTTTTCGAGTATTCCTTATATTATGTTTGTTTAGAAAGAGGGGTGTATTTAAAATATGTATAGGGGATTTTTTAATGTTTCTATTTATTTGTCTCCCTATGTGGGTATGGCCAGACCCAAGATCGGTTCCTAGTGTGGGGGAGATTTTGTTCCCCAGAGGGGGGAGGCAATTGGAGGGGGTATAGATATGGGAGGGGGATGATAGAAGGGATGATAGTTGTTTCAGTCATGAGGGGGTTCTCCTCCACTGACTGAGGAGAGAGCGAGGTGTTGGAACAGATACTATGGTTCTAGGTGTTTCCTAGTGTTGTTGGTTTCGAGCTTAAGTAGGGTTGGTATTGTTCAGTGTGTTGTATTAGAGATAGGGGTGTTATGTCTGTGTGTGGTTGTATGCGTGCACGTGTGTATGTTTTAATGTGTCGGTTCTGATTTATGTGTGGGTGTGTATATATATATATATATATATGTGTATGGATGTGCATGCGAGTGTACCTTGCATTTCATGTTTTTTGTGATGATATTAGGCTCTGTTCAGTTCAGGAGTGAATCTGGTGATGAATTTTTTTTTCCCGTGTAAGTAAATAAAAATAATTGTCTGTTTGGAAGATTGGCAGTGGAAACAGCTTCAAAATAATGCCAATCTTCCAAACAGACAATTATTTAGACATGTTACCAGCATGTTACGGTGTCATTCTACTAAAGACTGCGTGTGGTTTTCTAAGGTTTCTGCCGTTGCTTTAAATATGTATTTGTCCATCTAGTCCGGCGTAGCCAAGGTTGAACTCACCACACGAGTTTGTAGTGTAATCCGAATCTTATCGTAGCTTGAATATTTAATGCTTCCCCAGCGCTAGCAATGGTATGTTTTTTATCATGAAGCAAACATTAGGCAGGTTGCCTACCACGGCTTAAAAGAGTCCTATCGACCCTCGAGAGAAGGATAGACCGCGCCAGTTTTTAAACCTGGTATTTTACCTCGCGGTACATAGAGCGCATCGTCTTCCCAAATGGTCATCCATCTGGTACTGGCCAGGCTCAACGTTGCTTACCTTCCGTGATTTAGCAAAAACCGCTGTGTGAACGTGATTATGCCGTATATTATATGCTTTCTTGTTTACCTTTAATTTTATAATAAAACGTGAAGTCATCAACCAATGTATCTATTTGAGAATCTATTTCATCAGGAAGAAGTACTAAATATCAACTTATGAAGCACACGCACAACATCAGGTTGTTTAGATTTACGAGCATCAAGGACAACCTTGATTTTTCTCGGGTTATGTTTATATCCATAAATACGTAGTAGTTTAATTGCATGATAATCCTTTCACGACAAAGGACATGTTTACTTAAATGCTTACTGTAAGTCAGAAAGAAGTTTAGCATTTACGACATGATTGATTCGCAAATGATTGATTAAGACTTTAGTGGAAAGAGACTGAGACTCTGAAGGGATAGTTGAGCGGGTTCGTTCCTTTACCAGAATTATTGAATACTGGTACCACTGGGGCAATTTTTAAGTTATAAAGGACACACGATTCCGGAAACAATTTTGGATGTGGAAAGTACTTTGTATAGAAGGGATGAGAGCAAGCATACCCGTGTTGGAGATGTGTATTTTATGATCATATATATATATATATATATATATATATATATATATATATATATATATATATATATATGTATGTATGTATATGTGTGTTGGGGTGGAGAGGGCTCGCGTAAGCCGTGGTGAAGGCAAACTTTCTAGGAGAAGCAAACCTTTGAAAAAAAAATCATACTCTTGCTTGACGCTGGATTTAAACATTTTGAACCGAGAGAGAGACTTAGCTGTCGTACATAGCTAAGACTCTGTAACATCATCTGTGTATAGATACTTTCTCAGGCTTTTGTCTATTAAAATGGTCCTGTGAAGATGGAAGTCATTTGAGTGCTCATGGACTTTAAGTGTCTGAGGGAGTGCCACTCGTCTGACAAGACGTTGCAATCATCATTCACACACATATATATATATATATATATATATATATATATATATATATATATATATATATATAGTGAGAGAGATATATAATAAATGGCAAATAGGAATAAATTATAAGATGGTCACCATCATTAATTTTGGAATATAATTTGTTATCATTAATTCTTTGTTTTGCTCTGTAAGTACATTGGGCTTCTTAAACAAGGATTGTTATATAATATATGAAAATATATTTCTACATATATATATATATATATATATATATATATATATATATATATATATATATATATATATATATATAGTATTAAATGAATGCGGGAGATTCGATTTAACTGCCGCGGATACCATTCGTTTCAAAGAAAAATAACTTTAAACTCATCCCTCAGAATCAAAATATAAAAATGAACTATTAATTAACCACATCTCATCATTGCACTCTATCAAAGATTGGCTGATGAATCAATCACCCTTATTACTTATGGTTGGTGAGTACAATTTCTACTCTTTCTGTTACTTACTGTACACATAAACAAATGCGTAGTGTCCAGTGAAAAATAAAACACATATTGTTCTTGTTAGAGTAATTAAAAACCTTTTTATTTCTCTTAGAATACTGAATGACTCGCTCTCTCTCCATCTCCCTTTCTATCTCCATATATATGTACATACATATATATATATATATTGACCTAAAGATTATGAGAGTTTTTTGAAGTATTGTGGCGAAAGAACTGGCCCAGTAAATTATCGCCCCATTAGCCTCCGCCAACTTTTCGCCAAATTATTTGAGACCATAATTAACCAAGCTCTAGTCCATCACCTTACGGACGCTAAACTTCTGACTGGCCAACAATATGGATTTAGGCAAGCCCGTTCCACAGCAGATATCCTAACTGTAATCTCAGAACGTATATAGCAGTCACTGGACAAAGCGGGGGAGAGTAGACGGTCGCCCTAGATATATCTAAGGCTTTTGACAGTGTATGGCATGAAGGTCTTCTCAGGAAAATTCGATCATATGGTATCACTGGAAGAATACATGACATAATTAAATCCTTCTTAGATGAGAGAAAACCCAGGTTGTCCTCGATGGTCGTACATCTAAAAAATATGATATAAATGCGAGAGTGCCTCAGGGGTTTATCTTAGGACCACTGTAATTCCTAATTCATAAATGACCTCCCTGACAAAATTGCCTGTGAGATGGGTATATATGCTGACGACACCACGCTCTATAACAGACACGACAGGAAAACAAATGAACACATATCTACAGAAATGGTTGAAGCACTAGAGGATGACCTCCGATCTGTAGTGGAATGGGGATATAAATGGTTGGTCACATTCATTGCTGCTAAGACTAAACTCGTTTCCTTCAATAATCACAAGGAACCTTTTCTACCACCAATAGCAATAGCCAATGACTCTTTATCTGAAAGTACATCTTTTAAATTGCTCGGCCTAACGCTCGCAGGAAACATGAGTTGAAACAATTACATTGAGAGTATCGCCAGGACCGCTGCGAATATCGTAGGTTATCTCTACCGTGCTAGAAAGCTACTAACGCCCGAAAGTATCCTATACCTCTATAAGGCCACCATTCGCCCATGTATGGAGTATTGTTGTCATATTTGGGCTGGTGCATCTTCACTAGTCTCTCGCTCCTAGACAAGCTTCAAAAGAGAGTCGCCAATCTGATAGGTCCTGAACTATCATCTAAACTTCAGCCTCTGTCCCATCGACGAAATATGGCATTCCCTCTGCCTGTTCTACAAGTAGTTTAACGGTGAATACTCTGACGAACTGCAAGCACGTGTGCCCCCTCGACGTAAATAACCCCGACAAACCTGACAAGCAGCTAAATCCCACCCCTCCACAGTAAAGATCCCTTGATGTAAGAAAGCCTTCTACTTCAGTAGTTTCTTCCCCATGACAGCTAGATTTTGGAATTCACTTCCGGGTCCCTGCTTCCCCAACTGTACTGACATGCAGAAGTGCTAGTGTAACGTGAACCGACATTCTTGCTGCCCAACTTCCTACATAGTACCCCTGATGCCTATGTCCCTGAGAGAAGCCCCCTACAACAAAGTTGCAATATGCCTTGGTTGGGGTGAAAAAGTAATAAAAAAGTAGGAAAACGATGTTACATTTTGTATTGAATATTTTATTTTGTTATATTTCAAGCGACCCTCCGGTCTTGGTCACAAAAATGTAAGAAAATGACCAAGAGCGGAGGAAAATAAAAAAACATAAAATATTAAATATAAAAAGTAACATCGTTTTCATGCTTCAAAAAAAATCATAAATCTTAAATCAGTATTCTAGAAGCACACGTGGACTTTTAACAATATATATATATATATATATATATATATATATATATATATATATATATATATATAAAGAGAGAGAGATAGAGAGGGGAGAGAGAGAGAGAGAGGGAGAGCGAAATTAATAAAAAATAAAAAATAAAAAAACGAGTCATGTGTTCACCAACGGTTCATCTTTATTTCAAGACTCCTTCGAAATAAAAACGAAACATAGATGAACACATGACTCGTTTTGTTCCTTTTTATTTTTATTTCTCTATTTTGTCGGAATACTATTTTAATTATTCTCATATATATATATATATATATATATATATATATATATATATATATATATATATATATTGCGTATAATGATATTTATGTATAATAATATATAATATATAATATATAATAATATTTATGCTGACGACACTACCATTTATGGTACCACATCTAAGACAGTAAACGAGCAAGTACTCTCCAATTCTCTCTCCTCTGATCTTGAGCATGTAGTACAATGGGGAAAGGAGTGGCTGGTTACTTTTAATGCATCTAAAACCAAGCTTCTCTCTTTACATCATCAACATTTTAATCCACATTTGTCATCAATTGAAATGAATGGCTCTCGTCTTCAGGAGGCCTCAAGTTTTGACAAGCTTCTGGGCTTGACCATTACTCCTGATCTTAAATGGAACACGTATATCAAATCTGTTGCCAAGGCCGCTGGAAAAATGGTGGGATCTTTCTATCGATCCAGTAGATATCTCACTGCTGATGCTATTCTCTATCTATATAAGAGCCAGGTACGTCCAAGGATGGAATACTGTTGCCACATCTGGGCAGGAGCTGCTAGAAAGGACTTGTCCTCCCTTGATAGAGTTCAAAATAGACTTCGTAGCCTCGTAGGAGATGTCCTTTTCTCCTCCTTACAACCTCTATCTCACAGAAGAGATGTTGCGAGTTTGTCTCTGATGTATCGTTATTTTCATGGAAAGTGTTCAACTGAGCTTCAATCTATGGTCCCCCCTCGCCAAACTTTCACAAGAAACACTCGTCTAGCTGTAAACACTATCAATAATTTCCCCCACTCTTTATCTGTGCCTAAACCTAAACATAGATTCCATGAACAAAGCTTCTTTCTTAGAACTGCACGCCTGTGGAATTGTCTTCCGTTTTCCTGCTTTCCGGCTGGTTGTGTTCAAGTCTAAGGTAAATAAGTTCTTGATGAGCCGTTCCATATAAGTTATTAAATTTACCAAATTTTCATTACTAATGATTACTATATTGACCAACTTCTACTGTACACTCTTTAACCCTTATCCTTGAGTGGCCTCTGGGCCTTGATAATGTGGTGATGCCTTTGTAAAAAAAAAAAAAAATAATAATAATAAGGCGGCATTTTCTCATTTAAACAGATATTTTTAAAAACAACTGAGAGTTTCCACATGTTTTCTAAAATTCTACTAAAAGTAGATTAATGTAAATATACGCCACATCATCTTATATACAGTTTCTCAACCAATTCCTATCTACTAAAAGAAGCTTTTGCTAGAAGCGCATATTTACTTATACAATTCTTACCTATATATTGAAGTACACTATGCTGACCCACCGAAGGTTTTCAGCCACTATATCCATTAAACTGTGTTTAATTTCTTCCTTTTTAACAAATGTACATTCCTATCAATTGAAAATAACTTTTGGTAGAAGTGCATATTTACGCAGGCAAACTCCTACTTATATTTGGAAGTAGGCAGTGCTGAAGCAGATCGGTCGCTGTTAATTAAAAATGTCGCGAAATAATATATATATATATATATAAACACACGCACACATGCATATATATATATGTATATATATATATGTGTGTGTGTGTGCATAACAGATATTGTCTATTGTCTTTCTGTGTGTGCATGAATTTCCCTACAAGACTACTTTGTCAATTTTCAGTCTACAGACTTGGGATTTAATATAAGGGTATTGACATTTGTAGTTTTGGCAAATAGCCAACAGAATCCTGAACAGAAGCGTGTGTTCCATCCCAACTATTATCGATGGACCTGAGTTAATCTCGTCAGCATCAGACAAAGCCAAACTCTTTGTCAAGAACTCTGCAGCTAATTCTACCCTTTGCGATCAAGGCCGCCAACCCCCAATATTTCCTCCTGTATCAGAAAATACACTATGTGATATATGTATATCTGTACGTGATGTTGCCAAGCTAATCAAAAACCTTGATTCCAGTAAAGCAACTGGCCCTGACGGTATTCCAATTATAGTACTAAAAAAAACTTCAACCTGAACTAGCGCCCATACTTACAAAACTGTTTAAACGTTGTCTTAAGGAGAATAGTTTCCTATCTCCCTGGAAAATTTAATCAGTATGCCCTGTATTTAAGAATTCAGGTGATCGCCTATCCCCCTCTCAGTACAGGCCAATAAGTCTCCTGTGCGTCATGTAAGTTGCTGGAATCTGTGTTAAATGCAGAAGTAATCAACCATCTCAACAAAAATAACCTTCTTAGTGACACTCAATATGGTTTCCGTTCTGCTAGATCTACAGCAGATGTGCTTACAGTTATATCTCATAGGATTAGCAAATCTCTCGATGGAGGCAACCTTTCTAGGGCAATTGCTCTTGACATATCTAAGGCCTTTGAAAGGGTATGGCATAAAGGTTTACTTCATAAGATCTCTAGCTATGGTATTGCTTGAAATGTCTTCTCAATTATTAAATCATTTCTTTCTGATAGGTTCATAATATACCACAATCAGCCGGTCACTGGGGTGTGACCGACAGACGTGTTATAGTAAATGTCTTAAAGCGGTCTCATGAAGACATGAAGATGGGCCAGTCATTAGGGTCTGTGTAGTAAGAAGAAAATCATACCTGAGATGTTGGTTTTGGGTGTGGCTCCTTTCTTTTCTCAAGATGATCTCTTCACCCTGGTGGCATTCTGGTGGGAATCTTCATCTCCCTGTCCTCAGGGCCGCCTTTCGACTTAAGACATTTATGAAGGAATTCATGGCAGACACAAGAAAAACGACACGCGACACAATTGTAATATACAAAGGTATAACTAACTATTTTATTTTACATTAGAGATACAATATATATTACAAAAAAAACAATTTACAATTAATTTTTACAATAGGCTTTTCGAAGCTAACTAACCTACCCTAACTAGTGTTGAGGGAGGGGGTGGCCCCCCCCTCATTTACGGAGAGACAGTCTATGCGTCCTCACATCATGGTGGTCGTGCAGGAAAGAGACAGAAAGATAGCAAGGGGATTATGGGAAGGGGTTTCTTTGTATCTCTACGCTCATGGACAATTTACCACCCGTCCATGCTGCAGAGTGTGTTAGAAACAGTGGCACAAGGAAATAGTGCCACATCCCTCCCTATGCTATCCGAAATTTATGAGCATTCATAAATTTCAGAAGTCCCTAATTTTCCGTGAATGGTGCGTCAACCGGCCGTCAGCAATCAATGTCCCCATGCTCTACGTTCCATCAGGAACTCAGTGAAGCAAGTTATTTTTTTCCACCAGGCTCCTGGTAGACTGGTATACTGCTTCAAATACCAGAGAGGGTAATCATCCTCGCCCTCCATCGAGGCAATGACCTCATGATTTCAGTTACTGGATTTACACTTTCTTAAGCAACCAGTATAATATTTTTTAACAAAGCCGGATTTTACGTGAGTTTATCACGCCGACCTATACGTATTTCACTAAGCCGGATTCTACGTGAGTTTATCACGCCGACCCATACGTATTTCACTAAGCCGGATTGTACGTGAGTTTATTCACGCCGACCTATACGTATTTCACTAAGCCGGATTGTACGTGAGTTTATCACGCCGACCTATACGTATTTCACTAAGCCGGATTCTACGTGAGTTTATCACGCCGACCTATACGTATTTGACTAAGCCGGATTCTACGTGAGTTTATCACGCCGACCTATACGTATTTCACTAAGCCGGATTCTACGTGAGTTTATCACGCCGACCTATACGTATTTCACTAAGCCGGATTCTACGTGAGTTTATCACGCCGACCTATACGTATTTCACTAAGCCGGATTCTACGTGAGTTTATCACGCCGACCTATACATATTTCACTAAGCCGGATTCTACGTGAGTTTATCACGCCGACCTATACGTATTTTAATTTAGTCTGCATAACATTATTTTCGTAACTGGATTTACTCTCCCTTCAGCAACCAGTATAATGTATTTTAACCAAGTCGGAGTTACGTGACCTCATCACGCCGACCTATATGTATTCCAAGTTATTACTTCAGTTACTGGACTTACGCTCTCTTCAGCAACCAGTATAATGTATTTTCAGTGAAGCAAGTTATCTTTTTCCACCAGGCTCCTGGTAGACTGGTATACTGCTTCAAATACCAGAGAGGGTAATCATCCTCGCCCTCCATCGAGGCAATGGAGTAACTGGATTTACACTTTTTTAAGCAACCAGTATAATATTTTTTTAATAAGTCGGGGTTACGTGACCTCATCACGCCGACCTATATGGATTTAGTAAAACCTTGGTCTTCAGAGGTTCTAATCCAATTAATTCTGTTAGAGCAAGGAGTCTGCCGCCGAGCGACCAATAAAAACTATCCACCACGGAATATTTATTAATTATATAAAGAATTAATTAAGAAGGGCACTCAGCCTTCATGAGTTAGAATACTCAATTAGGGGGGAAAAAATTTCCAAAAATAAACAATTCAGAAACCTGGTATACATTAAATCAATGAAATAGGGTGTTAACAATTTTTTTTCTTAAAAAGAAAACATTTTTAAAAAAATCATTTCAGAGCACCTCGGTCACAATTAGAATTTGTTTACACAATGCAAACGCATTTCAGTCATTACATTCATAATTAACTTTTTCCCAAATTTCAGGGTACATTTAAAAAGTATATGTATTTTTTCAAAACTTGATTTACAAAAGATCATTAAAATTTAATTCCAAAATTTAAAAATTATTTCAAGTATTTTGGTTCATCGTTAAAATCAATTTATGTTAGTTAACTTCTTTCCAAAGTAAGTCATTTATTATTATAAAAACCAATCTTCTCAAAAGGTCATAAACTTCGAATAGACCCATTTTTCGTAATACAATTCAAAAATTATTCCAAACATTTGGTTCATTATTAAAATTAATCTTCCGAAAAGATCATAGAAAATTCATTTTGAATCAATTCACCCTTCACAATGAGATTCAGAAACATCCCAAATTTTTCATTTCGTAATTATTATTTTTAAAATTCAGTGTACATTTACAGTTATTTAATTGATTCTTAAAAATCATTTCTTCTTTTAGACCATTATCCAGGTCATTTCGAATTCAGAAACTTTTCATGTTAATTAACTTTATTTTCCAAGTAATTATTTTATCATTTAAAAGCAATTCTTTTCCTAAACTCACTCACAAGGATTATTTCGAACTAATAAACTCCCGCCACACCTGGGAGTCACATTAGTTAACGACCAGTTCTGTATAGTTAACAGCTCGAAAAAATTAAAGTTTCAATTAAAGAGAGATCTTTCTAGACTGAGGAAATCTTTTTTTTTTTCTTAATAATTAATTCAATTTTACGTATATACTCCTCAGTCAATATTTCAGGGACCCCTATCATACGGTCCAATTTCAAATAAACCTTCAATTAAAGAATTTGCTCGAATAATTCTTCCTTAAAATCATCTAGAGTTCAGGAAAATCTCTTTCGTTAGTCAAACAATATTTCCTTAGAAATTATTAAAAATTCAGAGAATATTCGAAATGTAATAGCGTAATTTTTCTTTAAGAAAAACTATGAACATTTCAGAGAACTCTTAAAAAATTAACGTAATCATGTAACAGTTGGCTTTTCCAAACACTCGAAGACTTCAAAAAAGTACTTTAAGTGCTGTTTGAATAATTGTCTCAGTTTTTATTTTTAATAAAAAACAATTGAAGACATCATTTAATGTAATTTAACGAAGCATAAATAATTTTGTTCTTTAAACTTGGTAGAAAAATTTAAAAAAACTCCAAGTTAATTCGTTATTATATGCCCTCCTGCAATCAGCCATGGGGGTTTAGCTATACAATCATTAAAACGCAAGAGTAGAGAAAGAGAATGAGGGGAAAAAGAAGGGGATAGAGACAGAGCGATGCCATTACACACCCCACCACCCTCATGATATCATTACGTAATAACAAAAAAACTCTTCGATTTTAAAAGTCACTCTCTCGTCCCCAAAAAAGCTTGCAGAGGGTGAAAGAATGGTAGACAACACGAGAGGTGGTGAAAGAGAGGAAGAGAAACAGAGGCAGGTCGCATTGTTCCACCACCCATCCCTTAACACCCTCACAAACACCATGACGAGGTCATCTTCGCTTCCTTCCTATGTGCGGCCATTGTTTCAAACAAATGAGTGACAGGTAGACATTAAACATTTCTACGAGTTTAAAACAATTAACTAAATAGAAAAACAATCTTATTTTGAACAATTTTGTTAAAGGCATTCTCACACAAAAAAAAACGTTCACATTATGTAATCCACATTTTTAGCAATCCATTTTTTCTTTCCTTTTTTTTAAACAGACAAATCAAAATTAATAAAAAAAAACATAATCAAATCAAAAAAACCACATATGTTTCGGCATTAACTGCTAATCTAACCCGAAAAAAAAAACACATCAACTGTTCATGGAATAAAATGTAATGTAAAAGTTCTATTTTTTTCAAATCTAAATCTAACACTTGCAAAGTCAAAAGCAATTTTTTAAAAAGTCCTATATCTTTATAAACCTGAAATAAAGATCAGATAAAAAATGTTAGGTATCCTTTATTTTCTTTCCTTTTTTTTTTTTTTAAATTTATTTTTCGAGCTTCGTGTTTGAAGGATTTTTTTCTTTTTTTTTTTTTCATGTAATAACAAGATGCATAGATATACACACATATCGATATATATCCGGAGAGAGACAGAAAGAGAGAAAGCGTGAGAGAGAAAGAGGTATTGCATATTTTAGAGACAATTTCTTCTCATCTCTGTTTTTTTTTTTTTTTTTGTGTGGGACACATTTCTTACTTTTTTTTTTCGAAGGGTTACTTTCAATACTCTTTTTTTTTAAATCGATCTTTTGTAAACTGTTTTTTTTTTTGTAGGTGCAAGACAATTTTTTGTTCAGGTTCTGAATTTTCCTTTTTGAGTGCGTTTTTTTTTTTTTTTTTTTTTTTTTTTTTGTGCGCGTGTGTACTGGTCTGCCATTTTTTTTTAAATTTTGCCAGAAATAGTTTTTTCCGTTTTTAAAGACCGTGGACCATTTTTTTTTTTTTATTCGATTCGTCTAGTGGTCATTATTTTTGGTTGTGCCGTGGGTTTAAGAGTCGAAATTATTTCCATGCTGGGAAACAATATGTCTTGGTCATAGTGCATCATTTATACTGCGACACAGATGCGACGAGATCCGTCTGGTAATTAACCAGGGTCAATCCTGAGTCTTAAGGCAACCATTTATACCACTATCAGCCGGCCACCGAGGTGTGACCGACAGACGTGTTATAGTAAATGTCTTAAAGCGGTCTCATGAAGACATGAAGATGGGCCAGTCATTAGGGTCTGTGTAGTAAGAAGAAAATCATACCTGAGATGTTGGTTTTGGGTGTGGCTCCTTTCTTTTCTCAAGATGATCTCTTCACCCTGGTGGCATTCTGGTGGGAATCTTCATCTCCCTGTCCTCAGGGCCGCCTTTCGACTTAAGACATTTATGAAGGAATTCATGGCAGACACAAGAAAAACGACACGCGACACAATTGTAATATACAAAGGTATAACTAACTATTTTATTTTACATTAGAGATACAATATATATTACAAAAAAAACAATTTACAATTAATTTTTACAATAGGCTTTTCGAAGCTAACTAACCTACCCTAACTAGTGTTGAGGGAGGGGGTGGCCCCCCCCTCATTTACGGAGAGACAGTCTATGCGTCCTCACATCATGGTGGTCGTGCAGGAAAGAGACAGAAAGATAGCAAGGGGATTATGGGAAGGGGTTTCTTTGTATCTCTACGCTCATGGACAATTTACCACCCGTCCATGCTGCAGAGTGTGTTAGAAACAGTGGCACAAGGAAATAGTGCCACAATAAGAGTAGTAGTTGATGGGCAAAAATCAGAAGCTCACGGTATTAATGCCGGTGTCCCTCAGAGGTCCATCCTGGGCCCAACTCTTTTCCTGATCTACATTAATGATCTTCCAAATCACATCCTTATATCATTTGTATACATTTATGCTGACGACGCTACCATTTATGGTAGCACATCTAACACAGTAAACGACCAAGTTATCTCCAATTCTCTCTCCTCTGATCTTGAGCACGTAGTGCAATCGGGAAAGGAGTGGCTGGTTACTTTTAATGCATCTAAAACCAAGCTTCTCTCTTTACATCATCAACATTCTGATCCACATCTGGCATCAATTGAAATGAATGGCTCTCGTCTTCAGGAGGCCTCAAGTTTTGACAAGCTTCTTGGCTTGACCATTACTCCTGATCTTAAATGGAACATGTACATCAAATCTGTTGCCAAGGCCGCTGGAAAAATGGTGGGATCTTTCTATCGATCCAGTAGATATATCACTGCTGATGCTATTCTCTATCTATATAAGAGCCAGGTACGTCCAAGGATGGAATACTGTTGCCACATCTGGGCAGGAGCTGCTAGAAAGGACTTGTCCTACCTTGATAGGGTTCAAAATAGACTTCGTAGCCTCGTAGGAGATGTCCTTTTCTCTTCCTTGCAACCTCTATCTCACAGAAGAAATGTTGCGAGTTTGTCTCTGATGTATCGTTATTTTCATGGAAAGTGTTCGACTGAGCTTCAATATATGGTCCCCCCTCGCAAAACTTTCACAAGAAACACTCGTCTAGCTGTAAACACTACCAATAATTCCCCCACTCTTTATCTGTGCCTAAACCTAAACGTAGATTCCATGAACAAAGCTTCTTTCTTAGAACTGCATGCCTGTGGAATTGTCTTCCGTTTTCCTGCTTTCCGGCTGACTACAATATGGTTGTGTTCAGGCCTAACGTAAATAAGTTCTTGATGAGCCGTTCCATATAAGTTATTAATAAGATTAAATATGTTTTTAACTCTTTTTCAAAGTGTTATTTAACATGTTTTATTACCTGTTTGCTCGTATATATATATATATATATATATATATATATATATATATATATATATATATATATATATATATATACACAAACACACACATACACATATACATATATGTATATATATATATATATATGTATTGTGATGAAAATAATATATTATGTTCTTTTATTTATTAATAAGCACATAATATTTATTTCTTCATTTATAAATAATCTTACAGCCGAGAACATTATACCTTGGATTTTATACTGAAGGGAGACTATTATTATTAATGTGTTTCTTTGGATGGATTTGTTTGTATTTATTGAGAAACCCCTCTGGTTATCTCTATCCATTAGCTTTTTTTTGGAGAAAATGTCAATAATTCTGGGGAAACCGCCTTTATTTTATATAGATATTTTTTACTTTTCTTATGTAAGTACAGTGTTTCGTAACTATTTGGTGCTTCAGCCTTACAATTAAAAAAAGATATCGTAAAACTAAAATTTACCATAAAAACACTATATAAAAATACTGCGGTACCCAAAAATACATAAGCACCAAGGCTTGGTTCAACTTTACAGTAAATATTGTTCTCAGATGTATATGATGGCAAATGGTATTGCGCTCTGCCATTATTTGCATCCCAGAATAATCTGAAATTTTAGCCATTTAAAGTTTGTAAAATATATTTGATATTAACAAATTTCGGTTTACATTTAACGATAACGGTGTTGAACGTAAAGAGCCCTTTTTTAATAGTTAAAGTGTTCGAGAATATTTGTACAATTAAACGGCAAATCTGCCTATTTTTGTTGGCCAATGTTTATGAAATGGAATTATAAAGCAAAGCACATGTAATCAATGTGAAACGTCATTCTGATACATAAGTTTTTGAGAACAATATCTCCGTTAAAAGTAAAGCAAACGTTTATTTTCCTTAAGCAATGTGTTTAATTGTAAAATAGCAAACAAAGCACAGTATCAAGGACACAGAATTCGTACCTTAACTGTAAGACTGTTGTTTTTTTTTTACTAAGGGTATAATAAGATTTAATCTATATCTTTCGAAAATTAAAGAAATAATATTGGCTATCAGCCTGTGTCGAAAAACAGTATGTAGTTAAACACAAAATATGTATCATGCTATCGTAGCTTTGTACGAAAAGCTAACATATACGGTATATGTAAGGTGTGAATTAAGGCAGTCGTGACTTACGAATATGTTTCGATATCTTATCATGTAATAATCGGGGTATTTTATCTGAACTGAATGCCTAATCTAATCAAGTAAGCCATGTTTGTTTAAATCTCTGGACCGCTCTTTTTTGAAGGAGGGTTCGTTCATCCCAAAATAAATGAATAGTTAGTTGTAAGCCAAAGAGATTTTGTGCAATGTAAAGAGGAAAAAATCATTATTTTGAGAGAACGGGAACAGGAAAATTTATAGCATGTATAAAAGTATATGAGCCACAAAATTAGGGTGAAACATAATATATGACCATGATGCACAATACCTCGGGTGTCTACTAGAATCAGGAGTAGTATTTTTTTATTTAGAGGAAAACATAACAGCTTGTATATCGTTGTGATCGTGACGATATTTCTCCTAGGATGAAATGTAAGATTTTTATATAGCGGATAAATGTGTGTAAGATGGCGTTCGAAAGTTACATTACATACTGGCTAATAGTCTAGGTATAATAGATTTCTTTGTGGCCTCTGTTGGAGTAAACCTAGTGTAGTTTGGTCAAGAGAGGATTTTCTGCAAATTTTTGCAATCAAATTATGTATATATATATATATATATATATATATATATATATATATATATATATATATAAATATATATATATGAGAATTGAAATATAGCCATATTTCAAGTTCAAATACTTATTTTTTATGCGAAACAGCTCCTCCAAAATGTAAGAATTCCCATGAATTATAGACAGATTCTATTTTTTCTTTTAATGATAACCGATTTTTTTCTGCATAAGCAGTACTCAAAAAATGATTGAATTTTTTTTAGAAAGAAGTAAATGCTTTCTATTAAATGTAAAAAAAGAAAAGTTATTAAAAGACTCAACATTGTTTATTTTTCCATCTGCCATTTTGGTTCGTAATGTAAAGCTAGACATGTTTTATCCAACGTTTCGAATTAAAATCTGAAAATGTTATAATTCTTCAGAGAAAGTATTTACTATAATAATTATTATTACTTTATTTATATAATTGTTGATTTTTTGTAGTATGTAAAAAGGGTGTAAATAGTAGAAAAGAAGGAACGTTTGCATTTTATCAATGGTAATTTTATATAACTAGATTGTCTATTCTTCTTCTATTCTTCTTCTATCTGTCTATCTTCTTCTATCTATTCTTCTATCTATCTATATAAATAAAATGAACTCATTTTTTCTCTTCTTCTTCTTCTCTATATAAATAAAATGAACTCATTTTTCCCGTCTGATTTTGACATTAATAGGATTAAAAATCAAGATATTTCATGCAAATATAATATGCTCAAACGGCAGAACAATATCTGAGGTGTGTTATCGGCTTATTATTTCTTAAATTCCTCGATAATCTTAGATTTCTATACTTTTTCTGCTGAGAAGTCACGGCCAAAATCGGTTAAGATCAATGGAAGTGGTAAAATATTTTCTCTCTTAAAAATTCCTCCTCCCCCTGCCAACACTTAACACCGTTTGGGGATCGTTCACAAGGAACAGCTGAGAAGAGAACACCGGTTTGGCTTCGTAGTTCTTTCATGTGAAGTTTTTTTTTAAAATCACTAAACTAAGCTGCAGTGCTCTGTGGCGTAGTGGTTAGCGTGCTAGACAATTCACATTATATTTACACGTTCGCGCCGACCTACCGTAGTCGTTTTTTTTTTTTTTCCTAAACAACTGGAATGGACTTTTCTTGGTGGCCGAACTGTTAACGTTGCAGATGTTTTTGTTTTTTTTTTCACACTTTATTTTCCTACTTTTACTCATGACTCCGGGTTTGATCCTTCCTACTTACCTACCATAACATTTTTAAAACTCCCCCCCTGTCCCGGAAACAAACACTCGGGCAACGCCGGGTACCCCCGCTAGTTTTGTAATATAATAATTATAGCTTGGGTTCCTGTGATATAAAGTGTGTTTAAAATTTAAATTTTAATATGTGTATAAACTAATTCAATGCAGAGATTTTTTATAAAACAATTTATTTTTTTAAATCAATATTTTTCGACATTAGACACATTTTGCCTCAGTCGTATGATGTCTAAACGAGGAAAATGGTAACAATAAAGATAATCTGTTATAGTCATAACATATATTGACCCAACGGGTCACGGGTAGTCTAGTATATATATATATATATATATATATATATATATATATATATATATATGTATATATATATGTATGTATATATATATATATATACAAGACTGTATGTATGTATAAATATATATATATATATACAAGACTATCCATTAACGCGAAATCACCTTTTTCCTCACCCTATTCCCTATGCTTCACTTTTTGTTATAAAGTAAGATCTTTTACTTACTTCCAATTTCATCAAATACGTTTGCATGCAACGTCCGATCCCGCATTTCGCTAATTCCTATCCTCTGATGAGAAGGGAAGTATTCCTTCGAAACTCCAGGGATTAAGAACTATCCACTTACTTAGTGTTTCCTTTGCAAATTATATATATGTGTAACTCCTTTTCAAAGTGTTTTAACAGGTTTTATTAACTATTTGCTCTTATATATATATATATATATATATATATATATATATATATATATATATATATATATATATACATATATATAACTTTCAAAGAGGTTGTCTTTACCTCGGGAAAATATTAACCTAAAATTATATACATATACATAACTTTAAGTACGTAGTTGTCTATCAAACAAATGTAGTTTAACTAACTTTATAGAGCGTAAAGGAGACATAATTCCGTATCTAAGTGTATAGGTCGCTACAAATATAACTAGCCCCTTGGTCCAGTAAAAGGTAGCTAATTCAATTAAAATGTTTCTAATTACTTTCCTTGTGTTTTAGATATAATTAAGTTGTTAACTCAAGTATATTCATACATATACACATCCGCATATATAAACATACATATTCGATCATATACAAACATGTAATAAATATTGATAATTATTTAACTTTAATTTACCTGGTCGGGCGTTGGGTGGAATAATAAATACGTATGTCTAGGCAATCATCATCGTA
>NC_136490.1:43135629-43270629 GCF_053919585.1 Euprymna scolopes | reverse complement strand
TGATCTAGTGAAAAAGCGGCTCCATTGCTGATACGAAATACATAAAGAGAAAGAAAAACAATTTTGGGTACACTAACACTATTGTTTGTAAATGTGATTGTTTTGTGTTATTTATTCATGTTTTGTCTTGAAATGAACTTAAAGGTCAAGGCCGACACTGGTCTATATGAGACCCAGATTATGAAAACTTTAGGTTGCTGTCGAAAAGTCAACTAATTAATATGCAAGCTGAAGTGGCCAATTAGCAGGCGAATCAGAGTAAGCGTGGTGAATAGGGATTGGTTGGATGGGAAACCCAGACCAGCCCAAACTTGATTTACAAGGAACTGCAGAGAGGAAAAACGTGAGTTGTTATTGGTAACGCATTGTGAGTCCGCAGTTACTGTCCGGCATCACCTAGCGCGAAAACATTCCGTTCACTGACCGGCCGATAAAAAAGGAATCGGTTGTTAAAAACAAAATACGGCCCGTTCGCATTACTGTTGAGAGACTGCCAGTAAAGAAAATATAGCATATATTTTTATTTTATTTTTCTCCTGTTGAAAATTGTGTACTATTTTCTTTGTACTCAGTATTGTGTTAATATTTAATACTTACAACGAAAACCAAAACTTGCGTCGGAGTCAATCATTCATCGGTTGTCAACTGGTGAATAACTATAGATGAATGATACAATTATGAAGCAGTCTTTGTTTCATCTTAACTGCTGGCAAGGAAGAGCGATTCGCTCAACTACCGCCCGGCATCCGGCATGCAGCGTCATACCATTTCTTTCATCGTAGAAGCGACTGAGACTGCGCTATTGGGCTTCTGTGGGTGTTCAGAACGGAACCACCTACGACTATGCATGTAACCGGTGAACACCGCGGTCTCATTCGTGTTATATCTTAGGTCGGGTCTTCGTCATGTTGTAACAGTAAACTTAATTTCTTCTTTCGACAGACTTTTAACTCTCGCTTTTCTTATTTTTATTTTTCTACTGACTGAGCGATGTTTCTGACAAGAACGAAAATTTGCTGTTTTCTCGATCAGAATCCATCCATATAACATCTATCTGTTGTTGATTTTGCATTCGAAGAGGTATTTTTAACTCCTTACATAAATGACTGACTGCCTTTCCTGGAGTGATTCCCATAAAAAAATATTGATATTATATTTGGTCACGACTCCGTGGGAGAATGCAGGAAAATATATATACAGTAATGTTTTTCACAGACGAAAAGCGACCGCGAATAAATTCTATTCGCGTAAATTATAAAAAAATGTGTGACATCAAAGTGAGTTTTTGCTTTAGATGATTTGTGAAGTTAAATGTAGTTTGAATAATTTAAATAATACAAATGTTTTATAAATTCTACATTTTGACAATCGAATTAGATTTTTTATATCACACAACCATCATTATATACACCGTCCCTTATCCTAAAAGGAATTCATATTAACTCCATTGAGTTTAGTTTAAATGCTACTTAAATTTGATATCCAGTAGACTATTTATTAAACTACATTTATAAACTGACACATTTTTACAGAATGACTAAATGAAGAATATATATAAGATGTATTTTATAAGTATGTTTTATACGTATATAAATATATTGTGAAAATATCCTGATAACATATTTCTTTGAAAAAAAAAATGCTAGTGGCATATCCATAACAGAATATTAACGTATTACTATAAAACAATTAACGGATATACTTATTTATTTTACTTAAAATCAATGCTGAAATGTAAAAAAACAATAACTCGGGACTTTTTTCATCGGAGGTGCAAAATTGGATCGCAGCGTTTACTTCAGGTGCATCTTTACTCAGCAATGGTTCGAAGAAGTGAATGTGTGTCATTCAAATCCCTATGGAATGGAATATAATGTCTAAGACGATAGATCATATACTGCGTTTTGATCCTAGCATAAAGGTATGATTTTCTTACTTAACTATGTCTAATACTTTAGTTAGATATGATATCAATTTCTAATGGTATTTAATCTCCTCCAAAATGCACTTCTGAATGAAAAATAGTCTGAGTTGCTCGGTCAGCATTCCGTGGAGAATTATTCAATGGATAATTATGAGTAAATGACAGAGAAACAAACGAAGTATGCATGCCCCCCGACCGTGAGTGCACAGTGAACGAGGCATAAAAATGGCGAATTTCAGCATTTGCCCCCTTTATTTAGCCACAAAACTCCCCAGGTGATGCCAAATACTGATGAAATGAATAAACGGTGTATTTTAAGGCCGTAACATATTTAAATTGGAATTCTGCACCAGACAAAAAAAGAAATGGCTAAGCCCCTCATTTGCCTCCACTATTTAGCCTCAAAAGTCCCCAAGGCCTTAACATATTTAAATTTGAGTTCAACACCATGCAAAACGTTTTTGGACAATATCGTAAAATAGTCCCCAAAATGGAGTGTTTTTATTAGCCCTACCTAAGACCCACCCAAGAGTTATCGCGAAGTATAAACAAATAAAATTATATAGAAATCAGCTAGTTACAACTGTTCAGAAAGTTTTATAAAAAATTCAAGGCATCAATTTTTTTTTAATAAGCACAAAAACGTCAATTTTAGCCATTTAAGCTCGAAAGGCACACCGGGGGGAGGCAATCGGAATTTTCTTGTAACATCCGTTCTATTACTTTTTACTCATATCATGTTTAATGTTTGTGCATGATTTTAAAAAAAATCCAAGGCGTAGTTATTGAGAAAAGTTCAGACGGACGAACGGATGAACGGACAGGGGTGAATTTACAGATTCACTCTCCTTTTGTCAGACCACAAGGCAAACGTTTTACCGCTTCAGTAAGGTGGGGGTAATTCCTTCACAGAACAGATACTGCACTTTGAATTATATAACTTTTTTTTTACTTATAAGATTCAAGCCCGTCAAAGTTGGAGGACAATTTGAAGGCTCGTAAGACACTGTTTGTCTAAAGTAACGAAATAGACTTATCTAATGATCTTAGCCTCAAGAAGAAATAAAAATATATTTTTCAGATATGTATTGTCTCATAAAGAAGAGATGTTGCTCTACGCTAGCGATATTTTCAAGGCAAATACTTGATTAGCGTATAATCTATGATTTTCTTTCGTAAATCATTCATAACACAAAACGTGTTTAGCTTCAACCACTGTCAATAATTTCTATTTCTCCCTTGTCTGTGTCTAAAACTAACGGAAACATCCGTGCAAAATATCTATTTCCTAGAAATAGCCGCCTTCGGAACAGAATACCACGGGGATACTTCTCAACTGACTACAACATTGTTGTGTAGAAGGCCAACGTTAAGAAATTATTGTTGAGCCATCCTCTTAAATAATGATGTTTCTGCCGGACTTCCACATTTATTACCAATCATGAATTTTATACGTCACCATCCAAATTATATTCATTAATAGTTATACGCGAGTGGCTTCCTGCCTCGATATGTGGGGACTGTTTAGTAAAAAAAAAAAAATAAATAAATTAATGTCTGGCCATCTTGATATTTTCCCAGTGAAAACTTATGCGGATTGCTGTCAAACGAAAGGATGCGTGTAAAATAACGTCGCACCTGTCAATGACGATCAAGTTGATCATTTTTTTATATTGTAATGTCTGACGTGTTATTTTTTGTGTTGCTTTTATTTATCACGCACAATAAAGTTCACTTTAGTCAACAGAGCAGAAACAAGAGTCACGTGCTACCATTTATTTACACGTGTGTGGAACCAATTTACGGCGGGCGGTCACCAGCGGCCATCGGTCTATTGGGTGGGGCAAAGTCGATGCGGCATTTTAGGGATATTTGTGATTTTGATAGTTTCAAATTGCAGGTAGATGGTTATTGAGATAGATAAGAAGAGGCGATGAAGGTGATTGATGGGGTCAATAGAAGAAAAAAACGAAAGAAAGAATATTAGAAGTTTAGAAATAAATAACAGAAACAAATAAAAAGAGACGGATATATTATCCCAGTTGCCTACATATGATAAAGGAACAGAATAATTAAATAGATCAATATATGAAGAGCTGGAATGAAATTAGCAAATGAAAGAATGAAGAATAAAAAGGAAAATGAAAACGTGGTATATGAAAAAGGGAAGCAAAAATAAAAACACAAAGAAAGCAAGATGCGAAATATAGAAGATAAAAGAACGAAAGCAAGTTTGAGAGAAAGAAATGAACGGCGGAAATAAGACGAACGAAACGTAAAGAAAAAAAAGTAAACGAAATGAAATAAGGAAACAATAAAATAATGAAATAATGAAATATAAATTTCAATAAATAATAAGAAAATGAAAACAGAGAGAAAAGAGAGGGAATTAGATAAATAATAAAAAATAAAGCGCGAAACCATAATGAAGAATAAGAACAAAAAGAACGATTGAATAAAAACATACAATTGAAAAAGAAAATAAACGTCTGACCTGAAAGACAAAAAGGAGAAAAGATGCAAACGTAAAATAAAGGAAATAAAGAAGGAAAGAATAGATATATGCTAGAACTGGTAGAAGAACAAAAAGTGAATTAACAGAAACAGAATATGGCGACATCGGTTTTTGTAAGACAATAATCGGCAACATACGACCCGCGGGCCGGATCAAGGCGATGAAGGCATTTTAACCAACTCGCGAGACTGCTTTGTTTTTTGTTTTTACATAAGAGTCACCACTTATCAAGTCCCAGATGCCACTCGAAAATAAGAGTTAAAGAGTTTACATTAGTTAATGGGACAAAATCATAGTAATCGTTAGTAGTTTTTGGTAAATTGGATTACTTAAGGTAAATGGCTCATCAAGAACTTGTTCAGGTTGGACTTGAGGACGACCATATTGTAGTCAGCAGGAAAGAAGGCAAACGGATTGCCAGCCGGTTTGCCTCGAACTCCACACTAGACCCTACCGACCACCCCCTGCCTGACTTTCCTTTGCGGACAGACGCCACGCTAGACGATCTGAAAATCACCCCTGCTCAGGTACACGCTATCATAAAAAACCTTGACACTTCAAAAGCATGTGGACCTGATCTCATCCACGCTGTGCTATTAAAAAAGTGCTCAGCCGAAGTAGCTCCAGTTCTCTCAAAAATCTACAACAAATGCCTTAATGAATCATGCTTTTCGGGCTGTTGAAAAACTGCTTCTGTGGTACCAATATTCAAGAATTCTGGCGAAAGAACTGACCCATCAAATTATTGCCCCATTAGCCTCCTCCCTCTTTTCGCCAAAATATTTGAGACCATAATTAACCAGGCTTTAGTCCGGCATCTTACAGATGCTTAACTTCTGGCTGACAAACAATATGGATTTAGACATGCCCGCTCCACTGCTGACATCCTCACTGTAATCTCTGAACGTATATACCATTCACTGGACAAAGCGGGGGAGGGCAGAGCGGTAGCTCTAGATATATCTAAGGCTTTTTACAGGGTATGGCACAAGGCTCTCCTCAGGAAAATTACATCATACGGTATCACTGGTAGAATACTTAACATAATTAGGTCCTTCTTAGATAAGAGAAAAACCCAGGTTATTCTCGACGGTCGTACGTCTAAACAGTGGGGTATAAATGCGGGAGTACCTCAGGGGTCTATCCTTGGACATCTATTGTTCCTAATATTTATTAACGATCTCCCCGACAAAACTGCCTCTGAGATGGGTATATATGCTGATGACACTACACTCTATAACAGGCATGACAGGAAAACAAATGAACACATATTTAAAGAAATGGCAGAAACACTAGAGGATGACCTCCAATCTGTAGTGGAATGGGGACAGAAATGGATGGTCACATTTAATGCTGCCAAGACTAAACTAGTTTCCTTCAATAATTACAAGACACCTTCTCTGCCACCAATAGCAATGGCCAGTGACTCCCTGTCCGAGAGTACATCTTTCAAACTGCTTGGCCTAACGTTCGCAGGAAACATGAGTTAGAACAATTATATTGAAAATATTGCCAGGGCCGCTGCGAAAAAGGTAGGCTCTCTCTCTCTACCGTGCTAGAAAACTACTGACACCTGAAAGTATGCTGTACCTCTACAAGGCCACCATTCGGCCATGTATGGAGTATTGTTGTCACATTTGGGCTGGTGCATCTGCTAGTAGTCTCTCGCTCCTTGACAAGGTTAAAAAAAGAGTCGCAAACCTGATAGGCTCTGAACTGGCATCTAAGCTTCAGCCTCTGTCCCATCGACAAAACGTTGCATCCCTCTGCCTGTTCTACAAGTACTTTAATGGTGAATGCTCTGACAAACTGCAGACACTTGTGCCCCCACGACGTAGACACCCTCGACAAACCCGACAGGCAGCTAAACCCCACCCCCACACAGTATAGATCCCTAGATGTAAAAGATAGTTCTACTCCAGTAGTTTCTTCCCCAGAACCGCTAGACTCTGGAATTCCATTCCAAGTTCCTGCTTCCCCAACTGTACTGACATGCATAAGTTCAAGTGTAACGTGAACCGACATCTAGCTGCCCAAATCCCAACATAGCGCCCCAGTAGTTATTGCCCCTGATAGTATCCCCCTACACCAAAGTTGCAATGCGCCTTGTTTGGGGTGAAAAAGTAAAAAAAAAAAAAAAAAAAGGTGTGCAGTTTTTAGAAACTAGCTTTGTTCCTGGAATCTAACTGTAGGTTTAGGCACAGATAAATGACTCTATTTTTTTCATGAAAGGCGCAACTTCCCTATAAAAAATGTCTGCTGCTGTCTTCATTTGATCTACCTAACCGAATTTTAATCCTACGACCGCAGAACACAGTCAAAATCCAATCACCAGTCAGCTTGAAGACAACCATAGTGTAGTCAGATAGAAAGCAGGCCAGTTAAACAGAGTTCCACAGGTTAGCAGTTTTAGGTAAGAAATTTGTTTCATTGATTCAACATTTAGGTTTAGGCGCCGATAGAAAGTGGGAAAATTATTGATTGTGGTTTTAGCTAGACGAGTGTTTTGTGAAAGCTCGACAAGAAAATACCAAACAGTGCAATTCAGATAAGAATTTTACATGAAAATAACGGCAGAGCAGATACCGACGAGCAACGTTTTTTTTTGTGGTAAAGACCGTGCAGAGAAGAGAAAAGGGCATTGTCTCCTATGTTACGAACTCAGTTTTGAACTCTGACAAAGCAAGATAGACTGCTTCGAGCAGATTCTGCACAGATGTGGCAACAGCACTTTATCCTAGGACGCAGTTGGCTTTTCGACAGTAAGATATCTACTGAAGCGGTAGAAATATCCATTTATTTTTCCAAAAACCTTGGAAATAGAATTAATGTATGTTTTCCATTACAAACTAGAAGTAAATGTGAGACCAAGAAGATTGTTAAAAATATAGAGCCATCATGAGAAAAGAATTATCCATTGCAACTTGGGCCAGAAAAAGTGTCAAAGAATTGATGATTGAAAAAGAGAAGCTTGGTTTTAGATGCATTAAATTAAACCAGCCACCTTTTCCCCCCATTGCACCACATACTCAGAATCAGAGGGGAGACAATCCGAAAAATGTTTGCTATTTTCAGCCTTTAAATTGTTGCCATAGACGATAGTGTTGTCTACATAAATGTCTACGAATGATCGTAAAATGTGATTTGGGAGATCTTTAATACTCAGGAGGAGTGTTTTGGCGGGGATTGGAGCCCTGAATGACATAGAAACTATTATTCATAACTATTTTCATATGGATCATTTGTCTGCTAGATAGATTCCCTGGTTTCCGACAACTTTGTTAGAAGCAAGTATGCATCGAGTGATCTCGTCAGTATAGTGTAATCACTTTGGCCCAACAACTTCAAACAATATAAAGGCATAGTATTTTGCTGGTAGGGCCAGGCTTTTAGCCTTCTGGGACCAAGACGGAGTTGTGATGATATTTTGAAGGGGGCAATGCGTACTGCAATTACAGGAGATTATGCTTCCCGTTTGCTGGAAATTAAAAGTAACTATAAAAATTATGAGACAGGGCAAGATCAGCAATGTTTACGTTCTCCTTCAAAACAACGCTCCGGTCGTGAACGCGCCCTAAATATCGTCATTTGTATTAATCCCAATGTATGCATCCACAATCCGATCGTATAGAAATGAGTTTAACCATTTCCATGTTGTATACCGAAGGGTACACTTCGCTGCTACACACGGGGGAATCTTCATTTATATATGATTTTACGTGTCTCAACTTCAAGTGTACAAGATAAAAAGTCAGTGTGTAATAATAGAATTAAATTCCGCATGAGCTTAAAATTAGAAGTAGGGGTCTATTGGCAATTGTGCTGCCAAAAAGACTAATAACTGCTAACGTGTCGTGGCGAATAAATAGAGATGGTTTATATCTGTCATGAGACTGGTAAGCAGAGAGCTAGAAAAATAGAAAAAAAAAAAATATATATATATATAGAGAGAGAGAGAGAGAGAGAGAAAGAGAGAGATCATTGAGTTTTAATATCTGCTATCTCTTAAAGTGTTTAGGTTATTTTAAGCGTATAAGTGTGTTCTTTTTTTTAAAAACATATACCAGAAGCCCCAAGTGATGTTTATAATGAAATTACACTGTCTATGTTTTTTTAATTAATAACGTTGAGAAACAGAAAAGAAAACAAGAAAAAAAAAATAAATTAGATAAGGAGAGCCTCAATGTGCTAATTACCGAAACTCGAGTAGTTGATTCTGTCAAGGAATGTGACGTACTATGCTAATTGAAATGAATATGGCAATTGAATAACCGCTCTGACTAGAAAATTACAGGTGCGATCATTTCAGTTCTCATAACTGAGGCGCGTTATATCATCAGCCCTAAATATGCTCCTCAGGTTGTTAGCAATACAGACCATACCTAAGCTAAAAGATAACAATAAAAAAGCCAAGGTGTTATCATCAGTCTATGTAAACTTCCTCATAGAAAAAAATATTTCACTTGGAAGGAATGTAACCTACTTAAGCATTCGAATACCACTTAGAAGTAATGATAATTTAAACCGTGGCTTGCATAATAACTTCAGCGTGAGCATTTTACATTTTCCGATGGATCGTCCCGACGATTCTCATAACATACTATTTTGTTGTTGGAAATACAACAGACATAAATGCTCACAAATCGGTGATTTTATTAAACTAATTTTTGGCTAAAGACAAATATAATGAAAGAAAACAATGGAAACTCATCGAATTAACGGATATTTTCTAATATAATGGGAAAGAAGTTTGTTTAATTCTAGGGCGCTTGAACGAGTCCCACCTTCCGCATTCTTCGTATCATCTCTCTTTTTCTGTGTCTTTTTTTTTTGGGGGGGTATATTAATTCTTGATAACCCTTTTAATTTAGTAACTTCATCCAGGCTTATACGAGAATGTTGTGGTTGTCTCGCGATTTTATATACGCACTTAGCCAGACTATATGAAAACATATCATGCATTAAGACAACGGAATGGATATTTTGTAAATAGAGGCAAAAGAAAAGACGAAGATGAAGGGACGACTTGATACAACAGCGGATAGCTCGGGACAGAGTTAGATGACTAAACTCCAGAGAGGGGTTCATCATTGAGTGATAACACCCTTATATATATATATATATATATATATATATATATATATATATATATATATATATATGTATATATATAATTTCTCCCCAACGTCTGGCCTTGATGGAGGGAAGACTAAAACTTGCTGTTATTATTTCAAATGATTGGAAATAACAGTAAAGGGAGATTTGGAAATAGGGTACGATTATGAATATCACCAGTATCAAATTCCTCATCCACTATGAAATTTACTTTATGTATGAAAACCAAAGAGGGGAGATATAATGAGAAATTTTGGAAACAAATCTCCCCTTGCTGTTATTTCAGATCATTTGAAACTATAGACGCAAGTGTTAGTCTCACATTCATTAAGGCCAGAGATTTTGGAGAAATATCAGAGATTTTGTAATTCATATGCAAAACTCGGAAAACAAATGACTATGATTGAAATGTTGATAAAACAATACAAAAAAGGGTACTTGGCCCTCGGGCAAGGATCAAATTGTAGTATCTGATCTGATGCAACACTTAAATTTTCCTTATTTTTTTACCTCCGTTAAACTAGGAAAAATCCATTCATGGCTGATAAATTTTTGTTGTTACTAGCCAGAGTACCCCTTTTTGGGGAACTGGTTTCCCCCAACATTAAAACCCGATTTTGCGTCTATTTCTGCTCTTTAGGCAAGTAAACAAAAAATTGCCACTATGTTAGGTTGTCGCGGTTGCTGAAAACAAAAATAACAGTTAAAATCTCAGGAAACAGGTACTTCCAAAATATGGAGAAATTATAGTTTTCAAAAGTCGGGGATCACTTTCCCATATTAATTTAACGTAAAAAGGACATATCCTTTATAGCCACCTCTTTGGGGGAGAAAGGCGCCTGTTATTTATTTTAGGTGCTGTGTTTATTTGGTAATTGTGGTCTGGTAGACTAACACAAAACCTACCTTAAAAAACTTGTTTTCTGTAGGTTCTCGTGTGTGCTGAAAACGAACATCGCATTGAAATTTTCCGCAAATAATTATTTTCCGGCTATTAAGCACTGTATTTTATTGTATAAGTGGTGACCATTTTTGTACGCACAAGCGCGTATTTTTGGCTTAATACACGGAAAAATACTTATTTACGGAGAATTTGAATGCGATATTAGTTTTCAACGCACCTGAACTCCTATTGAAAACTAGGTTTTTTAAGGAAGGTTTCGTGTTGGTTTACTAGGTCACAATAAACACCACGCCTATAAAAAGATAACAGACCCCACCAAGAAGGTGGCTATAATGTGGGTGCTTATTTTACGTTAAATTGATATAAAAAATGATGCCCCACTTTTTGAAACAATCATGTGCGACCTTAAGGGCAAATGTCACGTAACCTACTACACAATACAAGCCTTTAACTTTCCAACGAGCCTTTATTTGTTAATTTCTGAGCAATAATCGGCGAGATTTCGTGCTTATAAAATTTCCAAAAATGTGGGATATGTGTATATGGATATATCTATAATTGTAGCCTAATTGAATATTTAAATGTTCATATATTTGGTTCTATGGAACGAAACTTTGCAGGCTTTTAGAAGATTATAATACTAATCTATGGTTAAAATTTTATGCCAATTAGTAAAAAGAACCTATATTTTGAAACTAATAAAATATGCCCAAATTTACCTGCATATGTGTATATAGTGTCCTGGCAGGCACCATCGGTTTTGCTGTTTCGGTTTTGTTTCCTGTGGCCTAGCCAGGTCACTAATATACGTCTAACTTGTATTCTTTTCATGTGTACTATTGGGTCTTTGCTTCCGTGTTCGTTACGACGTATCTATTTCTTTTACGTCTGCCCAAGTCACGCACTGTTGTCGTGATGGATGGTTACTAGAGCCTGGGTCATTAGCGGGCAATCAGAGGTCAAAAGTCCGCATAATTGAACCCACTCTGTTATTGTTTTTGGTGGAGGGGGATCTGCACCATATCTCTCTGATACATTTGCCGATCCGCGGTTTGATAGATCTCTCTCTCCCCCCTTTTATCTCCCTTTTCCTTCAGTACCATCACTGGCAACGCCATCCCGATACATCAACGTTTGTATGACCTTACCTACAGCACCGATTCCAACAGGCACTACTTAATTATAGGTAACATACGGGGTGGGGGCACGCAGAGCGTTGCGTCTGTTGCGTGCCAGGCGTATCGCACACGCCACCATTTATGCTGAGGACGATGACGTTTTCGATCGTTCCCCGTTCAAGATGGATAACAGTGTCTCTTCAACTGCCCAGAGTGGTAAAAAGAAAGAAAAGAGAGGGGTCAATTTTTTTTTTAGGTCAAAATCTGAAATGCCTAACTGAAACGTAGATAGAACAGGGGAAAATGGATCAGATGATGAAGAATATATAAAATATACGCACGATATATTCCTTGACATACACTTGATGGTAACCATTTTGGATTTCCTGTTCGGTTTTATGTAGCGTACTAGCCGACCCGCCCGGTGCTGTCCGAGTATTATATGATAAAAAATAACAGGAAAATGAACATTTTGTTTGAAAAATCAAATGAAGAGAATACATCTAAAATTTCATCAACCAATTAAGTGTTAATCTTTCTCTCTAATAAAGTCATAAATATACAATCATATTTATGAATTATACGTAAGAAAGAATAATGAAAATTCAAACACGCTAAAGTCCGTTCAGTTCAGTGCTTTTTTTAATCAATAAATACGAACTAAATTCCAATCAATTTGACATTGCAAGATCCAATCTCCGCTAAAGTACATACTATTTCGATCCTTCTGACTACTACTCTCATCTTGAGTGTTATTTGCATAAGGTCTCGGTCGATGTAATCCTGACCTTCTTCAGATGTATAATATCTAATTCAAAAATCTGAACTGAGCCGTTAATTTAATCCACGGGAGAGAATGCTCTCCTTAAGGTATGACTAGGTAGAAGTTCGTAGTAATTCGCAATTATATCGCCCACACTGGAATTGAACCTTCAACTCCTACCTCGTCATAATGACGTAGTGGAGCAGGCTGGTATTTGAAGTTTTTCGCACCTCTACCTTCTCACTTGAGGATTCCCCAAAGATGATCTATTGGATTCAAGTCTAGGGACATGCTTAACAGTCTGTCATCTTTACCCTCAGCTTCTTCAGTAAAACAATGGATTTCCTATCGGTGTGTTTCGGGTCACTTACATGCTAGAAGACTGCCCTGCGATCCAGTTTCTGGGAGGAGGGAATCATGATCTGCTGCAGCATCTGTCAGCACATGTAAGAGTTAATGTTTCTCTCTATGAAATGTAACTCTCCAACATCTGCAACACTAATGCAGACCATCTGCAACACTAATGCAGACCATGACATTCCCACCATTATGCTTTACTGCAAGTATGACATTTTTTTGTACTCCTCACCTGATCGCCGTCACACATGCTTGAAGCGATCCTAAGCAAAAAAAGTTAATCTTGAACTCATCAGACTATATGACATGCTTGAAGACTTCTTGATTGTCGTATTCAGAAGAGGCTTTCTCCTGGGGTGACAGCCACGCACACAAATTTCATTTAAAGCGCGGTTTATAATTTTAGCACGAACAGGCCGACCGCCGCTCAATTTCTTCAATTTCTCAAACAACGCGTACAATACTACTACGCCGATATTTCAAAGAAAGCATTTGAATGTGACGCCCAGCACGTGAGATCAGATTACTCAAAGCCTGTCCTGAATGGATCCTGCTCTTTTAAAATGCTGGAGCTCAAATTCAGAGTGTTGGCATAGTCTTTTAATATCCCCAGAAAGTTATATGCCATGCGATGCCATGTTTGAAACTTTCAGTGGCCAGCCTAGGAGAGCGTAAGCTCAGCAGTACAATTTTGAACACATCTGTTCCCCATGCACACATGGACGGAGTAAGATGATTTCTTGGGTCGAATATCACAAGCATTACTCAATGCGGACATTTAAAGGTGTACACTTTTTAGCGTTTTTACTACATTTTTTGGCAAGCGTTTAGCTTTAATGGTTATATTTGGAGTTATTTTGAGAGGAAAATAAATACACTATGTTATATAAGCTACAAATGACTTATATTGTGTCAAGGTGTCATTTTATCAGTGTTGCCGCATGAAGAGATATACTTAAATATCTGCAGAATTATGAGAAGTGTACTCACTTCGATGATATATATATATATATATATACATATATATATGAACAAATGATTAATAAAACATGTTAAAATACATCTTGAAAAAGAGTTAAAAACATATTTAATTTTAAAACGGAAGCACAAGATAAGTGGATAGGACTATCCACTAATCTTGTGCTTCCTTTTTAAAATTAAATATGTTTTTAACTCTTTTTCAAGATGTCTTTTAACATGTTTTATTAATCATTTGTTCATATTATAAGCTCTATTTCCTTTTCGTTTTTATTTAGCTTTTACATCTGGTTGAGATTACTTTACTTGTAAATATTAACTCTTTAATATTTATAATATATTTTAAGTTTACCATTTTGATTACCTTGGTAAACTTATTATAATTTTTATTTATTATATATACATATATATATATATATATATATATATATATATATATATATATATATATATATATATATGCGTTTTATTTTTTATTACCGTATCTTTATGTTAAGTTACATTATTGTTTCAGCTACCCGGCCGTTTTTTGGCCGTCTGTAGCTTCCTCAGACTTTTACAGAAATGTTCGTTATGATGGGATGAAAGAGTGAATGATGTCAGGGGAGGGGTGCGAGAACAGCGGAAAAAGAGGAAGGGAATAGGAGGAAAGGTGAGAGGGGGTGCTTTGTATGTCAGTAATTTTTTTAGTTTTGGGGTTTAAGGAACTTAGGTGGTTGTGGAGGAAGGTCTGGGAAGTTCATTTCTGGTGTGGCTGAGGGCATAGGCATACATGGAGGGGGAGGGGATATGTAGGGGTAGGTGGAGGGGGTTACTTTAAAATTCGAGTCTTAGTGTTTAAGTTTTTAGCGTATCGTTGGTGAGATGAGTTCTTGATAAGTATGTCTTGACCTGTTGGGTGTTCGCTTAGACTCGGCGGCGGGGGGTGGGTGGCTATGATTCGGTTTATTTATTTGGTTTTTGTTTGTTGTTAAGTGCTGGGAGAGGGTTAGCTAGCGGCCGTGTGCGCGAGCACACACATGCGCACGTACACACATATATACTTAAAGAAACGTTCAGATGTACACATACATCTCCGCCCTGGCGTGCAAATATATTTAAACCGAAGTTTATTTAAACACGCACACATATGTATATGGATACGCGCGTGCGTATGTGTATACGGACATGAGAGAACTATTGAGACATCTCACAAAAGTAATTTCTTTCGCATGTAATGCTTCCTCTTCATTCACCTACGCTTAGCAGCAAGAACACTATGGAGCAGATGTAAAAGTTAGTAATTTCGATATCTCATACTAACTGATATTTTTGTGTTGCAAATAAAAGTATGTTTATCCATTGTGATGTGCTTTATGCTAATATGAGTTCGGACTAAACTAGCGTCAATCGACCACAAACATCGAGATTCTGCTTTCAAGTATAGGCCAACTCATTATCCAATCGATAAATAAGATTAAAGTAAATAATACCTTGCCGAAATCTATTGGCAATAGCCCCCATTATCAATTAATGACGCGCATTCACCTTTTTCATGTCTATCTGTAAATGCAAACATATATGTTGGTATATACGTAAGTATATATATATATATATATATATATATATACATATATATATATTATCAATCATGTTACTCAATATATATATATATATATATATACATGATTACTGCATTTAATCACATAAATCAATATACGAACATATAATTTTATGCGTACGTTTTTCAGTATTTACTTCAATAGTGCTCAATACATAGGTAGAGCTAGGTAGTAAATTATAAAAATATATATGGCAATTAAACTTAATTGCCATATATATTTTCGTAACTTGCTACTATATTTGTGTGTTTGTATGTAGAGGGAGATAGCAAGATCGGTACATAGCTTTTAAAGAACTCTCTATAATAGGCCAGAACACTAAAAAAAAACAAGATGCTGTAGTAATTGTCTTTCTCCAATTACAGCAAATGTTGGCGTTCATTAACGTCAGGTGGTTGTAGTTGTGGTCGTTTGTTTAGGCGTATTAGATCACAAGTGGATGATGGGGCAACCCAGCGGAATCGATTTGAGAAAATTGCATGTCTGAGATGAAGAACAGTCCTTTGAGCGACTAATTCCTATTGTACAAATCTCTTGTCAACGAAACATGCTAATACCAACAATTTTCGCGAGTGTCATTTGTAATATAAATCTTTTTTCCATCGGTATTAAACGATCGGAAAGGGCTTACACTGGAAACGATATATGTACAATGGAAACCATAGCATGCTGCAGAAGCGCCCTTTAGTTTTGTTGTTTTTATTGGTTCGATGGCATATCAACAATTTTGTACATATGTTTTATGTGCGATTCATTCGTTTTCTATGCGTATACATTTGTAAATGATACGTTATACTAATCATATGTAAGGGGCCATGAAACGTTTATTTAAAGACTGTTTCTACATTACTTTAATAGTCCTAGGCGAATGTACCAGTCACCAATGAAATCGCCATTAATTGTTGCAAAAGTAAATATATATATATATTTGATGAATAATATATATATATATATATATATACACATTATTCATTTTTACACCATTAACGATTAGTACACTACTATCTAACATTCATTAAATCTTATCCTCCAGTGGCCTTCAGACCTTGATTAGTGTTGACTCCAAAGTAAAAAATAAATAACTAAATGAATAAACAAAATATTCGCAATATTGTAAAGGGTCTCTGTTAACTATTCTCTGCCTTTATTTCTATTTTTTCATTTTTTCTCGCAATTATAAAGATTTGGCCCCTTATTAGATTGGCTTTCGTCTATGTAAAAAGATAAGGCAAATAATAATAATAATAATAATAATAATAATAATAATAATAATAATAATAATAATAATAATAATAATAATAATAATAAAGAATAAGAACAAGAACAAGAACAAGAATGGCAAATAGATTAACACTTTTAGCTAAACCACTCGCATACAATGGGATTCTGCTCTTTTAGATGATTATGTGGCGAAGAAAAAATATTTTATAGATCCGAGTGGGAAAGCAGTTTCACACATAAATTTCACATAAAATGATAATCATTTCCGACTCATTCTAAATTTAAAATCTTTCTAATTGCTTAAAAATCGAAACAAAATACTGCCAGAATATAATATTTTCGTTCGAATGTTGACATTTTTTTAACGTGTTTCTATAAAGGTTAGCTTAATTTTCGATTTTAATAGTGATCAAGAGTCTTTCTACAAAGCTTATGAACAGGCATTTTTTTTATTTTTTACAAAACAAAATGGACACAACACTTTTGGAATTTAAATACTCTTTAAAATAAGTTTAAACACAAGTAAGCTTATCCAGATATGTAGAAAAGTTGTGTCTTCGTACTTATTTTTATTTGCTGCATATTTGTTTTTCATCTTTTTGATGTTCTGTTAGCATCTGTAACACATGCCTGAATCTGATCTCAGAAGAAGCCAATGACAGACTATGACAGTGTCCAGACGGTAACAACGAAATTGGAATACCTTGGCCAAGACATTTTTAATTTTCTATTACAAAGTAGGAACTTCTTGCATTATTTAGTAAATATGCGGGAAAATGTTAACAAAGGAATGTTTATAGTAATGTACCAATACAAGCATTAATGCATCTAAAACCAATCTCCTATCTTTACATCATCAACGCGCTGACCCCCCCCCATCTAGCATCAATTGAAATGGATGGCCCTCGTCTAAGGGAAGCCCCATGTTTTGATAAGCTTCTGGCCTTGACCTTTACTTCTGATCTGAAATGGAACACGTAAATCAAATCTGTTGTCAAGGTTGCTGGAAAAATGGTGGGATCATTCTACCGGTCCAGAAGATATCTCACTGCTGATGCATTCTCTATCCATATAAAATCCAAGTACGTCCAAGGACGGAGTACTGCTGACACACCTTGGAAGGAGCTGCTAAAAATAGCCTATCCTGCCTTGACAGAGTATTAAATAGGCTTCGTAGCTTAGTGGGGGATGCCCTTTTCTCTTCCCTGCAATCTCTCTCCCACCAGGAGAGACACTGCTAGCCTGTCTTTGTTTTATCGTTATTTCCATTTCAAGTGCTCGTCTGAGCTCCAATCTCTGGTCCCTCCTCGCTAATCTTTCACGATAAACACCCGTCTAGCTGAAACCACTATCAAAAATTTTCCCCACTCTCTAGCTGTGCCAAAACCAAAACGTAGATTCCATGAAAAAAGCTTCTTAGAAATTCACCCCTGTTGGACTCTCTTCCGTTTTCCTGTTTCCCACCTGACTACAACCTGGGGATCGCCCCCTTAAGTAAGACACTTTATCAAATCTCTAATAGTAACGATTACTATGATACTACCTCATTGATTACTGTACACGCAATAACCCTTATCCCTGAGTAGCTCCCGGGCCTTGAAAAGCGGTGACTAGCTTGTAAAAAAATAAATAACAAAATTAGACTCTGAGAATGAATGCAAATCTGGAAGTGAGATTTATAACGCATTACGTGGATCTTGATCTTTATGTTCTTAATAAATAAGTGTTTGCTTGTTTGATTCATTTTTTTTTCTTTTGTCAAGAAAAAAACTAAAACAATCGTTTTGGAATCGGAAATTCGTCTCACATCTTTCCGATTTTGATAAGGATTTCGATGCCTCAAATAGTTCCAATTTTTCTCATTCTTGAATCCAAGTAAGATTAATTGTCGCAACACCAATACATATATCGGGAATTTTTATTAACGAAACGGCTGTTATGAAGAAATCCAAGGTGAAATGAACAAAAGTTACCAAAAAAAAAAAAACACATGTAAGTCTTTGAATTACAACAAGTTTTGCACTATATATGCTCCGCATCTATAAAATAGATACATTGAGTTCACTGGAAATTAAATGTGATTCAGTTTTTATCATAACAGTCTCAACCCGTTAAGTGAAAACGGTATACATTGAAATTAACAATATTTCAAAAGAAAGCATTTATATATATATATATATATATATATATATATAATTTATTTATACAAACATTAATGGATACATATGTGCATACATGTTTCTGTAGTCACCCGCGTTGGGGGATTACGTCTTCAGGCCAAGAATTACCGTCGAAAACACATATATATATGAAGCGGATTAATATAAGGGAATGATCTGCAGATGCGTAACAGATTAGCGCACATTAGCACATATAAAATGAAAAATGGATTCATATTAAAATTTAATTGCCTCGGTGAGGTTCGATCTAGGCTGTAAGTAAAACATCTTTTCGTAATAAACATGGAATGAATCTGTTTTAAAGAACGTTTTCGATGGACACAGTGGATGAATAATGGTTGCGATATATAGCGTACGGAAACAATTGCTTTATTTTACAAAACAAAGCCCCCAATCGATTTCCGTCATTATTAGTAAATGTTATTGCTTTTTCTCACAATTAAGTACATCATAAAGACTTTTTGCTATTTGTACTAACTATATAAAACCTAGGTGTAAAAGAACCCTAACTCTAACTTTAACCCTAACGCTAACACTTACCCTAAACTTAACCTTAACCCTAACCCTAACCTTAGCCTTACCCTAACTCTAATTCTAACCGTAACCCTAACCCTCACTTTAAACCTAACTCCAATTCTAACACTAAAATTAAACGTAACACTTACCCTAAACTTAACCTATACCCTAACCCTAACCTTAACTTTTACCATAATCCTAACCTAACCCTAACCCTAAGCCTACCGCTAACCCTAACATTAGCCAAAAAAATAACGCTAAACCTAACCCTAACATTAACCCTAAATCTAACCCTAACCCTAACCTTAACATTTACCCTAACCTTAAGCCTAAACCTAATCTTAACACTAACCCTAACCCTAACCTTAGCCCGAACCCTAAACCTAACCATAAAATTAACCATAACACTTACCGTAACCTTAACCTTTACCCTAACCCAAACATAACCTTAACCATTACCCTAACACTAACCTTAACCCTAACCCTAAGCCTAACACTAATATTAACCGTAACACTTACCGTAACCTTAACCTTTACCCTAACCTAAAGGAAACCCTAACCCTAACCCTAAACCTAACCCTAAACCTAACCCTAAACTTGACCTTAACCCTAACCCTAACACTAACACTAACATTAAACTTAAACTAACCCCAACCCTAAACCTAACCTTAACTTAAACTCTAAGCTAAACCCTAACCCGAACACGAACCCTAACCCTAAACCTTACAATAATCTTAACCCTAATCCTTACCCTAAACTATACCTTCACCCTAACCCTAATATTTACCCTAACCCTAAACCTAACCCTAAATACTAACCCTTACACTAACCTAACCCCAACCCTAATCCTAACCTATACTCTAACCCTAACACTACCCCTAACCCTAGCCCTACCCTTAACCTTTACCTTAACACTTACCCTAACCTTAACCCTAACCCTTACCCTAACCTCAACTCTAACCCTAACCGTGACCCTAACCCTACCCCTAACACTAACATTAACCCTAACACTAACCCACCCATTTACCCTAACCCTTACCCTAACCTTTACATTAACCCTAACACTAACGCTAACCCTAACTGTAACGCTAACCGTAACCTTAATCTTAACCCTAACCCTAACACTAACCCTAAACCTAACCCTAAACCTAATCTTCACCCTAACCATAAACCTTACACTAACCCTAACCCTAACCCCAACCCTTACCCTAACCCCAACTTAAACCTAACCCTAACCTTTACCCTAAGCTTAAACTTAACCTTAACACATACCCTAACATTAACCCTAACCTTACCCTAACCTCAACTCTAATTCTATCCTTAACCTTTACCCTAACCTACCCCTATCCCTAACCCAACCCTAACCCTTACCATAACCCTAACCCTAACCATAAACCCTAACCCTAACCATAAACCTTACTCTAAACCTTACCGTTACCCTAACCCTTACCTTAACCTTAACCCTAACCCTAACCTTAACACTAACCCTAACCCTAACCTTCATCCGAACCCTAACCCTAACTCTATTCCAAACCCTTACCCTAACCTTAACCCTAACCCTAAGACTTATCCTTACCTAAACCCTAACCCTAACCCTAACTGTAACCTTTACCCTAACCCTAACCCTAATCCTAACCCTAACCCTCACCCTAAACCTGTTTGGTCTGCGGGCAGTCTCCTTCATCCCAGCTTCTTGTAATCCTGGCGAAACGATTAATACAGAAAAGTAATGCCGACAAATTGATGAAATGCACTAGAAGATTAAACGTTTCTGCCCGAAATTGGTAAATATAAAGGAACCAATGCTTCTCCATGGCAACACTCACATGCATATTGCTCATCTGATCCTGCAGAAGCTGGACACATTAGGCTATGAGACTCTGCATCATTTACCATATTCACCGGACGTCTCGGCCAACGATTGTCACTTTTTTTTCAAACATCTCGACAACTTTCTACGCGAAAAATGATCCAAAAGCCGAGATGATGCCGAAGCGGCCTTCAATAACCTCATCGCTTCCATAGCTCCGGATTTCTATGCTAATGATATAAATAAACTTGTTTCTCATTAGCAAAAATGTGTCGATTATAATAGTACTTATTTTGATTAAAAACGTTTATTCTGAAAGGAGTGATGATCTTTTGAAGTTGATTTTAAAAAACGGCATTATTTTTTCACCAACCTTATATATGAAGGCATTCAAGGGAATAAATCTTCTATCAGACTATGTATTGAGTACTGTAGTCATATTTATGCTGATGATTTTTTGCCTGGTTTGAGAATTCTTGATAAAGTACAGTAACTTATCTGTAATTTTATTGACCACTGCACTTTGTCTTTTCTGCAACTTCACTTTCACAGATGTGATGTTGCTAGTCTCAATTTTTTATTTAAAAATAATATCATATTATATATTATTCAGAATTGCCTCATCTATCAATTTCTTCGGTTCCAGCTCGTTTGACTGGTTGGTCTAGAGGTCTCAATAACGCTGCTGTTCTAATACCTAGTTCTTACACAGCGTCTTTCTTCCAATAGGTACTTTCCAAGAAGTGTAATTCTGTGGAGTTCTTTCTTCTTTTTTTATTTGCAGACAATTTCCTCTACCTTCAGCCGAAGCCTTTCAAAATTAAAGTCAATAACCATCTGTTTTTTACAATGATCATATTTCCTTCTTGTTAGCTCTTTACATGAAGTAGTTTTACGTCCTTTATGTGGCAGTTTCCATGAGAAATAGATTTTTTTATGTGCTAGAACACTAATGTCGTACATTAAAAATCACTATATACAGAATAATCGTTTTATAAACTCTTATTTCAAATCTGTTTAGGCTGTTGTCTATGTAACATTTCCCTTCATCGTAAAACAAATATAGCAATGCCCATAAATCTGTGTCCGCCGAATTAACCAGTTTATAAGTCACTAATTACGAATTACAACGGCCTGATGCATCATTTCTTCTCGTGAGTGACGTCAGACGAAAAGAGGAAGATAATCGACGTTTCTCCTCACTGCACTCGCTAGGCTCTCCACTTTGCTCTCATTGCAACTCGCTGCTGGCCGACGAATGACATATGTGCTTGGGCAGACATTGCCCGTTGACTATTTTGATAAAGCCTCGTTGCGATCGGTGGCCATCCATTTATCTGTATCAGCGTACATGAACGGTCATTCTTTATATGAAAGTGTCAGCTGATAAATTACCAGCATGCGTGAGAATGGCAGGGTAGTATATGACCTTGGTGGGCCACTTCGCATGTAGAATCTAAGCAGAGGTCACATTGAACTTTTTCATCTCAAGAATCACCACGAAAAGATAAAGGAATACAAATATACTTTAGATACGTCTATTTAATTTGCGCGTTGTGTGATTAATATGATATTTAAAATGGTAGCCTGATAATTTGACCGACAGATAATGTGCATGAACGGAGCTAAAGTGTTAGTTTTGCTGTTATTAAAGCTGGAGACTTATCTATCATATTGAGAGTAAAGTAGTGGCTGGATTTTTAAAGAGCAACTACATGATGAGTCTGCAAGAAAGGTGATTGTTTACATTACATTTAATTTTTGAAATGTTTGCATTGTCATGGAAACAAGTAGCAGCAAGAGAATTAAAAAAAGCAGCAGGTTTTAATAGAAAATATATCAAAGTAGAAAATCGAACACTATCTAGGGACTACTTTAGGGAACGAATCTTGATTATCAACTAGTAGGCTAGGTCGAGAATATCTATGCGTGGAGAATAAATGTACAGTAAGGCCATGGGTGTATATTCCGTACATACAAATAAAAAAATAAACTCGCATATGCTACAAGACGCTGAGACAACAGTCGCAAACCTGTTCGAGGCTCTTGTTCCTAACCCAATAAGACGACAGGACTTGTCAAACGGTAATTTATTTTTGATAACTTTCTGCCAGTATTTGTTATAGAATCCCATGGTTTGAAATTTCCAACGCAGATTATCGAACAGATGCGTTACAATTATTGAAAAATCAAATCTATAATACATCTATGGCATTGCTATCATCCAAATTAGGATTTCACTTTTTTAGAATTTCAGCATCTACGAACTAAATACGGAAAACGAAATAAAATTGAAAAATACAAATTGCAACCTCAAATTTTACGCTATTCAAGTAACCACCCTGTACATTTATGCTTGGTGTGCGGACCTATCTATCGCTCTTTATCTCTCTCTCTCTCTCTTACTTTTTCTCTCTCTTACTTTCTATCTCTCTCTTACTTCCTCTCTCTCCCTCTCTCTCTCTCTCTCTCTCTCTGTATACGTCAATCTATACCCCTCTTAATTTCGATTAATTAGTGTATTGATATTCGTATTAAAAACTCTTTGTCTTTTTATTTAAAATTAGCCTGCGCGCCGGCATTTCCCGGGTGTTTGGAGGTGTGTGTTGTGCAAAAAAAAATGTCTTATTAGGCAGGGAGGCTCGCACCCGTGACACGAAGGCGGAAAAGAAAGTGAAAGAAGACCTGATGTTTTACCCCTACCCATGAGTGACCAGTGTAGGGTGAAGATATTAAAGTTTTTAGCTAATTTATCGATATATGTCGTCCGAAGGATCGAGTTTCTTAACGATACAAATCTCGTGAAAATCCGTCGCCTCTGTCGAAGGTTTTAGGTATACATACATACATACATACATACATACATTTAAACAGATAGTCGAAGTTTATATAAAAACAATACAAGTTTGTCGTGAAATTGCATTCATCTGCAAAAGATCTAGCTAATTTGCATATTCTTTTAAACATTCATTTAAATTAATTCCCTATTGGATTTTTTTCGGTTTTCTTATAGGATGATCATCTCTAGTTAACTATTACGTTTAATTATATCCATACAGATATTCTACTGGATTTATACTTGCGTAAACACAACCCTCTTTCTACATATATTTATATATGTGAATATATATTTATTTTTTTAAAATTGCCTACCAAGCTCCTCTGTCAGTGTTTTGTCTACGTACATGAAACTTAATATATAGGGTAATTGAACTCATGCGAAACTTTATACATGGGTGTAAGCCGATGAAAATTGGTGTAAAAGTGGGAAAATTATATATATATATATATATATAATTTTCTTCGTCAAGACATGCATCTAGGAGAAGGAATACCGATATAAAAACTAAATGGTAAATTGTCTTCTCTGTCTTATGACAACAATTGCACCGACTGAGATTGGCAGTGTGATTTTATCTACACAAAACCTTTATAACTACAGAAAATCAGCTGTGTTATTTTCTGAACATCTTAGTTGTTGTGGCAGACCACGTATGTAAACATCGACGCGAGTAACTATATATATATATATATATATATATATATATATATATATATATATATATATATATATATGTGTGTGTGTGTGTGTGTGTCTGTGTCTGTGTGTGCGTGTGTGTGTGTGTGTAAAGAGAGGGAGAAAGAAATATATAGCTAGATGGATGTATAGATAGATATATGATTAGCCAGTTTTGGAAAAATTGTTCATGAAATTAACTATTTATTTAATTATCTATTTAAATCCTTTATTTACAAATTATTATTATAGTTTTGATGACAAAACAAAAAATACTCCTGCTATCTATTTTTTATTTCGCGTGGAATACTTTTTCCTAATTTATTGCCTCACTTGCTGTTTGCAGCCTCCATTCATCTCACCTGTTATAATTGTTTAGCCTTTACGCAAGCAAAATCGTCGCTCTCATATATATATATATATATATATATATATATATATATATATATATATATATATATATATATATATAATGCAAAAGTTTCTATTTTTCACTTTTAAATAAGTCGTAGCAACAGCTATCTCTCTCTCTCTCTATCTCTCTCTCTCTCTCTCTCTCTCTCTCTCTCTCTCTCTCTCTGTATATATATGTGTGGGGGGGGGTGCGTGGGTGTGTTGCAACGACTTATTGAAAAGTGAAAAATAGGAACTTTTGCAGGTATCACACATATTTGTGTCTATTTCAGATAACAAAAAAAGACGATTCAGAAATTTTACATTTTAAAGAGAATCTTACTTCCCATTATTATAAAATAAAATTATGAATATTTATTAATACTTACCTCCCATTACACCTACAGTCTATACATTAACATCTGCCAGTTTCTATTTTTACGTTTGCAAAAATAAATGCATATACAACATGTGTTTTTCGCAGTAATTAGAAACTTAAAACAAACAGAAAAATCACTTTTTTCTAGATGCATACAGATTTTAAAAGAATCATTATCGAATACCGGAATTTTATTCGAATCGGGATTTTACAACAGAAGCTGTTATTTTATCAGAAATGAGGAATTGAAAACACATTATTAATATCACCGGGATCAGATAAAATATTAGGATCGTCTCATCATTAGTATATATATATATATATATATATATATATATATATATATATATATATATATATATATATATATATATATATATACATATATATATATATATATAACTACTTCATTTACTCATATAAAATTAATATACGAAAGTATAGATTTATGGGTAAACTTTAAGTATTTACTTAATCGTCATATGTATTTTATAAATTACTATATATATATATATATATATATATATATATATATATATATATATATATATATATATATATATATATATGGAGAGAAAGAGATAGAGATAAAAGATGGCTACCTGAACAAGTACACAAGGAAGAGTCTTCACTTTATAGTTTTTATTCTTGCAACATTATATCATCATGCATTTATTCTACCAAAGCCAAAAATACCCAATTTTCTAAAGATTATATGCATAGTAATACGACCGTGATACCATACAAACCGTTTGTTTCTGCATAACGAAACGAATCTGTAAAAAAATGTTTCGAAATTTTAATATGCTGGAGGATATGTTTTGCATTAAAAAAGTATTTGGATCTTGGATGGTAACTATATCCTTATTCCTTATATATATGCACTGTTGTTATATATAAGATACATTGAGCTTCTAAACAAATGTATTGGTATACACAAAGGGTGAAATATATTTAGGAAAACATATTTTACCGAAACAATACATATATATATATATATATATATATATATATATATATATATATATATATATATATACTTAGGGGATTAGAACAAGAGTCTTAAGATCAGAGTATATTTTAATGTATTAGTAAATTCATTAATACAAGAAAAGAAAAGAAAAGAAAACAGTGGTCGTTGTAATGTAGACAAGAATAAAAAAGCATTGGAAATGCAAAAGGATATAGGGATGGTATGCCAAAAAGTATACAAACAAGATAGCTATGAATGGCTAGGCACATGGAAATAGATTTGCATCCAAAGTATAGCCCTATAGCTTTTCTCCAATCTTCATTCCGTGCCATCATTACGGTTGTAAAAAGCTATAGGGCTATACTTTGGATGCAAATCTATTTCCATGTGCCTAGCCATTCATAGCTATCTTGTTTGTATACTTTTTGGCATACCATCCCTATATCCTTTTGCATTTCCAATGCTTTTTTATTCTTGTTAATTAGTATTTTTACTTACAGTCTTATTTTTAAACTTAAATTCATGATAGTATTGTCTTTTTTAGGAGGCGGCTCATTGCCGCCTCGATTAGTAGCAGGTCGCTTCCTGCTGGGTTTTAGGTCTTTGGGTTTTGGGCCTTAGGAGTTGCCTGTTGGTCCTCCATCGGTTCTATATTACATAGAGAGTGCTACCGCCTCTCTGATAAAACAGTTAGAGTATTATAAAGTTCTAAAATGTTCATACCTTCACTATTACATTTTTCTTGGTTCATTCTTTGGCGTTTTGGCAAAGATTTGGCAGTTTTTGATATTCATATTTATAATAGTTTGTGCATGAGGCAGCTTTTTTCCCCTTGGGATCTCTGTTATACCGTGCTTTTGAGTCAGCACGTGAAGCAGCCTTCTTTTTTTCTGGTTCTTTGTTATAACGAGCACCTGAGGCAGCATTTTTCCCTCGGAATCCCTGTTATACCGTGCTTTTGAGTCAGCACGTGAGGCAGCCTTCTTTTTTTCTGGTTCTTTGTTATAAAGAGCACGTGAGACAGTTTTTCCCCCTCGGGATGCCTGTTATACCGTGCTTTTAAGTCAGCACGTGAGGCAGCTTTCTTTTTTTCTGGTTCTTTGTTATAAAGAGCACGTGAGGCAATTTTTTCCCCTCGGAATCCCTGTTATACCGTGCTTTTGAGTCAACACGTGAGGCAGCCTTCTTGTTTTCTGGTTCTTTGTTATTAAGAGCACGTGAGGCAGACTTCTTTTTTTCTGGTTCTTTGTTATAAAGAGCACGTGAGGCAGCCTTATTTTTTCTGGTTCTTTGTTATAAAGAGCACGTGAGGCAGCTTTTTTCTCCTCAGAATCCCTGTTATACCGTGCTTTTGAGTCAGCACGTGAGACAGCCTTCTTTTTTTCTGGTTCTTTGTTATAAAGAGCACGTGAGGCAGTTTTTCCCCTCGGGATCCCTGTTATACCGTGCTTTTGAGTCAGCACGTGAGGCAACCTTCTTTGCCTCAGGATTTGCATGATACTTAATTTTTATCATTTCAGCATTTTTCTGATAATATTCTGTTTGCTCAGATAATACCTTGACTTTGTTTTTTTCATAGTCTATATTTCTCTGAGCTTTTTTACTACGTGCTGACTTTGGAATTTTTTATTAAATGTAAACATATAACACTTATGTGTATCTTACTATAATATCACTTATCTTATAGCAAGACAACTCTCGTAGAATTGAGATACTGCCCCGTCACCAATAGTTAAAGTGTGGAACGGTATATACACCAATAGTGTAGTTGTTATCTTTATATGAAGTCCTAATCAGTGACAGTGTGAGGTTACTTGGTTAATTTATTGTAGTTTATTTTAGAAAACTTACTTGTTTTTATTAGTAGATTGTGTATAGTTGCCACAATATCTAGTTATTTTTGTGGCTAGGGCTTGGATTTTGATTTTTTTTTTGGTCAGCTTCCAGTGAGTTCTTAGAAGATGACTTTCTTGCAGTTTCTTTTGCGGTTAATTTAACTTATTTTCTTTGGCGTTTGGTGAGTTCTTAGAAGAACTGGTCTGATCTACTTTTCTTAGCGAGCGAAGAGATTCAGCTGCATTTAACAATGGTTGCTATAGTGTATTTTTGCGCATGCGTGAGAATTTCAAGTTTCCTCCTTATTTTTCAATAGTTTGACAGTAGTCATGTGTCTTTCTGCCAAGAGCGACAGACGTCAGTGTTAGCCGTGATCGTCTAGAGGTTAGGACCCCACGTTGTGGCCGTCCTAACCTAGGTTCGAATCCTGGTCACAGCATTGACATTTTGTACATATTTTACAGTCCAAAATCTGAAGAATTATTTGTTTTTATAACATTGTTTTTTGACGTCGTACTTGCTGATAGGTTACTCTTATAACAATTTTGATCAACTGAGATAAAGATTTCGTGGTTTCATTAACGCTGGTGGGTTACTGTTTAAAGAAAAAACCTTAACGTTGACCTCAAATATTCAGCGTCCAAGAAATATAGGCCACTGGCAAACTGGAACGTCTGTGAGCATCCGGTGTATTATTTGAAGCTGTCCCTTTTGAGAGAAGTTCCGTGTTCGAAGTGGTCTGTCTACATTGGGTATATAGTGTTTAAAACTTGTTATTACACGTAATCTTATTTAATTATTGAATCTGCTAAAAAGCGATGGGTCACTGCACTTCTCCGTGTAAAGAGCAGTCGATTGATGCTTGAACTGTTGTCAGAGACCGTTCGTACACTGAGATACATCGTCTCAAAAGAAAGAAGAAAGCAGAAGAAGAAAGAAGAACAATTGGCCATTTTTGTACCCTTTTTTTTTTTGCTCTCTTTTGACATTTTAACCGACGTTCTGACACTCGCTGGATTCGTAAGACGCTTCTCTGTAAGAATATGTGCTTTTTGAAACTTATAAGTTGATTTTAGTTGAGATTTTGATAGTCTTGTTTTGTAGGCGTATATAGGCGTGTACGGGCCATCCCTATATAGAGAGTGCTACCGCCTCTCTGATATATAATGAGGTCGATACGCATATGTATCCAAGTGCTATTTAATCTAAGTGACAATAAATATATTAAACAAAATGTAATTTACTTCGGTTCCACAGCTTGACTTATTAGGCATAGGATTTCAACGCATAAGCACTCCTTTAAAAATCATTCCTTGGGAAACCAGAGTGCTTTATCTAAACATATATATATGGCGACTCATTGATAGAAATATCCCCTCCAATTTAAAATGTGAAATAATAGGATCTTATAAAGCATATATGCCGGGGAAAAGATTATGTGCACTTTGTAGATATGAATCCCTTGATATTTTAAAATATAATAAAAATAAAACCATTCTCTTTACCTTAAACGACGAAAATATTTCAAGGTGCATTCATAAACGTTGGTTCAGATTCTCAAAAATTAAGCCACCATAAATCATTAAATTATCTTATGATTAATCTATCTTAAAATTTATAATTTATATATTAATACCTATTATTATTATTATTATTATTATTATTATTATTATTATTATTATTATTATTATTATTATTATTATCTGATATTTTAACATTATTTTCTAGTTTATTTTTTATTATCTATTTCAGTTTGAATTGATATTTTCCTATTTTATTAATGTAAATTCTATAAAGATTATAATTACTAATTTTAAAATATTATGTTTATTTAATCACGTCCAATAGGATTCATTTACTATTAAAAAAATCAACTATTAACTAATTAGTTGTAATCTCCCTTTGAAGAATTAAATCCTTTCTTTTTCTATTTGAATGAAATTATCTCCCTTTGTAATTGAAATATTTCAGCTGACTTTAAATTTAGCGTCACTAACTATTTTAACTGTTAATATTATCCCATTGGCGTCTTCTTTGAAAGTGTGTATATATCAACATGCATTCATAAACTAAATTTACCATCCCAATGAATGCATTGACGATGATACGTACAATTTTAGAACTCGAACCATTAAAAGGTATTTATTTTTTTGTTAAAAATATTTAAAGTTTATACTCTCTTAATCTTACCTTTCAATCAGATTTTATTCTATTTTATTTTTATTTTAATTTGATTTTGATTTTATCTTACTTTGTTTATCAACATCAACAAAGTAACCTTTTTCCTTTATATTTTATATATTTTCCAGATACATCTGCCTTACTTAAAAAATGCTAGGCTTATTTTTGGTGTCTTAGAAAAAAAAATCCCATCCAATATGTTTGCTGATGAGGTGACTTTGTTTCAAAAAACTATATGATAAAATTATTGTCCAAGACTCGTTGTCAATCACAATAAAAACATCGTTTCCGAAACGATAGTGCAATTTATTGATTGTGTTTGTCCTTATGAAACAGATTTTTGATTTTAATTATAAATTATCAATCGTCTTACTTAATATATATATATATATATATATATATATATATATATATATATATATATATATATATATATATATATATATATATATAAGTATATATATATATATATTGTTTAACATATAATTATCTACTGACGCGGGTTTTTTTTTTTTTTTGTCTACGGATCATCTTGTGTCAGTCGATAATTATATTTTAAACAATATATATGCCGCTCCCCACTTAGGGGTACCAAATTGGTAAAAATGCAATTTCATATAAATAATCGAATTCATTCAAAAAGTATCGCAAAAGAAAAATTAAAATAATATATATATATATATATAAGTAAATTTTTGGTACAGCAGAATGGAAGGAGAAATTTCAGAGGAAACATAATTTACTTTAAATACCAAAAAGAAACAAAGAAATGGGCAGGTGAAATTAAAATTTTTTTTTTTCCCTAAGGCCTTATCGTCTGACCCTCTAAGAGGAAACGTCAGAATGATAGATTAAAAACTAAGAAAACGAATGAGGGAAGAGGGGAATTTTGGTTACAGTTGGAAGAACAGTGGAGAAAAAAAAAAATCTCACTGTTCAGGTGGTTTTAAATCAATGAATATCTCCAACTGATGTAGACAAAAGATTCTTAGACATCAGTTGGAGATATTCATTGATTTAAAACCACCTGAACAGTGAGATTTTTTTTTTTTTTTTTTTTTTTTTTTATTTATTTATTTTTTTTTTTTTCTCCACTGTTCTTCCAACTGTAACCAAAATTCCCCTCTTCCCTCATTCGTTTTCTTAGTTTTTAATCTATCATTCTGACGTTTCCTCTTAGAGGGTCAGACGATAAGGCCTTAGGGAAAAAAAAAAAATTTTAATTTCACCTGCCCATTTCTTTGTTTCTTTTTGGTATTTAAATTAAATTATGTTTCCTCTGAAATATATATATATATATATATATATATATATATATATATATAATAAATTCCACTGCCAAACAAAGTCGCAGCCCACAACAGCCATGACAGTCAACGAACCAGAAGTCCAAGACTCGAGTTACGTTCTCATTTGGGCTCATCAGTTAGACACATCCGATCTCAGGATTCGAAACCCGAGCCTCTTGCCTGTTTCGGATTTCGAGTTTCGAAACCTGATTTCGGATGTGTCGAACTAAGGAGCTCAAATGAGGGCGAAACTCGAGTCTTGGACTTCCGGTTCGTTGACTGTCATTACTCTTTTGGTCTGCGACGTTGTCTGGCTGTGGAATGTATAACATATCATCTCTCACATTCTAAAAATCACACACACACACACACGCACACACACACACACATATATATATATATATATATATATATATATATATATATATATATTAAAATCATTATCTGCTTTTCTTAATTATTCAAAATAAACACATGAAAAAATATTTTTAAATGTGCTATCAAACATGCAGTATTTCAAATATAGTGTATTTATACAGTATTTAAATCTTAATTACAATGTTTGTTCTTTTACTTCTATGGACAAGTGGTCCATTATGTGACTGTGGTGGAACTTTGCACTCTCTATGTTCCTCAATATTGTATGTCATAGCCACACATTCTGGCCGTTTTTCTATATTTTTCGTTTCTGCTAATCTAATTTTAATACATGCCTAAATCTTTACTTTGAATCTCATTCCTCCCCATCGAAAACCCTTTCCCTCACTTACAATCTTCCTTCCTCCTCTAAACATTCCGAACGTACTAATCAGAATTCCCGTTTTATATACCTTTTCCACTGGTGCTAATTATCTGTTAGCCTGCTGCATCCAATTGAGAATGTCACCCGACAAGCTGGAGAAATGCGAGTGATTCCTTAGAGCAATTAGTGAAGGTCTTATCCACGGCCGTCGACTTGGCGCTAGCAACAATAACATAGCTAGTCAACACTACCTTGCAGTTGTTACCTAATTGTCGACATCGCACGGTCGATGTGGAAACACTGACGCCATAGTCATATTGTGTGAATACAGAACACTGAATGGAGGCCATGCTTGTTTGAAGATATTTGTTTCTTAGATTAATGTCTAGTGAAGAAATAAGGTTTTTCTATTTTGTCTTTTAACTAGTTTTAGAATATTAGACCAGGAAAAATGAGATTTATTTATTGTTCTCTTATATGTAAGAAATGTTCTCTCTCTCCCCTCTCTCTCTCTTTCTCTCTCTCTCTCTGTATCTATATATATATATATATATATATATATATATATATATATATATATATATATATATATAGAATGGCGATAATCGCGACACACTGCACTGATGATTCCCGAAAGCATGAAGCACTAGTGTCTGTAGGACTTTAATAAGTATCATAGTGTGTATATATATATATATATATATATATATATATATATAATGATTTACAACAATTATTAAATACCTACAGGTATAAATAATTTAAGTAAACTAGGCATTAATAATGTATTACTTCATAATTATTATAGTAAATAATTATATATATATATACATATAATTATTTACTAAAGTACTGAAAATACATAATTTATATATATATATATATATATATATATATATATATATATATAGTCATTTACTATAATAATTATTGCAGTCTACCAGTCACTAGTGTTTCATCCTTTTGGGAATCATCAGTGCAGGCTCTCACGATTAACACAGTCGATAGATTAGAAGGAAACCAGCCCTGACTCCTTAAACACGGACCAAATCCATTCGGCTACCATTAACCACGAGGAATGTTATTGAAATTTAAACATTTATTTATTAATTTTTTTAACGTCTGTCAGTGTGATCTACTCATTATATGATGATCTGGACATGTGAGCTAAATTGACCGATTTTATTTTTGCTGTAAAGTGCTCAACGATAAGAAGCGAATTTCTTACAGGCGATGGCATAATTATTTACTATAATAATCAGTATATCCCTAGAAACACTCGTGTTTCATCCTTTCGGGAATCATCAGTGCAGGGTGTCACGATTAAACACGGTCGATCGATTCGAATCTTGCAACGAAGCCATCTCTGACTCCATCTCCGACACTTGTCTGTCAGCAAAATCTTTTGTCATCCGCCTCGAACCGGTGTAAACCAGATAGCATTAGAGCGAGCGATCTCCCCGACACATAATATCGACGAATTAGAAAACATCGTCAATTATTTTACGTAGAAATGTCGTTTTGTTTCAAGGTGGAGTCAAGTAGAATCTGGGTTCTAACGCTGTTTGTTAATCGCGCATGCGCAAAAGGTCGATTCCTTGTTTGATTTATTTTTAAAAAAGCTAAATTTGCAATGTGATAATATCGGTGACACCTTGACACCTTCAATCGATAGACTGTTTGGTTATGGATCTAACTTTTGCTAGTTCGCGTCCATCATGCAGCATATTTTCTTTTAATAAGGTTTTCTGTCTCCTATCTTTTAAAATTGTAACTTTCTAACGAGCGCCCAAAACGCAGCATTTTTTTTTTATTTTAATAACACGATAAATGGCACCTAAGTCTCGTTTTTTCTTCTCTTTTTTTTTCTTAATTGAATGTATAAAAATATCAACCCAGTTGACGGTGAGGAAATTAATGTTTTTAGAAAAATTTTCGATATTTGTCATCTGAAGTGTCGAGCTTCAAAACGATACAAATCTTGTAAAAATCTGTCGCCTCTGTCGAAAGTTTTCGGCAGACATGCAAACATACATACATGTATACATTTATATATTGGTAGCTCAAACTTTGGACCCAAATCGATTAAAACGCTTGCACTATCTCTGATTACCTTTATGTCAAATTTCAAATGTTTACACCAGAAATTGCCTGAGAAATTTGGTAGAGACCGCAGGGATCAATTTTTTTTTTTTTTTACTTTTACCGCTATTATGTCCCCTTTACATATATTATTTTGGGCTCAAATAGACTTATTATGTTAGATCCATATCTAAAATTTCAATTGTTTATACCCAAAATTAGCGGAGGAATTTAGTAGAGTTCTCAAAGGAAAATCGTTGGAATTGGTCCCTTTAACGGCGAAATTACTGGCAGAAAACGGATTACAAAGATTTTCCCAATTTCAGTAGGCTGTATATCAAATTTCAAGCCTGTAGACTGAAAATTGAAAGTGTTATTGCGTAGGGAAATACATAGGCAGACAGACAAAACGATTCTTTCACTTTATATATATATATATATATATATATATATATATATATATATATATATATATAACTATTTCATTTACTCACATAAATTAATATACGAAAGTATAAATTTATGCATGAACTTTAAGTATTTACTTTAAAAGTTCTCAATACGTAGGTAGAGCTAGTTAGTTAGTTATAAAATATATATGGCGATTAAGCTACACGGAATATTCCGCATTTCATCCACTCTAGGATTCTTCAGGCTTATGTGCGAATTTTGTGGTTGTCTGTCCTTTTTATACACGCAACTTCTATTGAGATTTTTGTTAGCCAATCAGCTTTCTAGTATCTCAATAGAAGGTGCGTGTATGTGAGTATGTATTTTTTTTTATTTTGTCAAGTCTATAGTTGTTTGTCACTATCTCAAATGTTTACATCATAATCTAATGGATTTTGTTTGTTTCCTTTTGAAACTTGTTTTTAATTCAAAATTAGCAATCGTTTTACTTAATATGCATATATATATATACATATATATGTATGTATATATATGTGCATACACACACACACATACATATATATATATATATATATATATATATATATATATATATATATATATATATATATATATATATGTAAGTATGTATCTTTTATTGGGTCTAAAATCTATTGTTGTTTATCAGAATCTCAAAATTTACATCATGGCCTCATCTCTAACAAATTTTCAAACTTTACGACTTGGTTTTAATTTAAGCTCATGGCACCCAAATATATGTTTTTTTTTTCTTTTAAAACTACTACTATATGCGTAATATATTTTAATTCATGGGGATTTTGTATTTTTCATTATAAAACGAATTCTGTATTGATGCTTATATTGAACTTTTCTTGTTTTAAAGAAGAACAAAAAATCCGTATTCTTCTGTTACTATTTCAGACGTTTTAATTTTTATAATCATCGCTTCATTTATTTTGCGTCCTTTAGCATAAGTAATAACAAAAGTGATGTAAAAGTCGGTTACTTCCGTAAGAAATTCAAATTAAGTTTTTTTATTAGAAACTTAATAAAGCTGACGTTCGCTCAAATCAATACTGACATCAAAACGAACAAGGAACGAAATTAATAAAAAAAATGTACACGAGAGAATGGAATGAAACATTCAAGAAATCAATAAAAAAACTCGATGTAATAACTAATCTATATTTTATGCCATCGAATGATATGCACATTCGTATTGGCATATGTGTACGTGGACATGCTTGTAAGGCTATGCGTTTCTCAAACGTGACTAATAGTCATTCCTTTCAAATTACAGATTATTAGTTTTATATTTAGATATTTCAATTAAACAGTAAAAATATCAATAAAACATAAACTCAGAATTCATTCACACGCACACACACCGCCACACACACACACACACACACACCGCCACACACACACACACCGCCACACACACACACACACACACACACACACACACACATATATGTGTGTGTGTCTGGTTGTGTATATTTATGTGTGCTTAAAGATACGTATGCAAACACACACATATATATATACATATATATATATGTATATATATATATATATGTATATATATATGTGTGCTTAAAGATACGTATGCAAACACACACACATATATATACATATATATATATATATGTGTGTATATATATATATATATATATATATGTATATATATGTGCAATTAAGAATATGAAATTTGATCAAATGTTTGTAACATGTCTTCTTCCTAAAATTAAGGGTGGTGGTGTTTGATCAACACTGCTGGGAGCCATGATGTAATATACTGTTTTTTTTAAATCCCCGAAACAGTGTTTCATGGTAAACAACTGATGATCCCTTGAAAAATAAATTATTGGTATTATAGTAAATTCGAGAGCGAGTTGATTCAGTGATTGCAGGTGATTAAATGACTTACTGACTTGATGGTTTTCTAACGAATGATAAAAAATATTTTTTGTATAGTTTTAAAGGTTAAAAAGTTCAAAGACTATATATATATATATATATATATATATATATATATATATATATATATATATATATGGGGTGCGGGTTCGCATCTTCCGACTGATAAGCATCATGTAACCCTGCACTGATGATTCCCGAAAGGATGAAACACTAATGTCTGTAAATATTAAAAATTATTATTGTAATAATTATTTCAGCCCCTTTAAGTAATTCGGTTTCTTACTCTTGAGCACTTATTAGTTGAAATAGAAAGTCGGTCCCCCAAGCTCGCATGCATAGATCATTAGATCACTATGGCCGGATGTTACGACATATAGAATTTTTAACGATATTTCTCACGTTTGGAATTGGCCTCGAGTTTGGCTTCAGGTTATTATTATTTTATTTTATTATGATTTTATTCTTATTATAATTATCATTTTATTATGATTATTATTATTATTATTATTATGATTATTATTATTATTATTATTATTATTATTATTATTATTATTAGCAGCGTTGTTGTCGTTGTTATTGTTTTTATCATTACTGTTATTTTATTATCTTATTATTTTTATTTACGCACAAGGCCATCACCATTTTTTTCTAATTCTAGTGCCAATGAAAAATCCAAAACGACATAAGAGGTAAACATAGCAGAATCTGCTACTCTTAAATATTCAAACATTTTAGTATTGATCCGGCTCACCGATGCGTGACTTCGGTGATCTAAAGGGAGCCATTGCGGCAGCGTGATTATGTTGTATTTAACCAGATATATTGTACCTGTAAACACAGTTAGATAGTTCTTATTTAAGTCCAGTAAATGTCTAGCTTTGTATTACTAATTAGCATACTAACAAAATTAATACCCCCTAATTTATATCAACCTTCAACCGACCAAAAGGGATAACAAATAGCATTATCATGGTGACTAAATTTTCGCATTCATGGGCTGAAAATTTTATCCTTCTGTTACAGATATAAAAGATGTGAAATCATAAGAAAATAATTATTTTTCATAGACGTGCGTCAGAAGCAGAGATGCATAAAACATTCTGAAGCACAAAAGGTCGCTCGTTTGAGTTAAAGAAAGAGAGGAAGCTTTGCTTTTCGAACGACCCTCATATGAAAAAGCGGGCTTCGGACGTTCATGCATAAACATCATTGATTGCTTGCGAACATGCCTTCAGAATTGTGGTTACAATGTAGAATAATACATCTGGAACGCAAAGGGTAGCTCGTGTTTTACAAGTTCCGTCTTGGTAGCTTTTTTTAACTTTTCGGGTAAAATAAAATGGAGTGTTTACTGTTCAAACGCCCCTGATAAATAATAACTAACAAAACTGTTGTTGTTTAAATGCTGACAGAAGACGTAAAAAAATGTCAGTATTTGCACCCCACCTATTTAGCCTCACATTTCCCCAGGCAACGTCAAATCTTGGTGCAAATGAATAAACGGCGCAGTTTTAGGCCTTAACATGTTATGTACCACGCAAAAAAAGACTAAGTACATCATTTGCCCACTCCCATTTAGCTCCAAAAGTTCCCAAGACCTTAACATATTTAAATTTGAGGTCAGCACCATGCAAAACTGCTAAACAGACATGCATAGAAAATTTTGGACAAATATGGAAAAATAGTCCCAAAACTGGGGTGTTTTTAATAACTCTAATAGAGCCTCTGGGGTAAACCCAAAAGGTATTGCAAAGTATAGACAAACAAAATTATATAGAAATCAGTTAGTTTTATAAAAAATCCAAGCCATCATTTTTTATCAGCAGAAAAGTGTAAATTTTAGCCATTTTAACCACAAAGGCACCCCTTGATGCAACCGTAATTTTCACGGAAAATCCGTTCTGTTACCTTTTTACTCACATGATGTTAAATGTTTGTGCAATTATCAAAAAATTCCAAGGCGTAGTTATTGAGAAAAATACGGACATGTGAACGGACGAACGTACAAGAGTGAATTTACAGGTCCCCATCCCCTTTTATCCGGCCACCAAAAGAAAGAGGAGCATTAGTTATTTCTGAAAGCGCGTGTAAGCTTCAGTCCTGTCATACGTTAGTGGATTATTAATCCCTCTTTCTCTCTCTCTCTCCCTCCTTCTCTCTCTCTCTCTCTCTCTCTCTGTTTACTGTTTCCTTTCTCTGGTGTAGAGCTTTATTGGCACTTCTATTATATCGGAGCAGGAATTTGGATATTGTAAAACTGAATTTCACATAAGACAATGATGTCTATGTATTTTTTGTATTTTTACAATGATTATATCTAAAAATTACGAAAATCGATGACGCAGAAAATTATTTATTAAAGAAGAAAAAATAGAATTTCAAGAAAACGATCGTATTTGCTTATGTAAGACGGAGAAAAGTTCAACAGGAAGGTAATTGTCCGTTTCAATTTATTTTATAAAAACAAAAAAAGTCGCAATTTTACCTGCTAACACAATTAAAGTTTTTTTTTTTTAATAATTCAGTAATATTTAGGTAATTTCGATATTAATTTGGAACTTAACATTGTAATTTATTCGAATTAATAAAAAAAATCAGTAGAAACCATTGGTTTTTATCTGAAAACTCCATTTATCGATTACAACATTTCGTTTTGATAGTGTAGAAGCGATTCTTTGTTTATATCTTTATATATACTGTATATTTTTCTTTTCTTATGAATAATGCCATGTTTTTGATTTCTAAGATATTCTAGAAATTGTTGCATTTGTAGGGGTTGTTCAGATTCGTTTGGTTTTGCAAAAATGTTTCGCTCATATTTTATAACCGAGTTGGTTTATATATATATATATATATATATATATATATATATATATATATATATATATATATATATTGAGTAACATGATTGATAATTTATAATTAAAATTAAAAATTAAAAATCGGTTTCACAATGAAGAACAAACAAAATCAATAAATTGTACGATCGTTTCGGAAACAATGTTTTTATTGAGATAGACAATAGGTCTTGGATAAGAATTTTATCATTTAATTTCATAAAATAAATCCACTCATCAGTAAAAAGAGTGGGTGGGGGTTTAAAGACACCAAAAATAAAACTAGCATTTTAAAGCAAGGCAGATATATCCCGTAAGTATCATCGTCAATGCATTATATATATATATATATATATATATATATATATATATATATATATATATATATATATATATATATATATATATATACAGTTAAAGCCGAAGTTATTTGCACCGTTTTAATTTTTGCGTTTTTTCGAGAAAAATACATTTTTCCCTAATTTATTTTATTAAAGTGTTGATTAACATTTATATCGGTCATCTACAGATCTCCTGAAACACTTTTAGTTTATTATAAAATATTCAAAATAAATATTATTAATGATAACACAAACCAGATGAATTAAAATTTATTGGCACCAATGATTTTTATAATAGAATTCATGATATTTTATGCAAAATAATACTTGTTTATTATGATTTGGGTATTGCATCATCTTCTAGAACGTTCCAAAGCCTTCTATAAATAACGTGCATTAGTCAATCCTTCACTTTATCAATAACACCAGACTGCAAAGTTGGCTAAAATTAAGGAACACAGTTTTGATGTTAGACAGGAAATAGTGTATGCACACATGAAAGATAGTTCCAAGCGTTTTGATGTCCCTGTGTCAACAGTGAGAAACATTATCAAGAAATATGGTGTTTTCAATACGATTTAAAACATGACGGGTCGAGGCCGTAAAAAGAAACTTTCTCCCCGAACTGTATGACAAGTCATTCGAGAAGTGGAAAAGGACTCGAAAACTACTGGTAAGAAAGTAGTCAAACAATTGAGCGATCAAGGTATTGAAATTTCTGTTTCGACATTGAGGAGGGCAATGACGTCACACGGGATTCAGGGGTACTGCCCAAGGATGACTCATCTCCCCTCCAAGAAATATGTTAACGCCTGTTTAGAGTTTGCACGGGAGTTTATTGACACTGATTCAACTGTTGGGGGTTCAGTTTTATGGTCAGATGAGACAAAAATTGGAACTTTTTGGAAGCAAAGATGTGTCCTTTGTGTGGCAGAAGAAAGGAGAAGCATTCAACCCAAAGAATACAGTCCCTACGGTGAAGTATGGTTGAGGAAATCGTATGTTTCGGGGTTGCTTTTCGGTCAATGGCACTGGAAAACTTGTCATTGTGGATGGCATCATGAGGCTAGATCAATACATTAAAATATTGACTGAAAATCTGAAACCTTCTACAGAAGCCCTTAGTCTTGGAACCAACTGGGTCTTCCAACAGGACAACGATCCAAAACATACGGCGAAATCGGTGAAAAAATGGCTTTTGGATAATGAAATAAACGTCCTGAAGTAGCCAAGTAAACGTCCGGATTTGAATCCAATGGAAAACGTGTGGGCTGTGGTGAAGGCGAACGTGAAAAGAAGGAAACAAAGGAACATGAGGGAATTAGAAGATATCGCCAAGTAAGAATGGTTTAATATTTCTGTTGATGTTTGTGGGAATGTCGTATCGAAAACGTCTGGCTGTTGTTAAAAACAAAGGCTTTGCAAGTGGCTATTGATAAAAGGGTGCCAATTAATTTGAATTCGGCTGTTGTTTGTTATCATTAATAATACTTATTTTGAATATTTTATAATAAACTAAAAGTGTTTCAGGAGATCTCTAGATGTGCGATAAAACTGTTAATCAACACTTTAATAAAATTAATTAGTGAAAAAAATGTTGTTTTTTTTTTCATCTAAAAAACGTGAAAATTGTAAAGGTACCATTAATTTCGGATTTAACTGTATATATATATATATATATATATATATATATATATATATATATATATATATATATATATATACTTCATTTACTCACATAAATTAATATACAGTAAGTATAAATCTATGCGTAAACTTTAAGTATTTACTTCAACGGTGCTCCATACGTAGACAGAGCTAGTTAGTTTATTATGCAATATATATGGCGATTAATAAATAAATATTCCGCGTTTCATCCACTCCAGGACTCTCCAGGCATAAGCCTTTACAATCCTAGAGTGTGTGAAACGCGTAATATTCAGTGTAGCTTAATCGGCATATATATTTTATGACTTATATATATATATATATATATATATATATATATATATATATATATATATATATATATATATATAATTTAAAGGGGGTTAGAACAGTAATTTAATGTATTTTTTTTTTTTTTTTTTTTTTTTTACAAAGGCATCACCACATTATCAAGGCCCAGAGGCCACTCAAGGATAAGGGTTAAAGAGTGTACAGTAGAAGTTGGTCAATATAGTAATCATTAGTAATGAAAATTTGGTAAATTTAATAACTTATATGGAACGGCTCATCAAGAACTTATTTACTTTAGACTTGAACAAAACCATATTGTAGTCAGCCGGAAAGCAGGAAAACGGAAGACAATTCCACAGGCGTGCAGTTCTAAGAAAGAAGCTTTGTTCATGGAATCTACGTTTAGGTTTAGGCACAGATAAAGAGTGGGGGAAATTATTGATAGTGTTTACAGCTAGACGAGTGTTTCTTGTGAAAGTTTGGCGAGGGGGGACCATAGATTGAAGCTCAGTTGAACACTTTCCATGAAAATAACGATACATCAGAGACAAACTCGCAACATCTCTTCTGTGAGATAGAGGTTGCAAGGAGGAGAAAAGGACATCTCCTACGAGGCTACGAAGTCTATTTTGAACTCTATCAAGGCAGGACAAGTTCTTTCTAGCAGCTCCTGCCCAGATGTGGCAACAGTATTCCATCCTTGGACGTACCTGGCTCTTATATAGATAGAGAATAGCATCAGCAGTGAGATATCTACTGGATCGATAGAAAGATCCCACCATTTTTCCAGCGGCCTTGGCAACAGATTTGATATATGTGTTCCATTTAAGATCAGGAGTAATGGTCAAGCCCAGAAGCCTGTCAAAACTTGAGGCCTCCTGAAGACGAGAGCCATTCATTTCAATTGATGACAAATGTGGATTAGAATGTTGATGATGTAAAGAGAGAAGCTTGGTTTTAGATGCATTAAAAGTAACCAGCCACTCCTTTCCCCATTGTACTACGTGCTCAAGATCAGAGGAGAGAGAATTGGAGAGAACTTGCTCGTTTACTGTCTTAGATGTGGTACCATAAATGGTAGTGTCGTCAGCATAAATGTCTACAAATGATGTAAGGATATGATTTGGAAGATCATTAATGTAGATCAGGAAAAGAGTTGGGCCCAGGATGGATCCCTGAGGGACACCGGCATTAATATTGTGAGCTTCTGATTTTTGCCCCTCAACTACTACTCTTATGAATCTATCAGAAAGAAATGATTTAATAATTGAGAAGACTTTTCCAGCTATACCATAGCTAGCGATCTTATGAAGTAAACCTTTATGCCATACCCTATCAAAGGCTTTAGATATGTCAAGAGCAATTGCCCTAGAAAGATTGCCACCGTCGAGAGATTTGCTAATCCTATGCGATATAACTGTAAGGACATCTGCTGTAGATCTAGCAGAACGGAAACCATATTGAGTGTCACTAAGAAGGTTATTTTTGTTGAGATGTTTGATTACTTCTGTATTTAATACAGATTCTAGCAACTTACTCATGACGCACAGGAGACTTATTGGCCTGTACTGAGAGGGGGATGAGCGATCACCTGAATTCTTAAATACAGGGCATACTGATGAGATTTTCCAGGGAGATGGGAAACTATTCTCCTTAAGACAACGTTTAAACAGTTTTGTAAGTATGGGCGCTAGTTCAGGTTGAAGTTTTTTGAGTACTATGATTGGAATACCATCAGGGCCAGTTGCTTTACTGGAATCAAGGTTTTTGATTAGTTTGGCAACATCACGTACAGATATACGTATATCACATAGCGTGTTTTCTGATACAAGAGGAAATATTGGGGGTTGGCGGTCTTGGTCGCAAAGGGTTGAATTAGCTGCAAAGTTCTTGACAAAGAGTTTGGCTTTGTCTGATGCTGACGAGATTACCTCAGATCCATTGATAATAGTTGGGATGGAGCACACGCTTCTGTTCAGGATTCTGTTTGCTATTTGCCAAAACTGGTGGGAACCAAGCCGCTGCTCAGCTACTTTGGACTTAACAGATTGAGCATACAACTTTCTTGCGTTCCTTATTACTTTCTTACAATGGTTGCTGGCAGTCCTGAAAACGGCTTTAGTTTCCATACATCTATTACGTTTGAAGCAGTGGAAAAAGTGATTTCTGTGCGCAATGGCAGCAGCACATTCTGGAGAGAACCATGGCTGGCTGTTAGGTTTTTGCTGAAACTTTTTAGAGGGTATGAAATGGTCAATACCTACAATTAACCATTCAGTTAGGTCTAATACTATAGAGGACACATCCTTTTTAAACATGGAATGCAGAGGTAGATCAGATATAAATGTACGGAAGCTATCCCAGTCAGCCTTAGTGTATCGATATACTGTACGATGAAGAGGTACGTCTGGGGACTTATTACATTTCATTTTTATCTTAATTGATACAACAGAGTGGTCGGAAGATCCAAGAGGCGACAGAACAGAAACTGAACATAGTTCAGGGCAAGTTGTGAGAAAAAGGTCTAGTAGGCTCGCATACTGGCCGTCATTATCGGGCACACGGGTAGGTTCCTGAACAATCTGAGTGAGGTCATAGGCAATGGAGAAATCATGACAGAACCTCCCCTCATCATCGGTCTTGTTTGAGTGGGTCAACCATTCGACGTTGTGAACATTGAAGTCTCCACATACGTGAATGTTAGCTGAAGGATAAGTAGAAAGGACTTGGTCAATTTTCTCAGATATGCTTTGAAAGATAGTAACTCCGCTGTTGTGGGGGCGATAGAGAGTAAATATAAATGCAGTAGTGTGAGCTAAAGCAACCCGGAAGCACATATAAGGTAAGTTAGGATCTTCCCTGGAGATGTCCCTACCACATGGAAAGCTATCTTTAATATAGGCACATATTCCATGCCCATGGCGATCTTGGGGGTCAGATTTAGAAGTTAAGTTAGAGTATCCTGTAATTGCAAACTCATCAAGGGAAATAGCCTGTCCAATGCCAGTTTCACTTAAAAATAAAAGGTCTGGTTTAGTCTCCTGTAATTGGGTTTCAACCTCTGGAAGGTTAGAACGTAGACCCCTGATGTTGGAGAAGGAGACATGGTAGTAGGGGTCTACGTTGGAAGTTGGAGAACCGGGTTTAATCGTGTATTTTTTCTTGAAACTTGTCATGATGAAATTTTGGAATTTGTGGACTAGGTCGACAGATTTACTTAGAGCAGGACAGAGAGGGGAAACTAAGAGAGAAAAAGAAACGAAGAATTTTTTTTTTTTTTTGTACCACATGATAAGGTAAAGCCGTAACAATTACCCACTAGTATGGCATCGAGAGGCCCCACCAGAAGCTACTGCATGGTCCAGATTCCATTCACCAAATGGCAATACAGCAGCCCCAGTACTTTGCACCTGCTGATAGGACAGCCTCCTTAGTGGTTAATCCAAGGTTCGGGTCCCTGACTATCAGGCGGATAACGTCAGCCCAGACAAAACGTTTACCTCCAGCACCCTTACTAGTGACATGGCTACAAGGATAGACATAGAAACAGAAAATTTCCACCAACTCTGCCAACTGTTCGCGCAAAAATACTGCCAACCTAGAAAACAGCTTTTTCTTCTCCCTTTGTCAGAAAAATCACTCATTTAAAAATGAGGACTGAGGGACAAATAAGAAGAAGCGAGAGTAACAGGAGCTGCCGATAACGCATCCACAATGCGTTTTCTACTCTCCATTAAAAAAAAAAAAAAAAAAAAAAAAAAAAAAAAAAAAAATAACTATTAAGTATTGTACTTAATAAAAGTCCAACGGACCTGTTTAAGGGAAATTATGGTGATAGATTCCCCTCCCACGAACTAAAAATGAGTACAATTAGGTAATCTATTTTTGCAATCAACTCGGTAGATAAATAAACATTTATGGACGAGAAAAAAAAAAAAAAAAAAAAAAAAAAAAATTAAAGCTAGCATTTAATACAACAGAAATACATAAATTAAATACTGAAATAAAATGTTATTAATATTTGAATCTTAAAATAAAAAGTGCGAATTAATAGAGAAAATCACTTATCACAACAACGCATTCCGTCTCCAAACTAGTGAAGAATTTAACTTTTAATAGCGTTCAGAAGATTTTTTTTTTAATTAACCGTTAAGAGAAAGCGTGATTTTGTTCTGAACTTTAACTAATCACGTTTTAAGTAACTTATGATATAAAACAAAATCGGATGGGGGGGGGGGTTCTTCCGAAGTTCGTTGGTGACGTTATAAGTAATTGCGAGATAAGATGGGAGCCAGAAATTAGGGGTGGGGGACTGAAAATGATAATATAATGGATTGATTATACAATATTTAAGATCAACTTGGTAGATAAACATTTATGGACGAGAGAAAAAAAAAAAAAAAAAAAAAAAAAAAAAAAATTAAAGCTAGCATTTAATACAACAGAAATACATAAATTAAATACTGAAATAAAATGTTATTAATATTTGAATCTTAAAATAAAAAGTGCGAATTAATAGAGAAAATCACTTATCACAACAACGCATTCCGTCTCCAAACTAGTGAAGAATTTAACTTTTAATAGCGTTCAGAAGATTTTTTTTTTAATTAACCGTTAAGAGAAAGCGTGATTTTGTTCTGAACTTTAACTAATCACGTTTTAAGTAACTTATGATATAAAACAAAATCGGATGGGGGGGGGGGTTCTTCCGAAGTTCGTTGGTGACGTTATAAGTAATTGCGAGATAAGATGGGAGCCAGAAATTAGGGGTGGGGGACTGAAAATGATAATATAATGGATTGATTATACAATATTTAAGATCAACTTGGTAGATAAACATTTATGGACGAGAGAAAAAAAAAAAAAAAAAAAAAAAAAAAAAAAAAAAAAATTAAAGCTAGCATTTAATACAACAGAAATACATAAATTAAATACTGAAATAAAATGTTATTAATATTTGAATCTTAAAATAAAAAGTGCGAATTAATAGAGAAAATCACTTATCACAACAACGCATTCCGTCTCCAAACTAGTGAAGAATTTAACTTTTAATAGCGTTCAGAAGATTTTTTTTTTAATTAACCGTTAAGAGAAAGCGTGATTTTGTTCTGAACTTTAACTAATCACGTTTTAAGTAACTTATGATATAAAACAAAATCGGATGGGGGGGGGGTTCTTCCGAAGTTCGTTGGTGACGTTATAAGTAATTGCGAGATAAGATGGGAGCCAGAAATTAGGGGTGGGGGACTGAAAATGATAATATAATGGATTGATTATACAATATTTAAGATCAACTTGGTAGATAAACATTTATGGACGAGAGAAAAAAAAAAAAAAAAAAAAAAAAAAAAAAAATTAAAGCTAGCATTTAATACAACAGAAATACATAAATTAAATACTGAAATAAAATGTTATTAATATTTGAATCTTAAAATAAAAAGTGCGAATTAATAGAGAAAATCACTTATCACAACAACGCATTCCGTCTCCAAACTAGTGAAGAATTTAACTTTTAATAGCGTTCAGAAGATTTTTTTTTTAATTAACCGTTAAGAGAAAGCGTGATTTTGTTCTGAACTTTAACTAATCACGTTTTAAGTAACTTATGATATAAAACAAAATCGGATGGGGGGGGGTTCTTCCGAAGTTCGTTGGTGACGTTATAAGTAATTGCGAGATAAGATGGGAGCCAGAAATTAGGGGTGGGGGACTGAAAATGATAATATAATGGATTGATTATACAATATTTAAGATCAACTTGGTAGATAAACATTTATGGACGAGAGAAAAAAAAAAAAAAAAAAAAAAATTAAAGCTAGCATTTAATACAACAGAAATACATAAATTAAATACTGAAATAAAATGTTATTAATATTTGAATCTTAAAATAAAAAGTGCGAATTAATAGAGAAAATCACTTATCACAACAACGCATTCCGTCTCCAAACTAGTGAAGAATTTAACTTTTAATAGCGTTCAGAAGATTTTTTTTTTAATTAACCGTTAAGAGAAAGCGTGATTTTGTTCTGAACTTTAACTAATCACGTTTTAAGTAACTTATGATATAAAACAAAATCGGATGGGGGGGGGGTTCTTCCGAAGTTCGTTGGTGACGTTATAAGTAATTGCGAGATAAGATGGGAGCCAGAAATTAGGGGTGGGGGACTGAAAATGATAATATAATGGATTGATTATACAATATTTAAGATCAACTTGGTAGATAAACATTTATGGACGAGAGAAAAAAAAAAAAAAAAAAAAAAAAAAAAAAAAATTAAAGCTAGCATTTAATACAACAGAAATACATAAATTAAATACTGAAATAAAATGTTATTAATATTTGAATCTTAAAATAAAAAGTGCGAATTAATAGAGAAAATCACTTATCACAACAACGCATTCCGTCTCCAAACTAGTGAAGAATTTAACTTTTAATAGCGTTCAGAAGATTTTTTTTTTAATTAACCGTTAAGAGAAAGCGTGATTTTGTTCTGAACTTTAACTAATCACGTTTTAAGTAACTTATGATATAAAACAAAATCGGATGGGGGGGGGGGTTCTTCCGAAGTTCGTTGGTGACGTTATAAGTAATTGCGAGATAAGATGGGAGCCAGAAATTAGGGGTGGGGGACTGAAAATGATAATATAATGGATTGATTATACAATATTTAAGATCAACTTGGTAGATAAACATTTATGGACGAGAGAAAAAAAAAAAAAAAAAAAAAATTAAAGCTAGCATTTAATACAACAGAAATACATAAATTAAATACTGAAATAAAATGTTATTAATATTTGAATCTTAAAATAAAAAGTGCGAATTAATAGAGAAAATCACTTATCACAACAACGCATTCCGTCTCCAAACTAGTGAAGAATTTAACTTTTAATAGCGTTCAGAAGATTTTTTTTTTAATTAACCGTTAAGAGAAAGCGTGATTTTGTTCTGAACTTTAACTAATCACGTTTTAAGTAACTTATGATATAAAACAAAATCGGATGGGGGGGGGGTTCTTCCGAAGTTCGTTGGTGACGTTATAAGTAATTGCGAGATAAGATGGGAGCCAGAAATTAGGGGTGGGGGACTGAAAATGATAATATAATGGATTGATTATACAATATTTAAGATCAACTTGGTAGATAAACATTTATGGACGAGAGAAAAAAAAAAAAAAAAAAAAAAAAAAAAAAAAAAAAATTAAAGCTAGCATTTAATACAACAGAAATACATAAATTAAATACTGAAATAAAATGTTATTAATATTTGAATCTTAAAATAAAAAGTGCGAATTAATAGAGAAAATCACTTATCACAACAACGCATTCCGTCTCCAAACTAGTGAAGAATTTAACTTTTAATAGCGTTCAGAAGATTTTTTTTTTAATTAACCGTTAAGAGAAAGCGTGATTTTGTTCTGAACTTTAACTAATCACGTTTTAAGTAACTTATGATATAAAACAAAATCGGATGGGGGGGGGGTTCTTCCGAAGTTCGTTGGTGACGTTATAAGTAATTGCGAGATAAGATGGGAGCCAGAAATTAGGGGTGGGGGACTGAAAATGATAATATAATGGATTGATTATACAATATTTAAGATCAACTTGGTAGATAAACATTTATGGACGAGAGAAAAAAAAAAAAAAAAAAAAAAAAAAAAAAAAAAAAAAAATTAAAGCTAGCATTTAATACAACAGAAATACATAAATTAAATACTGAAATAAAATGTTATTAATATTTGAATCTTAAAATAAAAAGTGCGAATTAATAGAGAAAATCACTTATCACAACAACGCATTCCGTCTCCAAACTAGTGAAGAATTTAACTTTTAATAGCGTTCAGAAGATTTTTTTTTTTAATTAACCGTTAAGAGAAAGCGTGATTTTGTTCTGAACTTTAACTAATCACGTTTTAAGTAACTTATGATATAAAACAAAATCGGATGGGGGGGGGGTTCTTCCGAAGTTCGTTGGTGACGTTATAAGTAATTGCGAGATAAGATTATGTTCATTTTAATGCCACCCCTAATATACCTGAAAATAAATACATTAAACAAGACGCAATCTACTTTGGTTCAACATCTGGACTTATTAAGCATAGAATATCAACCATAAGCATTCCTTTAAAAAGCACTCCCTGTTGAACCAAACCACTCTATCGAAACATATTTGGCGACTCAAAGATAAGAATATTTCCTTCAATTTGAAATGGACAAATAATAGTACCATATAAAGGATATACACCAGGAGATAGATTCTGTGCACTTTGTACACAGGAAACCCTACAATTTTTAAAATATGACGATATCAAAAATAGAACCACCCTCCTAAATTCAAAAGAGGAGCTTATATCCTCATGCAGTCATAAACGTTGGTTTAAATCTAACAAATATAAACCACCATAAGTCATTAAAAAAGTTACTTATTAATATTATAACTTGAAATTTAAGTTTAACTTGATACCCTTATCAATAAATTTGGATTATCAATATTATTATTAATATTAGTTTATCTGATATATTTACCATTATCATATATTGCTTAAATATATATTTAAGCTTAACTTATACTATATTTATTAATTTCAATAAATAAAGTATTAAAAATACTAAATTCAATAAGTTCAAAATATAATATTTTATAATCTAAATAGAATAAACACTAATTATCTCTCTTTGATTATTTTATTAGAAAAATTACATTACCCCCCCCACTTTTTTTTTTAAATATTTGCTTAATTTTAAAATAGGCGTTTGCTAACATATTGCTAACATATTTCTTATGAAACAGATTTTTAATTTTAATTCTAATTTGAATTTTAAATTATCAATCACATTACTAAATATATATGTATGTATATATATATATATATATATATATATATATATATATATATATATATATATATATATATATATATATATATAAATGCCCCCGTGTTCAAGCCACGGGTGGTCATGCATATGACGTTAAACTATATCCAGTGGTGAGGCCCAAGCTTGCGGGCGTTGGTGAGTGTGCAACCACCCTTTAATTTCCATTGCTCCCAGGTCCACTCTGACTCGAAGTGGTAGTACGTGTTAGGGTCCCAACTATGTGTTAAATAGAAATCAACTTGAAAACAACAAATGTTCTATTAAAAAATGTTCTTCAAAATCTTTCGATTCGGCAGTAAACACCTTAAAAGTGTTGATATGCCGTGAAACAAAATCAACCAACCAACCAATCAAGCCACGGGCATGTAGACATCAGTGAACATGAGAATAGAACGGCACCTTCAGTGAAAGAATATAGGGGCGTGTGTAGGTGAGTATTTGAGCAAGAGAGTAAGAAAGATAAAAACGGTGGGAGTAGAGTTAGATAGCGAGAAGGAGTTGAGGAAGTCCAATTGTATAAAGACAGGCCGCACTTTGCTCATGAAAACCAACGACCGGGTGTGTCTGTTTGTAGCCAACTGATCGATTCCTGATAACAATGTTCCAGTTATTTCCAATCTGCGCATTGATTTTTGCAGCGGAGGAATGACGAATTGTGCAAAATCTCTGAAAATAGAAAAGAAACGACAGAAATAAGAAACAAAGAAAGTTGAATAAGGAAAGTCTGATAGAAGGATATGGAGAGAAAAGTACGTGAAATATAAACTGAAGCAAATAGTGTAAGAGATTGTGTGACTGAATAAACGGCAATGATAAAAATACGCACATCTTTCTATAAAAAACTATGAAACAATTTCTAATGTATATATTACTGATGGGACGATTTTGATATTTTTCCAATTCCGATACAATTACCGATTCCGTACAAAATTACCGATTCCGATAATATTGCCGATATATATATATATATATATATATATATATATATATATATATATATATATATAAATTACGTTCCTTCAGCCATAATCGAAATCGAAACGAAAACTTATGAAGAATTCTTGATAGAATTATGTATAAAAGAAATAGATGATTTAAGTGCCTCGAAACCGGAGCCAAAAATTATTGGTACAATTATTTATGACAAGAAATAGAAGAACATGACAATTAAACGACTCGGTTGGTTGGTTGTTTTGTTTAACGGCATATCAACCCTTTTCAGGTTATTTAATGCCGAATCTTGTGATTTTGAATCTGGTTATTTAATGCCGAATCTGGTGATTTTGATATTTAATGCCGAATCTGGTGATTTTTACACGTTGTAATCTCAGTCGCAAAGTCGCAAAGCAGGCAAATAACTTCAATGCGCTTTTTCTTCATAACATTGACATTTATTTCCTCATTTTTACGGTCGTGCCTGTCTTCTTAAGCTTCATTCACACCTCTCTGGTGGTCTTAAAGGTTCTTGTCCTCTTTAATATGATATCTGTTTTAAAGTCTTCATTTTGCTTTACCGTTGCCGTTATTTCACATACATGTGCATATGCGCGTCTGCGCTATGTTACACATCCCACTCATACAAAATTATTACATTTCGCTAGCAAATATATGAGAAGAAACTGATACGTTAAATACAGTACGCAAGTGGATAATAAAAAAAAATCTTCTGAACCACCGATTATCATGAGCTATATCACTATAGCTGAGGGCCACTCTTTCAAACTCCTTAGCCTAAAATTCACAAGCCTACATATTTTAGAACAAATACATTGAGAATATTGTTAAGGCTGTGACAAAAAGAAATGGGCTGTCTTTATTGTGTTAGAAAATTATTTTGACGAGATAGTGAATCCTATAATTTTACAAAGCCACCATTCGCCTATTAAAGGAGTAATATTGGCCAAATAAAATATCAAATTGTATAGGTCCCTCACCATCGTCCAGACTCAAACCCTTGTCCTATCGATACAATGTCCATCTCTGTGTCATTTTTACAAGTATTTTAATCTGAAGAACTCGTAACACTTGTGTCCTCCCCGACCTAAATATTGTCAAATAACCCAACAAGCAGCAAATCCCACTTCTATACTTTTGAGGTCTCTAAATGTCGGGAAGCCTTCTACTCTAATAGGTTCTCTGCTTAGACTGCGATATAGACTTTTAAATTCCCTCCCGATTCTTGCTTCCCTTACTGTACGGTGCAGAAGTGTAAATGTAATATGAACAGATATATCGTTGTTTAACTCATACCCCTGTTAGGAAAAACCACAAATTAAGAGCCCCGTTTATCCAAGTTGTAATAACCTTCGTTTTGGGTGAAAATAAGTAAAGAAAACAAACGATTAAAAGAAGTTTCTTTCTTACAACAACGTTGATATCAACCTTTCGACACTTTCCACGAATGTGACAGAGATAGACATCAGTACAGCAACTGGCAATTAGTTCTCTTGATAAAAACGTCACCAATGTTTTCAATGCTCGATTGTTGAGTTCGACAAATATTTTCTATTCTCACTTTCGAAAGGGAGACTATCAGGTTGAGGATACAGGTTTGACAGTTTATGACTTTTCTATTACTTCTATGTAGGACCGAACGTGTACGATATCGAAAAACATGCAGTGCTATTTGGCACAAGCAAGATCCTGCCCTCATCTCCAGTTATATTTCCTGGGGGAGGTGACGGTTGTTTAGCGGCTAACTAGACAGACTTACGACTTGAGTGCCCTAAGTTCGATTCAAACTCGTTCTACAAAAAAAAAACCCTTCTTTTAGGTTTTTATCAACATTTATGCTATTCCTTCCTTTATTACCGAGGCCTTTTCTACAAGTAGACTTTCGGATTAATACGAGATGATGATGCTATTTTCAAATATCAAAACACCATAGATAGACACTCGACTCATTTTCTACGGGTGTGAAGTTTGGGATGAACAGGTTTAAAGTTTCTATATTGTCTACTAAAGTAAATGTACGAAAGTATGTTTGTCTGTATTTTCTTGAACAACAGACGCGAAAAATGCAGGCAATATTGACAATATATAATATAAGAATATAGCAGATTAAGTAACGTTAAAGCACGTTAATACCAAGAGACGCCCAAAAAAGTGTCAAAAAAGCTGTGTGTTAAAAAAGTGGTCAAACAAGCATGCAGAACGACTCCAAATAAAATGTAGATATGATTGAAAGTCATACAATGAATATGCGTACATTTGAGTAAATTCTTACAAGAACATTTTTGCCTGATTAAGCCATAAATATCGACTGGAAGAATCGCCATGTAGAAAGACACGCTAATAAAAACTTCACGCTAGAGACTAGCAGATCCGACGACGAGCGTTCGTTCTGAAAGGCGGCATACTAGATTATTACTCGAATAGGATGGCAAAGACCACTCAGTTACTTAAAACGAATATAACTTTCACATGACAAATCAAAAGGCAATTGTGTTTGTTTAAAATAATAACATGGAGGTTAAGAGTATAACGCAGCAATAACATATCTAGCTTTATTTTTTATTATATTCAGGGTGTATCACATCGAAGTAGGATGATGTGAGACATGTTTTATACACGTATAATATGTAGGTACCCTGGGGCCCAGCACGTTGTAGCAGGGTACATTGCAAGAAACATAGGATAAAAAATTAATTCGACTCCCTTTTTCTGTAACAACGACATTCTCCCGCCACGCACGACTTCTCGTTACGGTCGTGACGTCACCTACGTCTCTAATGTGATCGTTTTCTTAAACGTGGTCTCTCTCTCTCTCTCTCTCTCTCTCTCTCTCTCTCTCTCTCTCTTTCCTTTTTTATAGTCTTTTTTTCATCTTTTTCCTTGCCGTGATTTTATTTCGCAAAGAGCTCGGCAATTGCATATAGCCGCTACAAAATCTGTTACGGTAGACGTCATCAGCGAAACATGTCAGAAACTAAAATATAGTAAACGAAAATGTAAAAGAAGACGATTAAGCTAAAGCGGTAGAAATATTTGTAAACTTTTATATAGTCAGTTATTGCTCATCAGGTATGGTCGGGGTTATTCGAAAGTTGAATGAAAAAGGAATAGGAAAAAATACGCACAAGTGAGGAATTTTAGTTGGAAAGAGATGAAAAACGAAAATACAATAATAATCTTAGGAATCATATGATTGGTTTAGCTATGAAAAAAAACATTTCCTGTATAAACTTGGTGTGAGGAACAGAAGCAGCTGCCAGAGGGGATTTGCGGAGGCATAAGTTAAGAAGCAGTGTAGAAGTTTTTGTGTTCATATATATATATATATATATATATATATATATATATGTATATATATATATATGTGTGTGTGTGTTTGTGTGTGTGTAATTCGGGTACATACACACACACACACACACACACACACACACACACACATATATATATATATATATATATATATATATATATATATATATATATATATATATATATATAGCGTAGCTTGCATAATAAAGGTCCTTAAAGTATTGTGGGGAAATCGGATAAAAACAATGTTAATAACAGATGAATAAAAACAATAAACAATCCGATAAAAATGATTTCAAAATCAAACAGCGGGGAAATACAGAATAGAACATGTATGTGAAATAAAAAAAGGGGGAGCGAGATATAGAGAAGGAGAAATAGAAGGGAGGAAAAGCAGTAGATAGGGAGAAAGAAAGTGCGTGAAGGAGAGGTGAGATTAAGAAAAATCCGTGAGACAGAATTGAGATATGTAACCGGAAGTAGCAACAGGAATCAGTAAATTTGGCGAACGAGCTTTCAAGAAGGGGAAAACAAACAAAAAAAAAAAAGAAAAAAAGCATGAGTTGCAGAAAACGCCGCTAAGTTTAAGACGAATGGAGTAAAAACAATGCGAATGAAATAATAAGAATAGAAAAACAAAACAAAAGTGAACGCAGATGAATCTTAAAATAGAGATGGGGAGGAAATTAGCCATTTTAAAGGCGGAAACGTAAAAGAGTCTAAGAAAGGATGAAAATAGAACCGATGACAAGAAACATTAGATTATATATACATATATATGTGTGTGTATACATGTAAGTATATAACCTCACACACACATGCAGAAAAACACACACAAACACACACACCTATACATAAATAAATGTGTGTGTGTATATTTGTGTGTGTGGGGGGTGCTTGGATGTGATTGTGTATTTATTCATATATTAGAAGAATACCCGTAAAAGGCGGGGGTAAAATTAATTCCCAAGAGGAAAACAGTCTTGTACCATATTAATGTCCGGTTAGAATTTTTGAAAATGTCTTAAGTTAAATATCTCAAATAAGCCTCTCTCTCTCTCTCTCTCTCTCTCTCTCTCTCTCTCTCTCTCTCTCTCTCTCTCACACACACACACACACATACACACACTCCCGCTCTCGCTCTCTCCGCAGTTTTTACATAAAATTAAATTATGATAAATAGGACCGACATTACGCCTTGGAGATAGAATAAAAAAATATGTCGATTATGTAGTTTTGTAGGTAAATCTATATACTGCAACAAAAAACGACTACCTGTACCTAATTGCATATATATATATATATGTATATATATATATATATATATATATATATATATATATATATATATATATGGGCAAACATTTAATAAAATATGTTAAAACACTTTGAAATGAGTTAAAACATATTTAATCTGAAAAGGAAACACTAGATATATGGATAGTCCTTAATCCGCGGAGTTTCAAAGAAATACTCTCCTTCTCATCAGAGGGTAGGAATTAGCAAAATGCGGGATCGGATTTTTGCGTGCAGAAGTATTTGATGAAACAACAAGTAAGTCAAAGATCTTACTTGAAAACAAAATAAGTTAAGCAGAGGGAATATGGTAAAGAAAAAGGTGATTACACATGAATGGATAGTCTGGTGGAAGATAAAAAAAATCCAGTGACGGTAAAATCCAAATGTAAAACTTCAAGAAAGTTAAAAGAATTTCCATTTGTACAAATAAAATCCAAACAAATCCCGTAATTGGAAGAAGATGGTCCATAATAATCCAAAGGCAGAAATCCATGGAATAATTCACAAACATGTATACAAGGAAAAAATAATATTAATAAAAGAAAAATAAGATGTGCGTTTTACTCTACTTCGTAGACATAACTATAAATAAAAAAAATCTGGGAAGAGAAAGGAGAGAAAAAAAAACAATGATAAAGTTAAATATAAAATATAAAATAAGGGGAAACAAAATTCAAACTGACCCAGACAGGAAATGTTAAAGGCGCGAAAATATATATAGGGCAAAATAATATAGGTCAACTGAAATGTACAGGTCATCACTTAAAAAAATGTCAGCAAGATTTGTTAAACGACACTAAAAGGAAAATAAAAAAGGAAAATAAAATAAATAAATAAATATATATTAAATAAATAGAAAATAAAGAATAAATAAATAAAAAAATAAAATATAATAAAAGATAAAATATAAAATATAATATATAATATAAAATAAAATAAAATAAGAATAAAAATAAAAATAAATTTATTTAAGGGGGGAAGATGGTTGGTGTCTGCAAATTCAGGAAAAAATAGTAAGTAAATTCATATAGTAAAATTTAAGTATATATACATACAAGATATTAAAGTGTGGGTAGATTGATATATTAGATAGATAGGAAAGTTTAAAGAATAAAACAGAAAATGCAGATAAAAACCGGCCATGCAAAGAAGAGATAAAGGATTAAAATAAAAGATTATTAAATTATAAAGTAATAAGAAGTACGTCGAAAAACGATAAAGTTAAAGAAAATATATATATCTATATAAAGGGTAAAAGTAATAACTATGCATTTTCAAAATTGCCATAATAAAATTGGACTTATGTTTACAGAAAGAGATCAGTTCATTTTTAGAATTTATTATATTATTACTTTTATATATTTATATATACATAATATTATATTCTAATATTTAGAAAATATTAACATCATTATATATATATATATATATATAGTAATTTATAAAATATATATGGCGATTAAGTTACACTTTGCCCAGTCCAAAATAAATGTCTAACAAAAAGCGTAGTTTATCAAGCAACAATATTTGCGAAAGAAAACCCGAATAACAAGAAATATTACATAGGCATGACTTCCTTAGATTTCAAAACCCGATACTATGACCACAAAAACACATTCAAAAATAAAAAACACCGTATAAAAAAAACACTTGCGAATAAATACTGGGAACTCAAAGAAAGCGGACATTCGCCGGGAGTCGAATGGAAAATAATGAGACAAGGTACCACATGCAGACATTTAGACGACCCATGTAAATTATGCCTCCATGAAAATTGTTCTATCCTGTACTTTAAAGAACCTCAAAATCTATTAAACTGTAGGCGGGAAATAGCAAACAACTGTGTTCACAAAATAGGATAGCGATACAAAATAGCTTTAAAACTAACAATAACAATAGGAAAAAAAACAAAAAAAAAACAAATAAATAAATTAAATAAACATGAATATACATAAACGATCACATACGTATATGTATATATATGTATATATATATATATATATATATATATATATATATATATATATATGTGTATATATGTATATGGGTGTGCATTGTTTGTGCACATAGGTATATTTATATGTATAAAAAAAGGAGAACGACTACCTAAAACCACTAACCTAGTTCTAAAACAGATCCTTTGTTTGATAAAATGCATGCCCAGATGCTGGTAGGAAGGGGCGCGTTGGATACTAGAAAGCTTATTGGCCTACTAGAAATTCTCAACATATATAAAAACAAGAAGCAACGACAGAATTCGCGCATAAGCCTGACGAATCCTATAGTTGGATGAAACGCAGAATATTCAGTGTAGCTTAATCGCCATATATATTTTATAAATTACTAACTAGCTCTACCTACGTATTGAGCACTTTTGAGGTAAATACTTAAAGTTTACGCATAAATCTATACTTTCGTATATTAAATTTTTGCGAATAAATGAAGTAGTTATATATATATATATATATGTATATATATATATATATATATATATATATATATATATATATATATATATATATATATATAATCCGAGGTTAATATTTCTGGACTTAAAGAAACCAATGAAGTTTAATGAGGTTAATACAAGAGTGCTCAATACCGAAGTACTGAAGTATGACAAGGTATATTTTATATGGAGCAAACCGAAATATTTTCATAACTGTGTAGCAACATATGCCTGCTTATGAGAAACAAAAATGTTTATATATATATATATATATATATATATATATATATATATATATAATTTTTTAATAAAATTAAGCAGAGAAATACATTTCTAATGATAACAAAAAACCTATAAGGATAGACAAAAAAAACCTACGCGATTAAAGAAGAGCACAAATCAAAATGATTTTAAAGAACATCGAGTAATGTTACTTAAGAACTGTATTATAGTATATATATATATATATATATATATATATATATATATACCTTAAATAATATATTTCTCAAATGTGTCGAAATAAAAATAACTTTTCCAAGTGCTCAATATATGTTTAGAGTCTTTATAAACTAAATTGTATACACGTTAGAAATTCCATACGAGACTCAAACAGTCATCTTTGCAAATAACTTATTCATTTTTATTATTTTTTTAGTATAAAATATATTCGTGTGTTATTTCGGTTTTGTTTTATTAAATTAGCTTTTCTCAAATTATTGTATTAATTGTTCGACCCATTGATGATCATATGTATGTGTTAGTGTAAACTTTTTTATTTCCAACCAAAATATTCTTAACAGGTTAAAGTAGCGTATTCTTTTATTGTTATAATGTCGGCTAATCTTCTCTTCTGGTGTAAAGCATTTAGCTTTTTAATGCCATGGCCTATATATATTTTTTCACTTTTTATTTTTGTCCCTATTGAACTAGTGATTTTAGAAAGTTGTATTCTATTCCTAATCTTTTTATTTTCTTTATGTACGCATATATATATATATGTATATATATATATATATATATATATATATATATATATGTATACTTCCGATTCGTTGGCTGTTTTAAGGGAATATGAACAACAGTCTTGAGAGCAAAGTTGGTTTTAATTGATTAGTAAATGCATTAATACTATTAAAGAAAACAGTGCTCGTTGCAATGTAGATATATAATAAGTTCGATAGGCATAGATATCCTAGAGTCATTTCAATATTGAGTAAAATGATTGATAATTTATAATTAAAATTAAAAATCGGTTTCAAAAGGAAGAACAAACGAAATAAGTAAATTGTACAATCGTTTCGGAAACGATCTTTTTATTGAGAAAGACAATACGTCTTGAACAATAATTTTATCATTTGATTTTATAAAACAAAGCCTTCTCATCAGCAAAAAATAATGGGTGGGAGTTTAAAGACACCAAAAATAAAACTAGAATTTTTTTAGTAAGGCAGATATATCTGGAAGATATTTAAAATATAAAGAAAAGCAGTTACTTATTTTCATGTTGATAAACAAAGTAAGATAAATTAAAATAGAATAAAATCGGGTGGAAATTAATGTTAAGAGGGGATATCTTTAATATTTCTAATATATATATATATATATATATATATATATATATATATATATATATATATATATATATATATATATATACCTTTTATTCGCCCGGCTTCAAAGCCTGTCAGTACCATAGTCAATCCATTCACTGGGATGTTGTCAAATGTAGTTTATGAATGGTTTAACCAGTGATATATACAAAATTTTACTTCGTATATTATTTTAAAGTTTTTTTTGTTTCACTCTGTTTTCATTTAAATTACCATTATTGTAAACAATTATGTTTTGTTTTTCAGAACGTTGAATACAAAAATAAGCAAATTGCAAAAGTTTCCTATTTAAATTCAAGCTAGGCCAAAAGGCTTCTGAAACAGTACACAGTATCAATGAAGCATTTGGCTCAGGAACCACTACTGAACGCACAGCACAATAGTGGTTTAAGAAATTTCGTGGCGGTGACGAGCGTCTTGAGGATTATGACCGTAATTTAAGCCATCTGATGTTGACAACTATCAATTAAAAGCCTTACCCGAAGCCAATCCACACACAAATGTTCTGGAACTACCTTCTGAAACAGATGTCACGTATACGACGATTTACAACTACTTGATAAGGATTGAAAAGACAAAAGAACTTGATAAATAGGTTCCTCACGAAAGAAACGTTGTTATGGAGTGTAATTTTTCGTTCATTTTCGCCACAAGAACGACCCAGTTTTTTATCAGGTTTTGACTTGCGATGAAAAGTGGGTTATTTACGACAACCGGTGACGCTCAGTTCACTAGTTAGACGTCGACGAAGCTCCACAACTTTCCGAAGCCAGATTTGCACCAAAAGAATGTCATGCTGACTATTTGGTGGGCTGCGACCTGCCTCATACATTATCTTTTAATGCAGGCGAAACACTTACGGTGTAGATCTACTGTCAACAAATGGATGAAATGAATCAAAAACCCAGCATTAGTCAAGATAAAAGAAAGTTTTCCTCCACGACACCGACCATGCGTTTTTAAACCGACCCCGCAGAATGTTAATGGCTTGAGCTACAAAAACTCTACCTTATCTGCCATACTCTCCAGACCTCTCACTTACCGAGTACAACTTTTTCCTCATCTTGATAACTTTCTGCGGGGAAAATGCTTCAAAAACCTAAACGCTATCAAAAACGCCTTCAGCGACTTTATCGCTACCAAAATGCAATATTTTAACGTTACTGGCATAAACACACTGTTTTTTTGTTGACAAAAGTTTGTTGATTCTGAAGGTACTTATTTCGATCAATTTTTTTTGTTTCAGCCGATATATGTTTATCTTGTTACAGAGAGAGAAAGAGAGAGAGAGACAGAGAGACAGAGAGAGAGAGAGAGGTGAGTGAACGTGGAGTGTAGACACGTTTACAAGAACCGAAGGTCAGCTGACCAGATTACGTATGAGTGACGTGGTTGGCAGATCTGTGATATTTGATTTTGGCTTTGAAGAAGACGGACGGTTTTTCCGTTGTCTCCCCCTCTTAACTGGGGAGGGGGAGACGAACGCTGACGTGTGTGAAGAAGAACCCACACAAGCCGATTTCACTTCCACTTCTGCAGGACCTCTGGGGAAAGTGAAATAAAAACTATAAAACCCATTCATCGTCTTGGAGTGATAAATCTTCGTCAAACAGGTATCAAGTCTCCCTCCAGGATGAGAAATTTCCAGATGGTCCGTTTTGAAGAAGCAGAGGTAGGTTCTGAAATTACATGTCACACACACGATTCCCTTTATGATAATCAAACACACAACCATTTATATTAGAGACAATCATACGCAGACGGAATCCTTTTTTGATGTTATACACAAAAGCGTAAATGGTGCCTCGATGATAACACTAGTGAGAACACAGATGAAGAAAACTATATAACAAAAATGTTCAATTTGGCGCCCCTCGATGATAACCCTAGGATAACGCTCGATGATAACCAATATATAACAATCTGAATTCATAAGGTAAAACCGCAGGAACATTTTGGTCAACCTGATAGAAAGGCATGAAACGCAGTGCCGATGAAATTCTTGTTTAGAGACACTATCAAGTGTCACGTTGCATCTATATATCTATAAAAGGTGAATCGTTTGTTTGTGTGTGTGTGTGTGTACATTTCCCTACCAAATTGCTCTGTCAGTTTTAGTCTACCGACTCGAGATTTAACGTTTGAAAACTCTACAAAACTCGTCTTCCAATTTTAAGTCTAAAGGCTTAAAACTTTAGATGTATGTTCCATGAACATGGACCAAACATTTTAATATGATTTAAGCCCAAAACAATAACTGTGAAGGGGTCTAAATTAGGGTCAAATGAACAAAAATTACCCCTCATCCAATTTTTAGTGTAAACATTTGACATTTTACATAAAGTGCATTCAGAAATAGAGCAAAACTTTTTATCGGTTTTTGGATGAAAATATGGCAACCAAAGAGTCACAGTTCAAAAATTTTTACTATTGTGGCCTCTAGCAAACTATTAAGCAAATCGTAGGTCTAAACATAGGAAATTTTACATAAAGTGTATTCAGACATGCAGCAAGCTTTTTAATCAGTTTTGGGGCGATAATTTGGTTGTCAAGATGGAAAAGTTGAAAGCGTTGAGTTTTGCAGACTCAACAAACTCCTCTGCCAATTTTGGATCTAAAAACCTAAAATTTTCGATGTAAGTTACGGGGGCATGTGTCAAACATTTAAATATATGTATACATATGCACATAAAATTATTAAGAGTACATAGAGCTCGAAAAAATCGGGGATGAACTGCCAGTATATATATATATATATATATATATATATATATATATATATATATATATATATATATATGTATATATATATATATATATATATATATTACATAGGCTTCACCACATTATCAAGACCAAGAGGCCACTCAAGGATATGGGTTAAAGAGTGTACAGTAGAAATTAGACAATATAGTAATCATTAGTAATGAAAATTTGGTAAATTTGATAACTTATGTGGAGCGGCTCATCAAGAACTTATTTACGTTAGGCTTGAAGACAACCATATTGTAGTCAGCCGGAAAGCAGGAAAACGGAAGACAATTCCACAGGCGTGCAGTTCTAAGAAAGAAGCTTTGTTCATGGAATCCACGTTTAGGTTTAGGCACAGATAAAGAGTGGGGGAATTATTGATAGTGTTTACAGCTAGACGTGTGTTTCTTGTGAAAGTTTGGCGAGGGGGGACCATAGATTGAAGCTCAGTCGAACACTTTCCATGAAAATAACGATGCATCAGAGACAAACTCGCAGCATCTCTTCTGTGAGATAGAGGATGCAAGGAGGAGAAAAGAACGTCTCCTACGAGGCTAAGAAGTCTATTTTGTACTTTCTCAAGGCAGGACAAGTCCTTTCTAGCAGCTCCTGCCCAGATGTGGCAACAGTATTCCATCCTTGGACGTACCTGGCTCTTATATAGATAGAGAATAGCATCAGCAGTGAGATATTTACCGGATCGATAGAAAGATCCCACCATTTTTCCAGCGGCCTTGGCAACAGATTTGATGTACATGTTCCATTTAAGATCAGGAGTAATGGTCGAGCCAAGAAGCTTGTCAAACTTGAGGCCTCCTGAAGACGAGAGCCATTCATTTCAATTGATGCCAGATGTGGATCAGAATGTTGATGATGTAAAGAGAGAAGCTTGGTTTTAAATGCATTAAAAGTAACCAGCCACTCCTTTCCCCATTGTACTACGTGCTCAAGATCAGAGGAGAGAGAATTGGAGAGAACTTGGTCGTTTACTGTCTTAGATGTGCTACCATAAATGGTAGTGTCGTCAGCATAAATGTCTACAAATGATGTAAGGATGTGATTTGGAAGATCATTAATGTAGATGCGGAAAAGAGTTGGGCACAGGATTGACCCCTGAGGGACACCGGCATTAATACTGTGAGCTTCTGATTTTTGCCCCTCAACTACTACCCTTATGAACCTATCAGAAAGAAATGATTTAATAATTGAGAAGACTTTTCCAGCTATACCATAGCTAGCGATCTTATGAAGTAAACCTTTATGCCATACCCTATCAAAGGCTTTAGATATGTCAAGAGCAATTGCCCTAGAAAGATTGCCACCATCGAGAGATTTGCTAATCCTATGCGATATAACTGTAAGCACATTTGCTGTAGATCTAGCAGAACGGAAACGATATTGAGTGTCACTTAGAAGGTTATTTTTGTTGAGATGGTTGATTACTTCTGTATTTAACACAGATTCCAGCAACTTACTCATGACGCACAGGAGACTTATTGGCCTGTACTGAGAGGGGGATGAGCGATCACCTGAATTCTAAAATACAGGGCATACTGATGAAATTTTCCAGGGAGATGGGAAACTATTCTCCTTAAGACAACGTTTAAACAGTTTTGTAAGTATGGGCGCTAATTCAGGTTGAAGTTTTTTGAGTACTATAATTGGAATACCATCAGGGCCAGTTGCTTTACTGGAATCAAGGTTTTTGATTAGCTTGGCAACATCACGTACATATAAACGTATATCACATAGCGTGCTTTCTGATACAGGAGAAAATATTGGGGGTTGGTGGCCTTGGTCGCAAAGAGTAGAATTAGCTGCAAAGTTCTTGGTAAAGAGTTTGGCTTTGTCTGATGCTGACGAGATTACCTCAGGTCCATTGATAATAGTGGGGATGGAGCACACGCTTCTGATCAGGACTCTGTTTGCTATTTGCCAAAACTGGTGGGAACCAAGCCGCTGCTCAGCTACTTTGGACATAACCGATTGAGCATACAACTCTCTTGCGTTCTTTATTACTTTCTTACAATGGTTGCTGGCAGCCCTGAAAGGGGCTTTAGTTTCCATATATCTATTACGCTTGAAGCAGTTGAAAAAGTTATTTCTGTGCGCAATGGCAGCAGCACATTCTGGAGAGAACCATGGCTGGCTGTTAGGTTTTTGCTGAAACTTTTTAGAGGGTATGAAACGGTCTATACCTACAATTAACCATTCCGTCAGGTCTAATACTATAGAGGACACACCCTTTTTAAACATGGAATGCAGATGTAGATCAGATATAAATGTACGGAAGCTATCCCAGTCAGCCTTAGTGTATCGATATACTGTACGATGGAGAGGTACGTCTGGGGACTTATTACATTTCATTTTTATCTCAATTGATACAACAGAGTGGTCGGAAGATCCAAGAGGCGATAGGACAGAAACTGAACATAGTTCAGGGCAAGTTGTGAGAAAAAGGTCTAGTAGGCTCGCATAATGGCCGTCATTGTCGGGCACACGGGTGGGTTCCTGAACAATCTGTGTGAGGTCATAGGCAATGGAGAAATCATGACAGAACCTCCCCTCATCATCAGTCTTGTTTGAGTGGGTCAACAATTCAACGTTGTGAACATTGAAGTCTCCACATACGTGACTGTTAGCTGAAGGATAAGCAGATAGGACTTGATCAATTTTCTCAGATATGCTTTGAATGATAGTAACTCCGCTGTTGTGGGGGCGATAGAGAGTATATATAAATGCAGTAGTGTGAGCTAAAGCAACCCGGAAGCACATATAGGGTAAGTTAGGATCTTCCCTGGAGATGTCCCTACAACATGGAAAGCTATCTTTAATATAGGCACATATTCCATGCCCATGGCGATCTTGGGGGTCAGATTTAGAAGTTAAGTTGGAGTATCCTGTAATTGCGCACTCTTCTAGGGAAATAGCATGTCCAATGCCAGTTTCACTTAAAAATAAAAGGTCTGGTTTAGTCTCCTGTAATTGGGTTTCAACCTCTGGAAGGTTAGAACGTAGACCCCTGATATTGGAGAAGGAGACATGGTAGTAGGGGTCTACGTTGGAAGTTGGAGAACCGGGTTTAATCGTGTATTTTTTCTTGAAACTTGTCATGATGAAATTTTGGAATTTGTGGACTAGGTCGTCAGATTTACTTAGAGCAGGACAGAGAGGGGAAACTAAGAGAGAAAAAAGAAAGGAAGATTTTTTTTTGTAGCTAATGATAAGGTAAAGCCGTAACAATTACCCACTAGTATGGCATCGAGAGGCCCCACCAGAAGCTTCTGCATGGTCCAGAATCCATTCACCCACAACAAATATATATATATATGTTGACGGTGTAACTGTGATATTAGAGGGAAGGGGCAGAAAATACAAATTAATACTAAAATACATTTAAGGAAGTGAAATTATAAAACAGTTTTAATTTTATAAAAGCATTAAAATTTCATTTAAAAAATTCTTAGTTATTTTCAAAAACTTCAAAAATAAAAACAATATTCAAATTTTCAAAAAATGTTGCAATAAGTGAAAGTGTCTGTCAGTCTGGGTGTTTGTGTACATTTCTCTACACAATAACCGTGTCAATTTTCAGTCCACAGACTCGAAATTTGATATACAGGCTAGTGAGATTTGGGAAAATCATTGTAATCATTTTTCGGCCAGAAATTTGGGTGTTAATGGTCAAAGTTCAGCGATGTTAACTTTGAGAACTTTATCAACGTCCTCCGCCAATTTTGTGTCTAAACACTTGAAATTGTATATAAAGGTTCCGTGGACATGGATCTAAATTAATAACTTGATTTGAGCCCAAAACAATAAATGCTAAGGGGTCATAATAGGACCAAAGTTTTTAAAAAAATTGACCTCTGCAGTCTCTACAAAATTACTAAAGACAATATCTGGTGTAAACTTTTTAAATTTTACATAAATGGTATTCTGAGATAGGGCAAGCTTTTTAATCGGTTTGGGTCGAAAATTTGAGCGACAAATATATAAATCTATGTGTATATGTTTGCATGTCTGCCTAAAACGTTCGACAGAGGTGACGGATTTTCACATGATCACCGTCGTTTTGACGATCGATCCTTCAGACGACAAATACGAAAAAATTGGCTATAAACATGAAGTTCTTCATCCTCAACTGGGCACTTTTCTAAAGGAAGGGGCCACTTTTTTCGCCGATATTTTCGAACGTTATCCCTTCTCTTCGATTGCTTAGCCTTAATTTACACCTACGTCACTTCCGATTTGGCGGTGATCGTAACAGCAAAGACGCCACGTGTTCCCCCGTTCTTTTTGCGGTACGGGTCCGAGCCTGCCTTCCTACTACCACTTTTTTTTTTGCTCACCCCACACCTCACAACACCCGGTCAACGGCGAGCACCCATGCAAATATATATATATATATATATATATATATATATATATATATATATATATATATATATATATGTGTGTGTGTGTGTGTGTGTATGTGTGTGCGTGTGTGTGGGTGTGTTAGTGTGCGTAATGAAAGCTGCTTCTTTCCTCTGAAAAGAAAAGCAAAAATATCATTCTTTGAAACTCTGCGGAATAAGGACTTTTTAAATTGTCTTTTGCAGGTGAAAAAGTACTGGATTTGCTGTATTGCCATTTGGTGAATGGATTCTGGACCATGCAGAGTTTCTGGTGGGGCCTCTCGATGCCATATTAGTGGGTAACTTTTACGGTTTTACCTTATCATATTCTACAAAAAAATGCTTCGTTTCTTTTTCTCTCTTAGTTTCCCCTCTCTGTCCTGCTCTAAGTAAATCTGACGACCTAGTCCACAAACTCCAAAATTCCATCATGAAAAGTTTCAAGAAAAAATACACAATTAAACCCGGTTCTCCAACTTCCAACATAGACCCCTACTACCATGTCTCTTCCTCCAACATCAGGGGTCTACGTTCTAACTTTCCAGAGGATTAACGCCAATTACAGAAGACCAAACCAGACCTTTTATTTAAAAGCGAAACTGGCATTGGACAGACTATTTCCCTAGAAGAGTTCGCAATTAAAGGATACTCTAACTTAACTTCTAAATCTGACCCCCAAGATCGCCATGGGTATGGAATATGTGCTATATATTAAAGATGGCTTTTCATGTTGTAGGGACATCTCCAGAGAATATCTTAACTAACCTATATGTGCTTCCGCGTTTCATTAGCTCACACAACTGCATTTATATTTACTCTCTATCGCCCCCACAACAGCCAAGTTACTATCTTTCAAAGCATATCTGAGAAAATTGACCAAGTCCTATCTGCTTATCCGTCAGCTAACAGTCACGTATGCGGAGACTTCAATGTTCACAATCTGGAATCGTTTATACACTCAAACAAGACGGATGATGAGGTTCTGTTTTCTCCATTGCCTATGACCTCACTCAGGTTGTTCACGAACCCACCCGTGTGCCCGACAATGACGGCCAGTGTGCGAGTCTACTAGACCTTTTTCTCACAACTTGCCCTGCACCATGTTCAGTTTCTGTCCTGTCGCCTCTTGGATCTTCCGATCACTCTCTTGTATCAATTAAGATAAAAATGAAATATAATAAGTCCCCAGACGTACTTCTCAATCGTGCAGTATATCGATACACTAAGGCTGATTGGGATAGCTTCCGTACATTTATATCCGATCTACATCTGCATTCCATGTTTAAAAAGGATGTGTCCTCTATAGAATCAGACCTGAGGGAATGGTTAATTGTAGGTATAGACCGTTTCATACCCCCGAAAAGGTTCCAGCAAAATCCTAACAGCCAGCCCTGGTTTTCTCCAGAATGTTCTGCTGCCATTGCGCACAGAAATCACTTTTTCCACTACTTCCAACGTAATAGCTGTATGGAAACTAAATCCCCTTTCAGGACTTCCAGCAACCATTGTAAGAAAGTAATAAAGAACGCAAGAGAGATGTCTGCTCAGTTCGTCAAGTCCAAAGTAGCTAGGCAGCGGCATGGTTCCCACCAGTTTTGGCAAATAGCAAACAGAATCCTGAACAGAAGCGTGTGCTCTATCCCAACTATCATCAATAGACCTGAGGTAATCTCGTCAGCATCAGACAAAGCCAAACTCTTTGTCAAGAACTTTGCAGCTAATTCTACCCTTTGCGACCAAGGCCATGAACCCCCAATATTTCCTCCTGTATCAGAAAGCACGCTATGTGATATACAAATATCTGTACCCGATGTTGCTAAGCTAATTAAAACCTTGATTCCAGTAAAGCAACCGGCACTGACTGTATTCCAAATATATAACTCAAAAATCTTCAACCTGAACTAGCGCCCATACTTACAAAACTGTTTAAACGTTGTCTTAAGGAGAATAGCTTCCCAGAACCCTGGATTATCTCATCAATATGTCCCGTATTTAAGAATTCAGGTGATCGCTCATCCCCCTCTCAGTACAGGCCAATAAGTCTCCTGTGCGTCATGAGTAAGTTGCTGGAATCTGTGTTAAACACAGAAGTAATCAACCATCTCAACAAAAATAACCTTCCTAGTGACACTCAATATGGTTTCTGTTCTGCTAGATCTACAGCAGATGTGATTACATCATAAGATTAGCAAATCTTCGACGGGAGCAAACTTTCTAGGGCAATTGCTCTTGACATATCTAATGCCTTTTATAGGGTATGGCATAAAGGTTTACTTCACAAGATTTCTAGCTATGGTGTCGCTGGAAATGTCCTCTCAATTATTAAATCTTTTCTTTCTGATAGGTTCATAAGAGAAATGCTGGAGTCCCTCAGGGGTCCAACCTGGGCCCAACTGTTTTCCTGATCTAAATTAATGATCTCCCAAATCACATCCTTACATCATTTGGAGACATTTATGCTGATTACACTATCATTTATCGTAGCACATCTAAGATAGTAAACCAACAAGTTCTCTCCGATTTCCTCTCCTCTTATCTTGAGCACGTGGTACAGTGGGGAAAGGAGTGGTTCGTTACTTTTAATGCATCTAAAACCAAGCTTTTCTCTTTACATCATCAACATTCTGATCCACATCTAGCATCAATTGAAATGAATGGATCTCGTCCTCAGGAGGCCTCAAGTTTTGACAAGCTTCTGGGCTTGACCGTTACTCCCGATCTTAAATTGAACACGTACATCAAATCTGTTGCTAAGACCGCTGGAAAAATTTCTATCGATCCAGTAGATATCTCACTGCTGATGCTATTCTCTATCTATATAAGAGCCAGGTACGTCCAAGGATGGAATACTGTTGCCACATCTGGGCACGAGCTGCTAGAAACGACTTGTCCTGCAGTGATACGGTTCAAAATAGACTTCGTAGCCTCGTAGGAGATGTTCTTTTCTCTTCCTTGCAACCTTTATCTCACAGAAGAGATGTTGCGAGTTTGTCTCTGATGTATTGTTATTTTCATGGAAAATGTTCGACTGGGCTTCAGTCTATGGTCCCTTGTCGCCAAACTTTTACAAGAAACACTCGTCTCGCTGAAAACAGTATCAATAATTCCCCCCACACTTTATCTGTGCCTAAACCTAAACGTGGATTCCATGAACAAAGCTTCTTTCTTAGAACTGCACGCCTGTGGAATTGTCTTCCGTTTTCCTGCTTTCCGGCTGACTACAATATGGTTGTCTTAAAGTCTAACGTAACAAGTTCTTGATGAGCCGTTCCATATAAGTTAACAGATTTACCGAATTTCCATTACTAATGATGACTATATTGTCCAATTTCTACTGTACACTCTTTAACTCTTATCCTCGAGTGGTCCCTTGGCCTTGATAACGTGGCGATGTCTGTGTAAAAAAAAAGTATTCGGCCAGACAATAAGTTTGATTGTAATTTTCGACTTACAGTTTTAATTTCTTTTCTCATACAAACACTCCCACCCGTATATATATATATATATATATATATATATATATATAAATATATATATATATATATATATATATATATATATATATATATATATATATATAATATGACAGTAGCAAACAGTTCGTGTGTATGATCCCCAGAATTTTTTAAACTTAATACACAAATTACGTTATCGTATAATGCAATGTGTACGGTGTAAATAAATTCAAGGATATAATATATTGTATACGATCTAAGCGAGTTATGAGGTGAAAAAGAGCATATGATCTCAACTTTTAGAAAACGGTATGAAAAAAATATATATATGTGTGTGTGTGTGTATGTGTGTGTGGGGGTGTGTAGTTAAAAAATAATATGAGTTGTATTAGACGACCACCAATTTTTTAAGATGAATTATTTTAACTTTCTTATGCAACTTATATTATTTTTTTAACTTTAATTTTCTTTTACAACTTATATTATTTTTTAACTTTTTATATATATATATATATATATATATATATATATATATATATACAGTTAAAAAATAATATAAGTTGTATAAGAAAGTTAAAATAATTAATCTTAAAAAATTGGTGGTCGTCTAATACAACTCATATTATTTTTTTTAACTTTAAGTATCGTCCATAATTATTATATCACTCTGACAAACATTAAAAATAAATATTTATTTTCAAAAATACAGTTAACGCTAGCCAAATGAATTTGATCCTTACTAACGAAGCCCATGATGGCTTTAGTTGCCAGGTTCGAATCTATCGACTGGTGTTCATCGTGACACCTTGTACTGATGATTCCTGATAGGTTGAAACACTAGTGTATGTTGGTATTTAATAATTATTATAGTAAATAATTACATATATATATATGTGTGTGTGTGTGTATGTGTGTGTGTGTGAACTTCTACTGGCTCCTTTACTTACAAAGCTGTTTAAGTGTTGTTTGAAGTAAAATTGCTTTTCATAACTTTGGAAAACCTTATTTAGGAATTCAGGTGATCTCTCATCTTCATCTAAGTACAGCCCAATAAGTCTTTCATGCGTCATAAGTCAGTTTCTTGAACCTTTGTTAAAAAAAGAATCAACCACCTAAGCAAAAGTAACCATCTTAGCTACATATATGGTCTACAGCAGATGTTTTAACGGTTATATCTCATAGAATTAGCGAATCTCTCGGCGGAGGCTCCCTTTCTATAGCAATTTCACTTGACATATCAAAGGCCTTTCATAGAGTATGGCATAAAGGTGTACTTCACACGATCTCCTAATACGGTATAGCTGGAAATAAATATTAAATCATTTTTCTCTGATAGAGTCATAAGAGTAGTGGTTGATGGGCAGAAATTAGACGCTCACAGTATTAATTCTGGTGTCCATCAAGGGTTCATCCTGGGTCCAACTTTCTTCCTAAAGTACGTCAATGATCTCCCAAATCACATTCTAAGATGATTCGTGGAAATTTATTCTGACGACACTGCCATCTATGGCAACACACTAAAAGTCGAAAATGACCAAGTTCTCTCTAATTCTCTCTCCTCTTATCTTGATCACGTGGTACAATGGGGAAAGAGGTGTCTGGTTACTTTTAAGGCATGTGAAACCAAGCTTCTAACTTACAATCATAAATGCTCTTATCCCCATTTAGCACCAATTGAAATGAATGGCTCTCATCTTTTTCCAATGCCAGAGGTCATTCAAGGATAAGAGTTAAAGCGTGTACAGTTGTAAAAAAAAAAACAATATCATAGTAATTATTAGAAGTGTAAATGTGATAAATTGGATTACTTAAGGGGAACGGCTCATCAAGAACTTGTTTACATTGGACTCGAAAACGGTTATATTGTAGTCAGCTGGAAAGCAAGTAAATGGAATAGAGTTCCACAGGTGTGCATTTCTTAGAAATAAGCTTTTTTCATAGAACTTACATTTAGGTTTAGGCACAGCTAAAGAGTGGGGGAAATTATTAATAGTGTTTATAGCCAAACGAATGTTTATCGTGAATGTTTGGCGAAGGGGGCCATAGATTGAAGCTGAAACGAGCACTTGCTATGAAAATAACGATCAAACAGAGATAGGTTCGAAACGTCTCTTCTGTGAGAAAGAGGTTGCAAGGAAAAGAAAAAGGACATCTAGCACTAGCCTACGGAGTCTATTCTGAACTCTGTCAAGGCAGGATAAGATCTTCCTAGCAGCGCCTGTGACAGCAATACTAAATCCTTGGATGTACTGATTGTAGGGAATTACATCAGCAGGTAGATATCTACTGGATCGACCTTGGCAACGGATTTGATGTGCATATTGCATTTTAGATCAGGAATGAAGGTCTGCACATGGATTTAAAACAGGTACCTTACATACACATTTCTTCATACATAAGTGTTTGCATCCACAGATTGTAGTAAAAAAAAAACACAATAACACACATATATTTACTCATTAGACACGCAGCTTTATCCAAGCGACCTGTTTTAAATCCATGTGCAACCGATAAGACAATGGGTTTATTAACTTAAGTTTCACGTCTCTTAAGATTTGAGTATACTTAGCGATTGGGAGCGAGTTTTATGCATACTGTGTGGCGTGTGTATCCTAATGCATTATGTGATTAGCAACTTTGCTCGATCAATTTGTAAGAGTAAGCTGTGAGTTGTTTCAGTGAACATTTCTAATAGTCCAAAAGTAACCACGTTAGGAATATTAAATATTAATCGCCAAATTTTAAGTTTTTTTAAAAAATTTATTTAGTACAATGTAAAATTTAATTGATTTCACAGACCCGTAGATAAGTTCTTACATCAAAAACATAAGTTATTTTGCGTATGATATTCTCACACACACACACACACACACACACATATATTTGCAATGTTTGTGTAAACAAATTGAGCTTAGGTATTTGGACAACGTACAAAACATTGTTAATTCACTGCCCGCATAGCAGAACCGTATAGCGCAACAGTTATAAGCTCCGACCGTGTTTGGGCGATCGAATTCGATCCTGGCTTGTGGTACTTGCATATTTAGCCGCACTGATGAGCTGTGAAACAGCTAAACAGTACTGTATGTGGATGACGATATATATATATATATATATATATATATATATATATATATATATATATATGTTTATGTATATATTTTTAAAATATAATCTGACAAATCTACAAATCTTTCAGAGTGGCTGAATCTAGCGAGATTCGAAATCAGAAGTGCATGGTAAGAAGCGTAACTCCCTATCACTAGGCTATCTCGCATGACTGAATGCATCGCGTTTTTTATGTAGATGTTATTTGTTTTGTTTTGGGGTTTTTTTGCAAGATTTTTGGATGAATTCAATTATATATAGGAAAGTGCACTTTTATCTAAATGCAGGTTAGAAGTAATTCTCCCTTTAACCAATTTTGGCACGACTAAATACCCCCCCCCCAACAAAAGGTGGGTGGACCTGTAAACTCACCCTTGCCCATTCGTCCGTTAGTTTGGGCGCACTTTTTCTAATAACTACGCCTTGGAAATTTTTGAAAATTTACACAAATATTAAATAGGATATGAGTAAAAAGTAACAGAACGGATTTTCCGGGAAACTCCGGGTGTCCCCCCAGTAGTCTTTATCGGATTTACATGGCTAGCATTGACACTTTTGTGGTTATTAAAAAAATACATGTCTTAGATTTTTATAAAGTTGTAACTAACTGATTTCTATATAATTTTGTTTGTCTATACTTCGCGATAACTCTTGGATGTGTCGCAAGGGCTCTTTTAGGGCTAATAAAATACTCCAGTTTTGGGAATATTTTACCATATTTGTCCAAAATTTTCTGTGTATGTCTATTTAGCAGTTTTGCATGGCGCTTAACTCAAATTTTATATGTTACAAGATGTGCTTAGCCATTTCTTCTTTTTTTTATTGCATCGTACAGAACTCATAATTACATATGTTAAGGCCTGAAACTGCACCGCTTGTTCATTTTAACCTGGATTTGACGTCCCCAGGGGACTTTTGATGCTAAATGGGGTGGGGAATGTTGAACTTGGTCGTAGTTTTTATGCCTCGTTCACTGTGCACTCACGGGTTCCCATGAATGCTTCAATTGTTTTACATAATAAATGATAAAAAAACTCACTATATTATCAGGAGTTATATTGTTATTTTATTACATTTAGGTCAGCAAATGGACTTAAATTTTTATTTTTAGATATTATTCTCACATGAAAATGGTAAAATGAATACATAAAATTTGAATTAAAAAACAAACTTCATACAAAACCATGTCAAAAAATGTTTTGTATTTTAAACGTATCACAGGAAGTTGGCCAAGCCAATGTCCGCCGTACGTGACGTCATTTACAAGCGTGTCGATCGTGCCGATCGTTTGCTTGCCAGGTAATAAGGATCTGACGCCTCAACCCTGAATGAGGCTGTAAAATTTGTTTGTTGTATTCATTTTTTTTTGTAAATCACATCGCAAACCGAGGCATCGTGATCCTGCCTCGCATAAATCAATTTAATGTACTTTTCCTCGGGAAATCTGAGAGCTTTTCCAATAGCCAATAACTGTCAGTTTATAATTTGTTTCCTTTGATGGGATTTTTTTTTTCAATTATTATTTTTACTTATTTTCTTTTGCTTTAACTCGATAGATCTTTGGTCCGCTTCTTTGTTATAGTAGATTTCTTTCCACCTTGCACCTTATCCTTGTCATCGTGTTTTTCATACTCCATCATCATCATCATCATCATCATCATCATCACCGCCACCGCCACCGCCACCGCCATCATCATCATCATCATCATCATCATCATCATCATCATCATCATCATCATCATCATCACCATCACCACCGCCGCCGTCGTCGTCGTCATCATCATCATCACCACCATCATCATCATCATCATCATCATCATCATCATAATAATAATAATAATCATCATCATCATCATCATCATCATCACCACCGCCGTCATCATCACCATCACCACCGCCGTCGTCATCATCATCATCATCATCATCATCATCATCATCAACACAATCACCACCGCCGCCATCATCATCATCATCATCATAATCACCACCACTGCCATCATCATCATCATCATCATCCTCATCGTCAGCAGCAGCATTACCCTCATCAGCATCAGCATCACCATCACCATCAGCAATAACAACAACAACAACAACATTGCGCGTATTATCCATGTTATTCTCATCGTGATACCCATCGAAATCACTATCAGAATAATGTTGCTGGCCTTCGGGCTAGGATCATAGTGTGGTATCAGTTCTTATACTGCTCTTTTCCTTTTTTTGTCTAGTAAGTGGAGGAGAGGTCATTCACGACCAAGACATTTTTTTCCTATCCAGAATGCCTCTTTTTGGAGATCTGGATTTTTCCCGTATTAAAACCGACTTTATGCCTAAATCTGCCCTCATGGGGAGGCAATTAAATAGGATAATCATTGCAGGCGTCATCATCACTGACAGCAGGAACTTCAGCAGTATTAGAGTTGAAAGTAACCTTGGTTTTATCTTCAGCAGCTTTCAAACTCTCGCATTTCTCCTTTAGTCCACAATCCATGTGTCATTTTCTGACAATAATGTAAAATAATGATTTCTTGGCTGGAACCTATCAGTTATTATTTGCTCGTTTTTTTTTTTACCTTAAGGTGGAATATGTAGGTCCTTATATTAATTAGCTTTATGCATTGTCTAGTGCAATTTCTTTAGAAAAAGCATATGTAATAAGTGTGCTATATTCTTAAACAGGTTTTAATTTAAGTAGTCGTCCATCGATATTTAAAATTTGAATTTTTGATTTCAAATACACAAAACCTGATAACTTTACAAAAGATGAAATGTATAAATATAATATTTACATTTTTGTATTTTTTTTTATTTAATATTTTAATTAGAAGTTCAACTCTTTATACATTTTAAGGAACTCTCTTCAAAATTTCTCCATTAAAAACATGAGAGGCAATTTTAATTAAAATTTTGCCTTTACGTTTTTTCTTTTTATTATAGTAATATATTTTTTTATTTTAAATTTAACGTTGATAAAATTTTAATTTTTTTTTAAATGTTCCTATTAATAAGAGTAAACGCAATTTTAAACAAAAATTTTCCCTTTGTCCGTTTTTCTGATTGGACAGTTATACTTTAAAAGTTGATATATATAAAAGCCAAGTACGTCCAAGGATGGAATACTGTTTCCATATCTGAGCAGGAGCTGCTAAAAACAGCCTATCCTGCCTTGACAGAGTACAAAATAGACTTCGTGGCTGAGTGGGGGATGCCCTTTTCTCTACCCTGCTACCTCTCTCCCACAGAAGAGACGTTGCGAGCCTATCTTTGTTTTATCGTTATTTCCATGGCAGGTGCACGTCTGAACTCCAACCTCTGATCCCCCCTCGCCAATCTTTCACGAAAAACACCCGTCTAGCTTAATCCACTGTGAAATGTCTTCCCACTCTTTATCTGTGCCTAAATCAAAACGTAGATTCCATGAACAAAGCTTCTTTCTTAGAACTGCACGTCTGTGGAACTCTGTTCCGTCTGGCTGCTTCCCACCTAACTACAACCTGGATGCCTTCAAGTCCAACGTTAACAAATTCCTAATGAACCTCCCCTTTAAGTAAACACTTCATTAAATCTCCACACTAACGTACTGTACTTGCAATAACCCTTATCCCTGAGTGGCTTCCGTGCCTTGATAAGTGGTACCCGCCGTGTAAAAAAAAAAGTTGATATATATATTATCCCGAGATCAGATTACTTTTTAAAGAGAAAAACTTGACCTCACTCCAGATAGTTGCTGATTTTTTTATGAACTTTATTTCAAATTTACTTAGATTTGAACTGTTATGTTTTGGATAAAAAATTATAAAAACCTTCTCTACCACCAATAACAAATACATTACCTGAAAGGACTTCTTTTAAACTCTCGTCCTAACATTCATAGGGTGCATGAGTTGGAACAGATATATTGAGAGCATTGCCAAGGCTTCTGTCAAGAAGGTGGTCTCTCTATACCGTGCTAGAAAGCTACTTAGGCATGAAAGAATCCTGTACTTCTATAAAGACCGCTAATTGCCCATGTATGGAGTACTGTCGTCATATTTGGGCTGATGCATTTCCTACTTGTCTCTCATTCTGTACAGGGTTCAAAAGAGACTCGCCAATCTGATAGGTCCTTAACTGTCATCTAAGCTTCAGACGCCGTCCCATCGACGAGATGTTGCATCGATCTGCCTGTTTTTCAGGTATTTTAATGATGAATGCTTTGACGAACTACAAGCACTTGTATCCCTCGACAAGCACCTAAATCCCATTTTTACACGGTAAATATCCCTAGGTATATGAAAGCTTTCTACTCCAACAGGTTTTTCCCTAGAACTGCAAGACTTTGGAACTCCCTTCTGTGATCCTGCTTTCCAATATGTACTGACATGCAGAAGTTCAAGTGTAATGTGAACTGACATGATGCTGCTCATCTCCCTTCGTACTATCCCTGAACTTATGCCCCCGATAGTAGCGCTCTATTTCAAAGTGGCACTGTGTCTTGTTTGGGGTAAAAATTGAATTTTTAAAACATGGTTGCATTGACATCGTTAATAAACTACACAATCACCAACAGTTTTTCTGATGTGATATTGAGATAATTTATTCAAAAGAAAGAGACTAATTTTATCATTTCTAATTATTTATTTCTTAAACTGAACTTTCTTACATACTAAAATGAGTGATGCAACACGATAGACACTCGAAGTAGCATTCCATTTATATTATTTCTACATTATTTATGGTGACTTGTCGAAGAAACTGATCTTAATTTTTTTCTCAGTATTTTTAAGGTGAAGAGAAGAAAAGAAAAAAAATGGGGATTGGAAGTCAGCTGACCGGTTTCGCCCTCGCCTTATCAAAGCTGTATCGAGGGAGTTTTTTTGGAGAAAAGAAAAACAAATGGGAATCGAAAATATGTACAAATAATATGCACGTTGCGGTACGTTATGTACGGGAAAAATTAGAGGAAAGCTACTGGAATACAGCAACGTAATATTATTCGAATATCCTAGAGACTAATCGCGCTCAAACCTAAGAGGTATTCTTTCTAGTTACGTTTTTTCTCCAACAGAAATTTCTCGATAGAGCTTTGATAAAGTTAGGGCGAAACCAGTCAGCTGACTCCACCATTTTATTATTTATTTTAAACGTTTTTAATCATGAATTTAAGTCTTCTCTTCATGATTGCGGTATATACATTTTGTACCCCTCAAAGAATCATGATATATATATATATATATATATATATACATATATATATATATATATATATATATGCACATGACAAAGGTAACGTGTATATCATTAGATTACACAAATACAATCTAAGGACAATGGAATAGATGAGGAGATGGCACAAAGAAGTCTCTAAATCAAATATTACATCTTATTTGAGCTCCTCCCACCTCTGCGACGCAACGCACCAGACGGACTAAATTAGATTGACTTCTTCGTGATTGTTTATCGATTAATAATTTCCGATTTTCTTGAATCGACAACAGCATCTGATAAGATACGTCATCCTGAACTCGCGCATCCCTCAACCGGACCCCACCGTCCATTAATATCTGAGCAATGTGACCGTAATTTCCGACTCCGATTAACCTTCTTCCCCCCCCCCACACACACTGCCACAACCCTTCGTATCTTCGGAAGCCGGACCGATCATATTTCTACTCATCCGTGGCCAAGGTTTTTCGTCCGTTCCCAGATTGGTATTTAACACAGTCCATCAATTGAAGAGGAGTCGAGACGTTGTTGTTACGCTATTCGTTTAATCAGATGGCGCAACTTGAAAGACTAGGAATTTTATCCTCTCTAACGAAGTGACCTGATTACAAATCTAGACACTTTGGGATAAAAAAGATCCAACTATGGACCCTCATAATTGTCTATATGAATTGTAGTAATAATAATATCAAAGAAACGGATACGTCATTGTATGTATGACAATATAAATCAATTTATTAGAATATCAATCAATTTGGGACAATATAAGGAACATCGTTTCCCTTCCTTTTATTAAAGTTTAGTTGATACCGATGTTAATCTCTAAACAACAAATGCAGACTATACTAATGATAAAAATAAGCAGAAGATACAAGAATATTATAATATTTGTTCAAATAAACACTATTATTTTTTCTTTTTTATTTACAACGGGGTCACCACGTATCAAGACCCTGAGGCCACTCGAAGATAAGGGCTAGTGTGTGTACGGTATTCTCTGGGACAGAAGTGCTGTAATATTTTGTTGTGGAAATTTGGTATGATTAGATTATTTACGAGTACTGTTCAATAAGAACTGGTATACGTTGGATTGAAGATGACAATGTTATAGTCAGGTGGAAAGCAGACTAGCGAACAGCGTTTTCTTTATCTGTTGACTGCTAAGCAATGTATGAATAACAAAAAAATAAATGAGTTAATCCAATTACTGTATTTTTTATTCTGTCATCCGCGTCCCAGATGATATATTTATGAAAGCCGGGGATGTTATTGAACGAAACCTTGTAAGAATAACACTGTAAATGAGAAGCGTAGTTTTAATAACCCAAATAAAACATATCGATAATTGATTTAAAAAATAATAGATTAAAAACTCCATTAAATTCTCTATTAATAAGCATACTTCCAGTTTTATGACTGCATTAAATAGTATGGTAAAGAAAAATTAAATTTCGTTTTTGTTTCTGAATTTAGATAGAATGATACATATTTAATTCCTTCACAACTGAGACAAATTTTAATGTTTCTTCCTTTTCTCCACGTTAACAAAACTACCCTGGTGTTTAACTCTGTGCCGTGGGGAGGCATTGTAAATAGGAACTTTTAAATTATTAAGGGTTTATAATTATACAGAAAAAAATATTAATAAAAAGTCTTAAAATAGTTTTTATTTTAATACGGGTCTAACAGCGTCTGTTAATAGACGTAGTATATCTTATGGATACTGTCCTCAATAGAGTAGAAAGAGCAGATGTGTTTACAAAGTCTTGTCTTAGCATAAAGGGAAATAACTCAGTAAGTATAAATTTAGAAGTGCTATGGAGGACTCCTAAAAAGCTAACAAAAACAAATATATCTTAACAAAAACATTGGTACACTATTTGGGGGCATTGGTTTCTAATCTAATATAACGATGTTATCTTTTGTCAAATAAAATAAAAATGTAATTTGGAAACTGCAAAATCGTCCGGAAAGGAGATCACCGTCTGATTAAGACACACACCTCTCCTGCTAACCGGCACTGCTTGATTCGTCTATGCTGAGGCGAGAGCTGCCTAATTTGTTTATATAGTATGTCATGTCGCATATATTATTAGTATATGATATGTGTGTCTTCCTGATGAATATTTTTGAGAATTACTTGTTGGTGTACGCTCTTTTTCAAAAAAAAAAAAGAAATAATGCCGCAGAGATTATATTCTGACAACAGAACATATACTTCACTATAGTCCGTTAATTGCTGAAACCATATAGTAAATAAAAATGAGTATTAAAAGTAAGTAATATCCATCCATCCAACCCAGCCGCAGCAGAGATTGGACTCACTAATCGAGTGTGTAGTGTAATTCCACTGTGAAAAATTTCCCCCTCTCTATATCTGTGCCTAAATCAAAACGCGGATTCCATGAACAAAGCTTATTTCTTAGAACTGCACGCCTGTGGAACTCTGTTCCGTCTGCCTGCTTCCCTCCGGACTACAACTTGGATGTCTTCAAGTCCAATGTTAACAAATTCCTAATGAACCGCCCCCTTAATTAAAAACTTCATCAAATCTCCACACTAACGTAATGTAATTGCAATAACCCTTATCCCTGAGTGGCTTCCCTGCCTTGATGAGTGGTGATCACTGTGTAAAAAAAAAAAAAAATTCAGAACATGTCTGTAGATGAGTACTTGATGCTTCACCAATGCTATCAAGGATATTTTTATCGTGACGTCATCACTAGACGGGAGAGTCTAACACAGCTTAAGAGACCCCCATTTAACCTCGAGAGAAGGATAGACCGCGCCAGTTTTTCAATATGGTATTTTACCTCGCGGTACATACAGCGCCTCGCCTTCTCAAATGGTCGCCTAATCTAGTATTAGTCAGACTCAGCGCGTTGCTTAACTTGTGTGATCTTGCAAGAACCGGTGTGTCAACGTGATTGTGCCGCATTAATACAAATAATATAGTATAGTTTCAGTTCCAGATAGACAGAGACTTAATTTCCGGTTGTAATGTTGTGTGACACTTTGTGTTCGGTTCATCAGCTATAGTGTAGTTTTGATTTTTACTAAGAATATCGTTTAGAAGATCCTTAAAATGTATCTAGATTTATTTTTTTGGTTTTATAAAATAAAGGAGAAAAGCAATGCGAGAGTTTGAAAGCTGCTGAAGCTAAAACCAAGGTCACTTTCAACTCTAATACTGCTGAAGTTCTTGCTGTCAGTGGGGATGATGCCTGCAATGATTATCCTATTTAATTGCCTCCCCATAAGGGCAGATTTAGGCATAAGGTCGGTTTTAATACGGGAAAAATCCAGATCTCCAAAAAGAGGCATTCTGGATAGGAAAAAAAATGTATCGGTCGTGAATGACCTCTCCTCGACTTACAGGACAAAAAAGGCAAAGAGCAGTATAAGAAGTGATACCACACTACGATCCTAGCCCGAAGTCCAACAGCATTATTCTGATAGTGATTTCGATGGTTGGTCATTTTGCTCCGGAATACAAAACCTTTGAAGAAACAAGTTTATGGCGAATATCGTCGTCGCTTTTATTATTCCGAATCGATGAATCTTCTATTTTTAGCTTAGTTTTTAATATATTTAACTAATTAAAAATTTATAATTAAAAATTTATAATGTAAAATTTTAATAATTACTCCGTCAACCTTTTATGGGTGAATGAAAATTACAAGTATCAATTATCGACTCTTTATCGATACTTGCATTTATTTTTGTTAAGATATGATTCATGACATATCAAGGCGATGGTGGCACTCGTGATGAAGTATTATATTAGTTAGTCTGTTGAGAAAATGTTCTGATTCAGTCGCTATCAAGGGTCGGTGGTTAATCGAGTATTAGAGTTAAATGAATAAGTGTCATAGGAAAGCAATCACGGTTTTGCGGTCTGTCATTATCCATGAGATCCCAGACAAACAATGTAGTGAGGTAGGCTATGGATATGCTTTGATAAAAATAACAAATAAAGTTCCAGCGGTGTCCAAATAGACTCAGACAAAAACATCAGAACTCTGGAATACGAAGAAGAATGAACTCAGAATTAAATTTCGTCTCAGCACGTTTACTTAAGCTTATTGGCTGGTACTTGCTGACGGGTCGTTAAGAAAAAGACAATTGATTATTTAGCAATTTTGGCCCACGTAACTGATCGTTTTTAAGGAAACAGTCAGGTGTGGTCGGAGTCGCATACTGTGGCGATATCTCAAAAATGAGTAGAGTGCATCATCACAGATCTTCCACGAGTAGTCTGAAAATTAGATTTACTTATATATATATATATATATATATATATATATATATACACGCACGCACATATATATGTGTGGGGGGGGGAGAACAAGAACAAGTCATCTCAGTATTTCGTGATTGACTTAGATCTCCTCTTGATCACCGCGACTGCCCTACGCAGCCACGCACATACCAGTAAGTGCATAAGAAAACTTTCGCATAACGAAAAATCTGACCCGTCCTGTGACCATAATAGGAGCATGGAACTGCGTTTCCTCGTTTCCAATGTAGAACACCGTGTTCTCTGGGGACCGCCAACTCTAATACGCATGTATCGTCCTTCAGTCGTTCCGAGTTCTTGCACTCTAATCCAAATCAAGCTAAATATTCATTGGCTGGAGACGTGGGCACAACGTCTTCGTCAACAAAGATATCGTCGATGTAGACTAATGTAGAGCTTCCTCTTGTAATAGAACATTGCTGACCGTGGTTTCCATGATGAGAAGGGCTACGTTATCTCCAAACCCAAACGTATCAGGCAGTGTCCTTTTCTCATCAATCTTCACAGTCTGGTATGGCCACAGTGTTTCGTGGACTCATACTTGGAGATACGCTCTTCTGAAATCCAGCAGTGACACGTTAGCCCGTTTTTGGCACTATTCGCGCATTTTACCTACGCAAACATCCGCGTTGGCGGTGAATTCATCCACATGATTGTTAACTAACGTAATCTATCACTGGCAGCACTTTTGCCTTATTCCGTTGAATCACGGCCACCAACGGAATTAAACTACTGGAGATCCGAAACTTTCTTCCGGTTATTGCACGTGTCAACAATTGTTCAGCCATGCTCGGAGTTCCTGGTCATACCATGGTCGGTCTTCTGCAGACACTTGATATTCAGGCACTCCATTGCAGATGCTCTGAGATACGCGGTCATATGTCCATTTCCATTCTGCGACATAGTCTTGTCTCTGTAGGTCAAATGTAGCAGTGAAGTAAGAGTCACTGATAGAGATAGCCGGACGTGTGGAACCTTCCTTGTTGCAAATCCGAGCAGCAAGTCGAATCCCAGTGATCTATCACGCACTACTTGCATGGTAATCCTGACAGTCGCTTTCGTTTGTGAAAATGGTGACCACTTCTCTGCCACAGTATGATGTCCACCGTTCCTGTCACCCAGGATTTACATCCATTCGCATCTACTTCTGTGTGTGAGCATCCTTTGTCGATTAACACCGAACACCACATTCCATCAACATAGACGGTAGTTTCTGGAAGCGCTGTATTTATATCTTTGTGTGTGTGGGGGGGGGGTAGAATGTCACCGTTTCCTTGTCCTCTTGTTCAAGCTTCGAACAATGTTTAGCCAAATGGTCAACCTTGTCGCATCGATAGGAATGGGTTTAAAAATTCCGGCAGTGTCGCTTATTAATTGGTGGACTAACGGCTGAGATCACATGGTGGCTTTAGTCCCCAGTCGACGTCAGCCCCCTCGCTTCCTTTCTTAGGTCTCTTATGGTCGGAGTCTCGATTTTGGTTGCCGCTGGAGTTCAATGGAGATAGCATCCGAGAAGCCTTTATATACCAACTCCCCTGAAACCAAACAATACGACTAACTGTCTTCTATTGTTTATCTAAACGTCCACCTGCCCCCCAGTACATCTAACTACAGTCAACGTTCTAAAGTTAGCTTCATTTAACCGGGGTTCTATCTTCTTTACTTCTGGTTGGTAACTATCGTTTATATCCAAGTAGAGGACAAATGCATTCCTCTATAGATATAATGGGAGCAAGCTTGACATAATATACACCATTTCAAGTCTTGCTACTAATCTCAGTTTCTTTGCCCACACAAACACATTTTAATTCACTACATAATTACTGATTCGTATGTTCGCAATAGTAACGGCCGAAATAGCTTGAAAGATGTCTAAAGTTTTTTTTCGGGAATAAATCCCTATTTTAGTCACATAAATTCGTTCGACGTACAAGATGCCTTTGTGTTCGACGAGATGTTTCCTTGTTCTCTAAGCTGACAAAGAAGAAAAAGAGTCAGAACTTTTCGTAACTCTCAGAGTTGTATTGAAGAGGTTTGTTTTAAGACGTGTTCGCTTTATCAACAACCAGCCGTTGTCTTATCATTTCGTCTCCTTAGCAACTGACAGATACCACACGTGCACGAAATAAATGTTAGTTCGGTGGATAAAAATAAACGTCTTTTGCACTGTCACCTTGAATTACTATAGCGCCTAAATTTGCATTTATTTTATTTATCGTATGGGACGCATTTCCGATTCGAGTGTCAATTATTACATATTTAAGAATTCGTTGTTTTATTAAAGAATTGTAATAAAATTTCAAAACCTGTAGCTTCTTTGCAAGAATCGAAAGCTTACGGACTAGTCTCCTTGCTGATTTTCTCCCTTCTTTTTCCCTCGGCCCGTCCAAGACTAAAGGCAGTAAGCATCCACTGTCTTTACTGGAATTTATCTTTCGCACTTGGTAACTCTTTATTTTTGTGCTTCACGCCATATCGGAACGATTTACATTTTTACAAAAACGAAACCCTCCAAAATACCGCTAATTACAACTCATTTTAACCTATATTATACAATCGTGTATCTCTGTATACCTATTAGAAGAAGGTAAATAATAAAACAACACTAATGTTAAATCTAATGACTTTTGTAGTTTTATGTTTTTTTTTTTAATTAATTCTTGTTGGAATAATTTATATTATGAGCCATTACCTACTTCTCCTCTATTGTTCCCTTGCAATCGTTCATCATAGATGCAGAGCATTAAAGTTCAGTCACCATCAACAAAACACATAAAACCTCGAAAATTGAATTCCGAATAAGTATTTTACGTTTGTTTGTAATCTAGACTGAGCCTTCCGGATTGATTGCTTACACCCTTAAAACAACGCTCTTTATTTACACATTGAAATTGACATTTCATTGGGGAGGAGTTCACCACGTATCAAAACACAAAGACCAGTCAGGGGTAAGCGTCAATGAGTGTCACGTGGCCTGTTAGATATTATCGTGATGATTGATAATAGTAAAACTAGTTTACATTTTGATTATTTAAGAGAAAGGCTAAAGAAGAACTTGTTTACATTAGACTTGAAAATTGATATGTTTATATCTAACAGAATAATGGAAAAAGATATACTTCGGAACAGGTCTGTCCTGCTCGCATACTAAACCAATCAGTTTTCTTTTTTTTTTCTTTTTGCCACCTTTGACAATTCGTACATCTCTACTGCCTTAGTTCTTTCTACGTCATTCTCGAACATAGTTTCATAATCAACCTTCTTTACAGACACATGTATACTTATTATCATCCAATTCATGACTCCTTATAACATTAATACTCCTTTTCTCTCAATCTCTCTATGTATAACTTTCTAGCCGCTTCACAAGTAGCAATGTTTCAACTCAATTATTCGGGAAAATATCGATATTGAGGGCCCCTAAAACAAATGACAATCTGCAATTTAATTTATTAAAGTTGAAGATAATGACGACAAATGAATATAATTATTCATAATCACTTTAAATCAGAGTCATTGTTTAATATAAGGAATAACAATCTACTCTAAATGGGGCACTGTTTTGGAAGAAAAAATAAAAATAACTAATCAGTCTATAAAGAGTTTTCTATAATTGGCGAAGAACAGAATATTAATTGTATTATTATAAATGATAATACATTTTCGTTGGAAACACTGAATGTATTTTTTTACGTGACGACTACATTTGTATAGTACTTTTTGAGAAAGGGTTATTACACCCGAAATGATTAACAATGTTACACTCTCCCGGATGGTTTATTAATACGCAACAGTTTTATTCTTATTTACTGTTTTAATATGGGATGGACACATTGTAAAAATAGATGTGTGAAAATCCTAAACGCAACTTATAATATATATTTTCCTTTACCAATCAAGTGTTTTTGCATTGCTTTCAGACTTCGTTAATTTCCACATGCTTAAATTGTATATAATATGTTTTAAGGTAAAACAATGAAAACCATGCTAAAAAGTGTCCATATTACCTAAATGTTGTATGGAAACGATGCGGGCTCCGTTATTCAATTATATTGATAGGTTACCGTTGTTAGTATCATTATAAATAATCTTAATATGCTAAGCATTATACATCGCCACGTTTCTATTCGAGGGTCTTAAATTGTTTTAAATATACCTTGCGTAATAGATCTAAAGCATTGAATGTTATTAAAATATATGTATTAAAACTCGTTCGTTGCTGATACTCTCCTTTTATTATTTATTGTACTTCAGTAAGTTTTAAGAGATCAAGGGGCTGCTTCCTCGAGTTAACACTTGATTACTTTATGATTTAAATTTATATCCGAGAGTTCTTTTAAGAACAGACGCTCTCCCCTTATGGCTGCTATTTGTATTTCCTTAGAGATTGTCGTTTCAGGGATTGTTTTTAAGTATTTCTGGAGATTCTTTTTTTTATTAAACCAGTTGCTCCTATCACAACCAGTGTAATGTTTACTCTTTTTCGGAGATCATTAGAATGGTTTACTTCGTGTATTTTTAGTCTGATATTTCAAGATCGCTCGACTGCTTATTTTTAAAAAGTCTCTCGACACCTATTTAAAACCGTGGGGAAGGACATATCGCTAAAACACTAATAGACCTAATTGAAAACCCTTTAAAAGATTGGAAATTTAACTACAATGAAATAAATCACCTAGATCTACACTAACTATCTCCTTATACAGGAGAGTATACAATGCTTCTGTGCCATGGCATGCTTTGACACAATATCTCATGCATTTCTTTGTGGGAAGAAACACAAACTAGTTTTACAATCAAATCATGGTAAGTTACGATATCGTAATCAATAGCATCTACACAAGTTTTACATTTTGGTGTATGTTCCATGTACAAATAAAATGGATATCCATAAATTCAGCTAATTTAGAAAAATTGGACAAGTTAACCTTAACGTTGTAGAATTTTAGTTTAGAAACATTATACAGTTTACATAGTATTAGGTTGGTGCAAAAATAATGTAGTTAATATATATAGTTGAACGTCAAAAAACGACATTATTTTGCACCAACCTAATATTAAATACGTTTGTTTGCGAATACCCTTTATAGTATTAGTATATTCCTTTTAGTCGGGTATTTGACGTTTCTATTAATAAGTGTTCTGCATGCATACTACCAGTTCTATTGTTTCTGGGGAAAAGATTTTCCCCATTTTTAAGGGCAGGCTTTCAGAAATTGTCAGTCACCCTTTTCAGTTTCCTGGCAGTGCCACACACGCTGACACCTCGAAAAATTTGAAACATTATTCACAAGTCACCAGGAGCAAGTCTTGTGAATCTGATTCGATCAAGAGTTGAAACTTTCTTCACTTTCTCGTCATACAAATCTTTAAATCTGTTCTTCAGATGCTGCACTTCCATTTCTTGTTCTCTTTCGGTGGAGGAGAAATCCTTCACGACTGAGACAATTTTTATTTTTGTACCTTTTCTCCACGTTAAAAAACGACCCTGGTGTCTAACTCTGTCCCGTGGGGAGGCATAGTAAATAGGTACAAATCTTTAAATCGATTCAATTGTAATGTTTCCGCTTTGATTTTCATTTTCCGTGAGTACCTATTTTGACACGGTCAGCATAAACTATATAACGTAGACAGGACACGTTTAGGTGTTCCAATCACTTGTGCTAATTACTCATATTATATCTTTGGTATAACTTTTAGATCATGAAAAATGCAAAATATACGAGATGTCTTTAATTACCTTCCAGATTTTGTTTTCGTATGGGTACTTTCATTGATAATACACACATTAAACTCTAATCCATTTGAAAGTAATCTCCTTTTGCTGCAATGCACTTGTACCGTTTCAGCAATTTTTGAAAGGCCCCATGAAGGTTCTCTTGTGTAATTCTATCAATAATCTCGTCACAGCCGCTTTCATCTTCTTTATTGTCTAAAGCCTCTAAGGTTCTCTTTGAGCTTAGGGAATAATCAAAAGCCACAAGGAGCATCGTCCGAAAAATAAGGATGGTGAGGAACTGATTTGATGCCCAACTTGCGTCAAATAATATGATCTTCTCTGAGAACTCTTGGGGCAAACTTCGCGCAAATCCTTCGCTTCCTCAGTTCCTTGGGAATAATTGTGTTCAGTAGCCACATTGGTATAAAATCGTGCACTCATTATCTCTATATGCACACAAGTGTCCTTATCAATGGAATTCTTTATTTAGCCAATCAACTTTTTGACTTTTTACTTCTCCTTTACCTCCAATCATCACTCACAAACTCCCTTTCTTACTTGAATCTTTATGCCACTTAAAAATTGATGATCGATTCGTGCAAGATAGTCCAAAACCAGTCTGAACATTCTAAACATTTCTGTGGCATTTTCGCCAAGTTGAACACAGAATTTTATTGCAATCCGTTTCGATAAAGTGTTCTCACGTCAAGATTTCATTTTTTACAATTACTAGCTGTGACAATTAGACTTTAGTGGGGCATATTCCAAGTCCTGATTTAGCTGTTGATTTTAACCTGAAATCATAAAAATTAGTCATCTCATTCGATGTATAGCAATAACATGCCGAATTTGCAAGAGTCTATGACAAATTTAAATGTATGTAGAAGTGTTTGAAAGCACGTCGTATTATTTGTTCTTATCATAAACATTATCTTTTCCGTTCAGGGTTAATGAAGGAAAGTTCTTTGTAAACTTAGGCATGTTTTTGTCTTAATTCAGAGTATCTCTATTTGGAGCGCTGAATGCTCTCGATTACAAACTGATAGAGACGAGGAAGAAATCAAAGATAAATAAATGTAATAATATTTTCAAATTAATAAACTCCACCAAAATTACTTTTACAGACATGGGAAAACTTTATAAAACGTTGGCGAGAATAAGAAAAAATAAACAATTATTCTTTGAATTCTGAGTATAAATTAAGTTTCGTTTATGAATTTAATGTAAAATGACCCTCATTTCCAGGTCATTTAAAATATTTGGTGCGGTCTATAGATATTTTTTCAAACTAAAACAATGCGTAAGTAAGTGGCATTCTTCAGATAAAGTGCATAGAATTGATCGCACAGCAAAATTATTTCGGTAAGCTTCCCTAAAACACTAGAACCGTCTAAAACATGGAGTTCCTTTATGTTAAATTTACATATGCATCTGGTTTGCTAATGTAATTTCATATTTCTGGAAATAGTCCCAGTTTAAATGAAGGGGGTGTATCTGCAATAATAATAATAATAATAATAATAATAATAATAATAATAATAATAATAGAGGAAAAAATGAACCACCTGATGTACATGGACGATCTGAAACTTTTTGCAAGGACCGAAAAGGAGCTAGAGACACTAATTAACACTACCAGAATCTTCAGCCAAGATATTCAAATGGAATTTGGAATGGAAAAGTGCGCACAAATAGTTATAAGAAAGGGAAAACTGGAAACGACAGAAGGAATGGAACTACTCAACCAAACAGAAATGAGGGAACTAGGGAAACAAGACGACTATAAATACTTGGGAATTCTGGAAACGGACACAATCAGAGCAACAGAAATGAAAGAGAAAGTTGGAAATGAAGCCCTCAGGGGAACAAGAACACTCCTGGAAACTAAATTATATAGTAGAAACCTAATAAAAGGTATAAATACATGGTCAGTATCAGTTGTAAGATACTCTGGACCGTTTATAGGGTGGACAAAAGAAGAACTGAGGCAACTCGACCAGAAAACCAGGAAACTCATGACCATGCATAATGCACTACACCCAAAGAACGATATTGACAGACTCTACGTGAAAAGGAAAGACGGTGGGAGGGGACTGATCTCTATAGAAGACTGTGTGAAGGATACAACAAAAGAACTAGAAAAATACACAATGCAATACACTGAGAGGATAATTATGGCAGTAAGAGACACTGAAGAAAACAAAACAGAAAACAGAGAGACAAACGACAAAACGAGAAAAAAGAAATGGGAAGAGAAACGACTCCACAGAAGATTAATAAGAATGACAAAAGATGAGAATAACGAACACACCTGGATATGGATGCAAAAAAAGACATATAAACCGTGAAACTGAATCTCTAATAACTGCAGCACAAGATAACTCGATAAGAACCAACCATATCAAAGCAAGGATCGATAAAACACAAGAAAGCAGCAAATATAGACTCTGTGGACAAAGAGACGAAACGATAAACCACATAGTAAGCGAATGCAGCAAACTTGCCCAAAAGGAATACAAAAACAGGCATGACCAAGTGGGGAGGGTGGTACACTGGGAATTGTGTAAACGACTGCATTTTGAGCGTACAAACAAATGGTACAAGCATAAACCTGCAACAGCACTCGAAAACGAGAACCACAAAATCCTATGGGACATGGACATACACACGGACAAACCCATCCGAGCAAGAAGACCAGATGTCGTAATAATTAACAAAAAAGAAAAATCCTGTCAAATCGTTGACTTTGCAGTCCCAGCTGATCACAGGGTGAGTATGAAAGAACAGGAGAAACGAAGCAAATACACAGAGCTAGCCAGAGAGTTAAAAGGGATCTAGATGATGAAGAAAATCAAAATAATACCGATAATAGTACGAGCACTAGGAACAATTCCGAAAAACATCGAAAAAAGAATGTCAGAAATTGGAATCAGAGGAATAACTGCAAAAGTACAACGACTAACAATAATGAAAACGACTGAAATATTAAGGAAAACCCTTGAATGCGGAGAATAATACAAGACAATATAACGAATAAGCGTTACAGGGAATGAAGAACACCGAAACTGCATATTTACAAGTTATACAACCCCCATCATGCATCCCCCCTATTGTTTCATCACCGATCACCTCCCCCACAAAAAAATGATACCAAAGGGCCGAGAAGGGTCAATAAGGACTGAAAGACCGAGGAGGGAGCGCCAACCAGACCTCGGCTGGACAAGCGCAAAGAGAACTAGGACCTTGAGAAGGCTGAGTGCCACTCAAATTCCAGTATAAACCAATAGCCACTACCAGCGAGAAATCAATTGTTAGCGGCTGTTGCGCTGATGTAAATTCATTTGCAAATGGTATCGAAAGAGGTGGAGAGAGCTGGACGTCTGGGGAGACTTGTTGCCACTCAGCTTCCAGAGAATACCACAGGTTTTCAATCAGATCGTTTGTTGACTTGTGTGAAAGCTCCATATGAGCCAATAATAATGTTTTAACCTTCACTATATATATAGTAAAAGGATAATCACTTAAAGTTTTACAATAAAAACAATCTCAAAACAATAAATCCATAAAAATTAAAATGATTTATATACGAAAAAAAATAAAGAATACATGTTCATAATTGTGTTTTAATTTTTAACACCATGAAAACAATGTTTAAAACATATTATACACTTACATGTGTATGAACATTTTACTCTCGTTTATCATAGTTTATACTTTTTCTAATTATCTTTTGTTTGTTTTTAGTTTTGTTTGAGATTTTTGATTCGAACAAGTATATCGGTTTTAAAATTTCTTCTCTTTAGGTACATTATTTGCATCTTTTATCATTTTTTTTAATATTCTTCCTTTGAAGACTTTTACATTGGGTATGGGGCAGCCAAAACAGCTGCCAACATTTCCCTGCTTTTTATTAAAACCAACCGAGAGAACTTTTTAGTATTCTCGTTGTTCTCATAAGTGCAGTCGTCTGGATCTCTTTTGCACTCGGTTCACCAGGAATATTTGTTGGGTAGGACTTCAGGTTTTTCTTCATAAGCCATGCCGTACTTATAATAACTGGTAAGATTTACTTTATTATTAATCTTTGATTTGATTGCTTTTTGTCTACACTCAGTGAGACTTTTATATTTTTTTAATAATAAAAACCAAATTTCCCTGTGAATACTAGCACAAACATTGTAGAATTAATCCTACGCGTATGAAACCATTAATGGTGTCTATGCGTTTTAGCCAATGACAAACTAAATTGTTGCATATTGGACATGAGTAACACGTACGTAGCAAAAGCGGCATAACACGTTTGCAAATCACCAAGCTGTGGTGATAGGTGACGTCAAAGCGGAGTAAGAGGAAAAAAAGAAAAAGTGGAGAGATATTTAGAACCACATATGTTGCGACAACGAGGATAATCAAGTGCCGGCGAAATCTATTAAATTGTAGACGAGAAATAGCAAACAACTGTGTTCACAAAATAAAACTTACTCTAGGATAGCGATACAAAATAGCTTTAAAACTAACAAAAACAATAGAAAACAAACAAATAAATAAATTAAATAGACATGAATATACATAAACGATCACACATATATGTATATATATATATGTATATATATATATGTATGTGTGCATGTATGTGTGTGTGTACACATATGTATATTTATATATATAAAAAATGGAGGAAAACGTCTACCTTAAACCACTAACCTAGGTCTAAAACAGATCCTTTGTTCGATAAAATGCATGCCCATTGGCTGATAGGAAGGGGCGCGGTGGATACTAGAAAGCTGATTAGCTAACTAAAATCCTCAACATATATAAAAACAAGAAACAACCACAGAATTCGCGCATAAGCCTGACGAATCCTATAGTGGATGAAACGCAGAATATTCAGTGTAGCTTAATCGCCATATATATTTTATAAATTACTATATATATATATATATATATATATATATATATATATATATATATATATATATATATATATATGTGTAAACGGGTGTGTGGTTAATTCAATAGATACATAAAATTGTACGTAAACACATAAAATAACAATAATAATAATAATATATGAAACAACTATATAAATATAAATTTGTCTGTTTGGGTGAATTTGTTTCCTATCGACTCCGAAACGACAGAAGATTTTTTCTTTAAAATATACAGAATTGTATTGTATGAGTTTGAAAGTGATATTAGTTAAGTTTCGTCTCAGCATACCCCCGATAATTACGGATAATCGATAATAGGAAGCTTTATTTTGATTTATTCATCATCGGTAAAGACATTTGTTTCATGTCGTCGCTAAGGAACAACGATAGAAAAACGGGCTGTTAAAATTCTACTTTGATTAAATTGCTAGTATGTGTATATTTATTTTTGGGTTGTTTTTTCATGACGTAGTCTTTAATTCAAACTCGGCAGGAAAAATTTATAATTTCTTTTCATTAACTTGCGAAGACTTTTACAAAACTTAGGAATTTATGTTTTTTATTAATTTATTTATTTTGCATAACGAGGTCTGTAGGTTTAAACCTCGTACGTAAATTTCTTAACGTTTTTTTCCTTTAATTGAAAAGAAGTTTATACAAAATAATTTAATAAAAGAAACAGTAGGTTCTCTAAAGTGCAATGTAGAATAATATATATTTTAGAATAAGTTACTGCATGGAGGCATGTAAAACTTCCTCCAGGCGATTGTACGGATTTCGGTGACAATAAAAATATAGGAGTGTGGAATGTTCGATTATCCTCATTCAATCTCGAGCAACGTCGGGTCTCCCTGCTAGTACCTGTATATATATATATATATATATATATATATATATATATATATATATATATATATATATATATATACGGCGAATCTTAAAGGGGAATGATCCGACGAACTGCAAGCACTTGTACCCCCTCTACGTAAATATCCCCGAAAAACCCGACTAGCAGCAAAATCCCACCCCTTCAGAGTAGAAATCCCTAGATCCCAGAGTAGAGATCCCTAGATCCCAGAGTAGAGATCCCTACATCAAAGTGGCAATGTGCCTTGTTTGAGATGAAGATGTAATTAATTATACAAATATATATATATATGAAATAAAATGGAGGTGGAAGGACCTGGATACTCAACGTTCCGCCCGATTTATGCGGGCTTCTTCAAGAGGGATTGTCATTGACGAGAGAGTCGGAGGATTGGGTCTATATATAATGATGGGGGAGAGCAACGTGTTTTCCTTATGTAAATTAGATATCATATACACATATATACACATTTTATGAGAGAAAAAAATTAGAGTAAATTTGTGTAGTGGATTACGTCTAAAAGTTAAAATATCGTAGAGATTTAAAAAATTGTGTTTGGAAATATAGCGGTGATGGATTAAATAAATAAAATGACACGAGATTACGAAAGAATTTTTTTTTTTTAAATTGGAAATAATTGAATTGGGATAAAATAGCGTAGTAACTTTAAAGATGGTATCTAAAACTAAGAATAGGAGGTGATAAAATGGAGTCTAAAAATAGATAATGATAAAATAAAATACAGTAAATAAGTAAAATAAAAATAATAAAATTAAGTGAAATTACGATTTTTTTTTATATCGCGTTTAACCGGTGTCTAAGTTGTTCTCTTTAATTTTATTTTATTTTATTATCTATTTTTAGACTCCTTTTATCACCTCCTATTCTTATTTTTAGACACCATCTTTAAAGTTATTACGCTATTTTATCCCAATTCAATTATTTCTAATTTAAAAAAAAAAAAAAAAATTATTTCGTAATCTCGTGTCATATTATTTATTTAATCTATCACCGCTATATTTCCAAACACAATTTTTTTTAATCTCTACGATATTTTAACTTTTAGACCTAATCCACTACACTAATTTACTCTAATTTATTTTTTCTCTCATAAAATGTATATATATATATATATATATATATATATATATGTATATATGATATCTAATTTACATAAGGAAAACACGTTGCTCTCCCCCATCATTATATATATAGACCCAATCCTCCGACTCTCTCGTCAATGACCATCCCTCTTGAAGAAGCCCGCATAAATCGGGCGAAACGTTGAGTATCCAGGTCCTTCTACCTCCATTTTATTTCATATCGTCGGATTTAATCCAGCTCAACAATTATATATATATATATATATACATATATATATATATATATATATATATATATATATATATTGAGATAGATAGATAGATAGATAGATAGATAGATACAGAGAGAGACGTCTAGGAATCATTCTGGAGACATTGTATAACAATTTCCTAAACCTAATAATCTAACATATATATTTAACATATTGAACTAAATATTGATGACACACATAATGTTATTCCATATTAAATATTTCTTAACTTTGACTCTTAGGAATTCGAACAGCTTTTCAGAAAAAAAAGAATCGAATATATTGTTTTATTAATTTTATCATTACATATTAAAATAAGAAAAGACGAACGTCTGGACTAAAGATGGGTCAACATCAACTCACGGATCGATCGAATTGGGCGAGATTGAAAAATGTCGCAATCTTCTTTTTGCTTTTTTCTTAATCGAACATGAAGATTAGATTAATTTTCCTTCGTTCGTTGCAGATTATATATTAATAAGAAAATAAAAATAAAAAAACAATGTAATAATACTCTTGAAATAAAAAAAAAACTAACATATACAGAAAAAAAACGTTTCCGAATTCACTTTGATTGGTTTAATGATTGAACCATCAATTAGTCTCAAAATCGATTTTGACTTTCTGAACCAACTTTCATTGGGAAAGTCTTCTATGTGACCTTTGAAATTACCATTATTTCGCAATACACATAACATGATGATTCATGGCTGTGTGATGCCATTTTTAACCCACTTCGCTCCTTAGGGGTCACCTTCACGATACTGTGTAATAGACGATGCTATGCGTACATAACGAATTTATTTATGTAACCCTAGGAAATTAGGACGACATATACCTCTTAAAACTTAGAATATATCATTTATGTTTAAATTCATATACTGGCAAGAGAATATCCATATCATATTTTAACTCTCGAGTATATATTTGGCACAGTAAGACAGTTAATCAATCGAGAACCACATAACTCTATATAAAAACATAAAAGATATTTACTGATATATACTCGGGAGTCAAAATAATGAAAAGAATATTTTCTTGTCAAAGCCCTAATAATCATTTACAGTAAAATCTGCTGTGGAAGACAGTGGGAAGGGAGACGAATGCCTCAGTGACCTTCTAAAGTGAGTTATGCGTTAATAAATATTCATTACATCTTTTACCCCCATTTGATTAAATATCATATATATATATATATATATATATATATATATATATATATGTATACATATATATACATATATATATGTATATATATATATAATAAATATATACCTAATATATATATATATATATGTATACATATATATATATATATATATATATATATAATAAATATATACCTAATATATATATATATATTCATATATATATATATATATATATATATATATATATGAATACTTTATTTAATCTCATAAGTTAATATACGAAAGTATAAATTCATGCGTAAACTTTAAGTATTTACTTCGACAGTGCTCAATACGTAGATAGAGCTAGGTAGTAAGATATAAAATATATAAAAAGTCTGGCTATTAAGTAAGTTATAAAATATATATAAAATCTGGCTATTAAGCTACATAGAATATTCCGCGTTTCATCCACGCTAGGATTCATTAGGCTTATAACTTCCTACATATATTACCTATATATATATATATATATATATATATATATATATATATATATATATATATATATATATATATATATATATATATATATATATATTGCGATACGTTTTGAATGAATTCAATTATTTTACGAGAATGTATTTTTACCTAAATGGTAGTTGGGAATAATTCTCCCTTTTACCAATTTGCTGCCCCTCCCAAAATGGGAAGCGGTATATATATTGTTTTTAAAATGTAATTATCCACTGACACATGTTTCGTCGTCTACGTCTCATCCCAGTGACTGGATCTAGTGAGATTTGAAATCAGAGCCCCATAGTAAAATGTATAAACTGCTACAACTGAACTATCTTGCACGACTGTTTTCATATGTCGCGATTTACTAGATTTTAGGTATTTGTTTTGTTTTTACGGTACGTTTTGAATGAATTAACGTATCGCAAAAAAAAACACATAAACAACATCTACGTAAATCGCAATATATCCGAACAGTCCAGATGGTCCAGTGGTAGGAGTTAAGGCTTCTTACCATAGGGCACCGCTTTCTAAGTTCAGCCACTTTTAAAAACAATGCCTATATATATATATATATAGAGAGAGAGAGAGAGTTCTCATCTGTGCGGCTAGACAAGTAACTACCTCAGGCCAGAATTGAAACCCGATCACCCAAGTCAACAGTCGGAGCTTGTAACCGTTGCGCTATACGGCTGCTACTATGCGGCAGTGAATTAACAATGTTTTGACATTTCCAAAGTACCTAAGCTCAATTTGTTTACAGAAAGAGCATCGCTTCATACGCTAATAGTAATTTGTATAACACTTCCCAAATGATCAACCTAAGATAGGGAGCATTATATATATACATACATATATATATATATATATATATATATATATATACATATATATATATATATATATATATATACACATATATATATATATATATATATACATATATATATATATATATAGTGGCGCCAAAAAGAAAGTTCACACTAATATTTTCAAAAACCGCATATTCATGCTAAATTGAATGTAACTGCTTCGTCTACATACACCTCACTTGATTCGCTTTTTATTCCTTTACATTTTAGGTGTTTATATTTGACTTTTACTTGAAGTATCCTAGTGTGCACGTTAATTTAAAAGATTGACTTCAGCTCGAGAAGACAAAAACAACTACCGCACAATGGAATATTGTTATTTAAACGTAACTTATGAATATAAATGATACCCAAATACAACAGGAAAAATAAACTAGCTAATAATTAGTAGCAAAGACCCTCTGCAATTTAACAGATTGCAATCTTTGGGCATTCCTTGAATTCGTCTGCGGATATAAGTCCATACATTTTCTATAGGAGTAATGTCTGTAGATTGTGCAGGCCAATCTAAACACGAAAATTATGCTCTTCTGGGAATCTTTTGATATTGTCAGCTGTGAGAATAGGAGTAACACATAAACTCCTGTACTCCCACCATATGATGCTTTGAAGTCGAATCGAAAGCGTTCGTGATACATATGGAAGTTTCATAATGTATTTTCGATTTTGATATAAAAACGATTAACAGAATAAAAAAGGAATTTACACCCCTTTCACTCACCGTTTAAACAATATATATATATATATATATATATATATATATATATATATATATATATATATATATATATATATATATATATATATATATATAGGGTGCCCCAAAAGAAGGTGATGGTTAAAAAATTCATAACTTTCTCAATTTTTGATATTTTTCTTTTATTTTTTCAGATCATCTAGAGTAAACCTTCAAAGGTTATTGTGAGTCGTTACCTTACCGAGGAGCGGATATTTTATGTATAGTCTTATTTTTAGTTGAATGAGTCAATATCAGAAAGTCAAAGAGAATTGCGACGAAACTTCAACACAAGAAATTCTCCTAATCCCAATGCAATAAAAGCTATGGTGTCTTGATTTCATGAACAACGGTCTGTATGTGATCTCCCTTAATCTGGTGGACTCTGTACGGCAAGAAGTCATGAGAATCGTCAGAGATTATCAGAGAGTGCGGCCGCTGATCCATCCACATAAGTAAGAAGGAGATCAAGTAAAATTGGGGTCTCTCGATCAATGTGGTTCCAGAATGACGGTGCAACGGCGCATATAGCACGAGAAACATTATAGCTGCTCCAGGACATATTCGGCAACCGAATAATTTCTCATGGTTCTGAGATAAATTGGCCACCCCGCTCGCCAGATCTCACAGGTGTAGATTTCTTCCTTTGGAGTTACCACAAAGAGCGGGTATACGCAAACAAACCAGCCACATAAATGCCCTAAAAAACAACATAGAGGAGGAAATAAGGGCTATAAGCCCTGAAACATTAAGTGATATTCTAGACAATGCCCTGCAGAGGGCACAAGAATGTGAAAATGAAAATGGTGGACATTTTAGTAACATCATTTTTCATAACTAAAATTAGACCTTGTGAAAAACATACCCTAGATTAAGTTGTGTAAATAAAATTAGAATAAGTAGACTATATATATATATATATATATATATATATATATATATATATATATATATATATATATATATATCGAATAAAATCGCTCCAGGACATATTCGGCAACCGAATGATTTCTCGTGACTCTGAGATAAATTGGCCAGACTTCACATATATATATCAAATAAATTTGGTCTCAAAATAGCTTTTTTTATCATAGACAGAAAAGAATAAGATTTAGAGGGAATATTTTACGTTACACCGGTCAGGGGATCTAATAATTCTTTCGCAAATCATTTCTCCGTAAAACAACATATTTTTTATAACTGGGAAATAAATCTTAGTGGTAGCACATTCGACTACAAATCGAATAGTACCGTGTTCTAGCCCCGGTGTACCTCACCATTTTATTTAAATTAGTTATATTTATAAGTTTTATTTACGATAAAAGAAGAGCTGCCATTTAAAATCGCCTCAAATTATTTCTTCGTTTGTATATTTTTAAACAAAACATTCATCAGGAGCGACTTTTCTTTGGCATTCACCGTCAAGTCCAAATATCAGATGACGTTATGTTGTAAACAAATACAGACGGAATTTGATCAAGGACATTATTATTTTTTCATATATATATATATTGTTTTTTGCCAACCGCAATTTATTCCTCGTTATATATCATATTCAATAGGGGATCGATTCTTTTATAAGCCATACGAAATCTGTATAAATTAAAATGTTCTGTTTAAGAGTATTGTACGACTGAGCAATGCCGGGCTTTCATTGCAATCTCTCTATGTATAACTCTCCAGCATATACCTCCCCGCATATATGTTACGCATATTCATTAAGAGAAAGATAGAAATGGTAAAAGGCGGAAGAAAATCTATAGTTTTTAAGGTTATTTCTGCTTATGAGGCCTGACGAAGGCCACACCAGACAGCACCGTTGGCTAACAGCAAAAAGCCGAGGCGTTCTGCAGCCGGCGGTAAAGTCGGTCGTATTGGCCAGTAGGCTGTGAATTATGGTCTTCGTACAAGGATGATTTAGCGCGGTGATAAAAGTCAGAGGGGCCCCTCCATGCATGTAAAAGCAAGTCGGCCAAATTGTAGCCATTCTTGGCCGGTGACGTTTGATCGATAAGAGATTATATGGCTGCTTGCAAGGTGGGAGTAAGGCCGACCGTGAACTGTCACTGTGATAGGCTCAGACTTACTACAAGAAACGACGACTGCGTTGCGTGATCGTGTGTAGTGGCAGGGACAGGCGCGCTTATGTGAGATTGCTCAAAGCGAGACAAAGAAAAGCTGATGTGCATGCGTACTGAGTTGCGGGTGACTTAATGTACCTTGAGTGCGTACGCGTATCTTGGTGTGTTTATTCAGTAAGAATGCATATTATCACAATGGACGCGTTTGTGCAAGCGCATAGATTTGAAATTGTCCGCAGTTTTCGCTTAGATCCATATACTGGAATGTATATATATATATATATATATATATATATATATATATATATATATATGTGTGTGTGTGTGTGTGTGTGTGTGTGTGTGTGTGTGTGTGTGTTTGTGTGTGTGCAATATTTTACAATGAGCATTAGCAATTATTTTTATATCTATATACAACAGTTTTCACGCTTACGCCATCAGCAGTGCAGGAAGCACAATTACTGCTGCTTGGGAGATTTCAATCCAGTATACAAAGCCGCTCATGGCTTCGCAGGTTAACATATTTTCCTCGAGACTACCGGCAATTAGCACATAAATGGAATGAATTGTAAGTATCCATGAATGATATGTCGGTTGGGGTTTATGGTAGATTGTCAGTGATTGTGTTGGAATGTTGCATATATATATATATATATATATATATATATATATATATATATATATATATATATACTAGCATTTCAGCCCTGCGTTGCCCGACGTAGCCCGGCCTTGACCGGCCTTTCCCGGGTGTTAGGAGATGTATGTTCAGCAAAAAAAAAAAAAAAACCCAAAAAAAAAAATCATTTTTTTAGATGTGACCCCTATTATGATCACTTACATTTATTGTTTTAGGCTCAAATCAATTTATTAAGTTTGAGCAATGTTCAAGGAACCTATTTCTACAATTTCAAGTGATTAGACCCAAAATTGTCGGAGGAGTTTTGATAGAGTTTTCAAAGATCAAATCGTTGAACTTTGACCCTTACCCACCCATATTTCTTGCCGAAAACGGGTTATAAATATTTTCCTAAATCTCAGTACCCTGTATATCAAATTTCGAGTCTGTAGACTGAAAATTGACAGAGTTATTGCGTAGGAAAATGTACACACACAGACACGTTCACTTATATATATATATATATATATATATATATATATATATATATGTATTTTCGATATATATATATATATATATATATATATATGTATGTATTTGCGATATATGGATGTATAACTATAGAGAGACGCACAAATACTACGGAGATGTAAACGAATGAAGCCGTCGTTTTCTGAATTACTGCATAAATCCCTCGGTGTCTTTTTTTTATTTAGATAGAGTGGAAACTTGAACCAACGCCTGGAAGAAGTGATAAGAAAACGTTTACTACAATAAAGAATAGAACCCACTTCTATGCTATTGTTCATATAGACACAAGTTTTTACATTAAGACGACGACTGCGTAAAACATATTCTGAAACTGCTGAAAAAATGCAAACGGCTTCCCATCTCAATCGGATGTGTACGGTAATCTAGCCACACTTAGGTGGGTCGATATAGTGAACGAGACCTGGAAATATGTATGCAATGTGTGTCGTTACATACTGCGTAGTATCTGGCAGAGCATATGTAGATCTCCCGTTGATTGTCACTTCTACAATAGTTTTAGAAAGGCAGTCAGGTGAGGTGGCTAAAGTTGCGCAGGTACTTTGACGAGCAGCTTTGTATAGGGTTTATGAAAACTTGCATACCTTTGGAAAATGGCCAAGTTTTTCACATTTACGACAACGAGTGTCTCTAGCAGTGCATGAAACGCATAGGTGTTTAGATAAGTCGCAAAAATAGCAGGTGTCCCTTTTTAAAGCAGCAGTGACCGATTGTTCTTGAATCTTCGTCGGACTATCGCCATAAAAAGGGTAGGTGGGTTTAGTGCGGCGCCCACGGTGTCTGCCTCTAAATAAGAACCAGACTGCTGTATAGCACATTCGTAGGTGTAGGCTTGCTCGTAAGCTCTTTTCAGTTTAAAGGTCTTATTCTCAAGAAGACGCTGTCTTACCTGAGCATTACGTAAGCCGTTAATGAAGGCGTCCAACGCGTGTTGCTCTTGGACCTCTAATGCTGTCATTGGGAGAAGTTGCAACTTTTGCCCAGTGTATGAAGGGTCTTAAGGAAATGGTCCAATGTTTCGCCTGATACTTGTTGGTGAGTCGCAAGTAGGTGTCTAGAAAATATCTCATTTTGGGCTTTATATATGCAGCATTCAGTACATTGATTGCTTCTTCGTAGCTAACACAATCTAAGATAATTACGTTGACTGTGTGACACAGGTAGTTGGTTAGGAACTCATCCTTATTGATGGGACGTCCAGGTCTTTCTGAATGTAGAACCTCGATGAAATTCTAAATGTCTCCTGCCAATGTTTCCTACACTTGCCGGCTGAATCGCTTTATGGACCTGTTGTAAATCGCTCAGGTCACATAAACTGTTCCATTCTTAATTGCATAAACTGTAATGAAAACAGGACAAAAGATTATGTCTAGTAATCTTTTATTCAATTAAGAATCTTACCACTCATCTACTTGACAAAGGGAAATATACAGCGTTTATAGCTTGGATTATCTTCACAACACTTCTTACATAAAAAAGGTAATCATACCAAACAAATACCGTTCACCGAAAACAACTACCGATCACGAACTCCCTCTTGACGTTTAGTAATGGGCATAAGCTTCGGAATAGAACGGGTTGCAACATCCAGCCCTCGTAAGGAGTTAGCTAAATAACAACTTAGAGTACTAATCGCGCATGCTTAACTGCTACAGACAAAAATCCATTACCATGTAAAACAAAACCTGTAAAATATACTCACACTTCAGCTGAGAACAAGATCTTTATTTATGAATTAGATTGACACAGACTAGTTTCAAATACAGATGGCAGATATAATTTAAGAATCATGTTCGTAAATGGTCAAATTTATTAACATTATTGTTCGAAGAACGCTGATAACAGTAAACGTTTGAGTATATTTTTGAAATGCTGTATCGTGCATTATTTTAATAGTCCCATTGCTTTTTGCATTAACAATACTAATAGTATCAAACTGACACACAAAAAAGCAAACCAAGCATAAAACAAGCATAAATATTGCAATATAAGGCTGGTGTGGCGAGGTTTGTTATATTCTTTGGGAAGTTCGAGTGTCGATCATCAGTGCGCTAGTGTTTCGTCCACACACTAGGTGTCGCTTCCGTTCAGAAAGTTTGTGTCATATCAGATTAGAAATTACACACGTATCAAACAATAACCGCAGTCAAAGCCTTAGCAAAAAATAAATAAATAAAATAAACAAACTTTAAGTGTATAATGTACAAAAAACCTTGGCTAATATGCTGTAAGACTAGGTTCTAAATTTTCAGTCAAGCCATACTAAAGGCTGAGGAAATTGTACTTTATGCATGGATTCGTAAACACTCAACATTTGATGGTTATAAGTAACGATGAATAGAATAATCAAGGGAATGGATGGCGCCGTTTTTATTCATATCTCTATAGTAGCCGCCGACAATGTAGCCATCGCATAATCGCTGGCTATGGTGGATCCATTGATTTTTATTATACGAGTATAATGCAATTTTCTTTGTAATATTCTTTGGGAAGTTCAGGAATATATTTCTACGCCGAGTCATAGAAATTTTTAGGTTGGTATCAGGGGGCACAATAATTCACTGAAAGAGATGCGGCCCCAGTCTTCGTTTAGACATGTATCTAGGGAAAGGAAACTGATGTAAAAAACTGCGGTTCGCTGTATACTAATTCCCCTGGCAGTTGTCTGCACCGGCAAAGCTTAGCAGTAATACAAAAACGTGTGGGTTGTTCTACACAAAGCCTTCTCCACTATAAACAAATAATCTATGTGAATTTCTGAGCAACTTAGTTGTTATGACGGGAGCCCTCATGTTGAAATCGACGGGAGGGTCCATTATATGTGCGTGTGTGTGTACATATATAGGTTTACATTATGTTTAATATCAGAAATACGCTGATCACTATTTCATTCCTAGTTAACACAAAAGTAAGTCTCTTCATACGCCCATTTATATGCGTATGAATGAACGCATGCATCTATGAACGTCTGCTACAGCTTGTGTCTTAGGACATTTGTTAAGTTATATGCTTTTATTTGTAAACAGTATTTTAATTTTTATATCCCTACTTTTTAAGCTCCTGGATATGACCTTAAACTATATCCGATGGTGAGGCCCTAGCTTGCAGGCCTTAAGGAGTGTGGAGCCACCCTTTAATTTCAATTCCTCCCAGGTTCACTCTGAACCGGAGTGGTAGCACCTGTTAGGGTCCCAACTATGGGTTAAATAGAATACGACTTAAAAAACAAATATACTATATTAAAAAATCGTTCTTCAAAATCACCAGATTCGGCATTAAATAACCTGAAAAGGGTTGATATGCCGTAAAAGAAAACAGCCAACCAACCTACTTTTTAAGTTGTTATATATTTTCAAATAAATTATTAATTATTCGTAAAATATAGATATCATTCCGGCTCATAAGTTTATGTTTTCAAATTAAGTGTTTTCGGTCTTATATTTCCGATATATATTTCGTAATACTTTTAATTTTTTCTAATGCATATAACATTCTTACGATGTATATTGTCACTTCAGTTATCTGCATAGCATAAGTCAAATTGTACAGATGTCAGAATACGTTCAGCTTCCGCGGTGGATTCCATGTCTGTACGTAATGGAAAGTCTGCGAGCAGATATGCATTGCTCTGTTTTGTTTTTGGTCTTTAGTCTCTTAAATACAATGGAAGCAGATGTTGGTATATTTAATTTGAAGATGGCTTCAATAGTGATGTTAAACAGTTGCTCCTGTAAGTGTGAAGAATATTAAGTATGTCTCAGCTATGGCGAAGTCTATTGTTTATTACTTCCCGTTTCTTTTCTGCGGAAGAGAAGAAAGTGACATGCAAGATATGGTCCCTTCTGTTAATCATTAACCTCCCTATCTCAGGTAACATGAAACTTCTATGTTTTACCCATGCTAAAATGTGTTGTTGTTTTTTGTTTTTTTTTGTTTTTTTTATCTGAACGCGTCTCATTATCTACGTAAACGGACAAAATAAAAGAGGAAACCAAAAAGTTATGTAAACAATCTAAGACTATAAAAGTTAGAAAGTGTGTGAGGAAACTTCTCAACCTATATACTCAAAGAATTTTTGATCTACAGGCTTTCAATTTGGTATATAGGCTATTCAAGCATGTGGAAAACGTTTTCATTGGTTTTCATCCGTGAAAAAGGAATGCTAAAGAGTCAAGCCTAAGAAAATTGATATGTGGAGGGACATCGTATTTCTATTTGTTTGCCAACAGTTTCACAAACGCGCATATGAGAATCGTTCCAAGGATATATTCCTTATGTTAAGATTAAGCAAGTTTGAAAACACTTTGCAATAGTGCTGTCAAGCTGGCTCAATTGTTATTGTACTGCACTCACTGTCTTTACGTTTCGATTTCGATCTTTTTTTTTTGCTGAAAAGAAATAAACTGTCTCAGTTTCTTTATGAATTCAAATATGATATCTATGCGTGATACTTTACTTTTGAATTTTAAACTTAAAGTGAAGAAATTATTAACAAATAGGAAAAAGAGATAGAATCTATAAAAGGGCATGTTTTGGATACTTCCTTATAAATTTCGTAACAGTATGTTATATATTTGTTTCTACACAAATAAATACACATTAATTTATACAGAGTGTAAGGATAAAATTGTTGCTTATAAACTGTGTCCATCGCTTTATTGCAGATTACAAAATAATCAATATTTCAGTAAATATAAGTTATAAAAAGCTGAAAATTACACCATCCAAGGACTGTATTCAGGTGAGATAAATCCTAAAATTTCATCAAAATTCATGTCATATTTAAAAAGTTATGTTATTTTTTTTATATTCAAAGAAGTTTAAAAGGCATGATTCCATTTCCGTTTGATGAAAACTGGATTTCTCTTAGTTGCAGGCCATCTATTAATTGGCCGGTTTTGTACAAATCCCAAGAGTGGTAGGGGCCTTCTATCATGTCTAAAAGTAACACAATGTTCAACGAGCGGGATCGGAGATGCGCCGGTGTACAACTCATGCTATTTACCGATCTAAGTTATGACAACAAGACCACTGTCATCATTTTCCAAATGTATCGCTTAATTGCCGCGAATCACAGTGACGTGTCCAGAGTTAAAAAAAACAAAGTTTCCGGCAACGATTATGGTCTTGGGTGTGGTTTCTGGTAAGGCGATATCATACCAACTCACATCTTCGAAGTCGGCTTGAAAGTCAATATTAAGTGTACCTGGATTTGCGGAAGTGTGTGGTGATCCACTGGTGCAATCAGGTGGCCGCTGGCAGACCTTGAGTGTGGCAGCAGGACTCGGCGTCAGTCCATATGTCCAAAGAGACCCAGACTTGGATCCAGAAGGGGTTTACTTGCTCACACTCCTCCACGACCTGAACCCGCTAGACTATTCTTTTGATTATACATCGAGAACATTACCAACGTAGCCTCTCACAAAGTGAAAGCTATCCTAATCGCCGTTCTCCACCGAGTATTCGCCGAGTTCCGGCCAGTGCTTGTTGAAAAGGCATGCTCCTAGTTCTGGACCCGTATCGAGAGTGATTGAGATCGAAGACAGTTACATAGGATAGATATCAGCTCTACAATATCATCAAGTTACCTGAATGAATTTTTTAAATAAAAGTTTGGAGAACAAGTTGTAGTGCTGTTTCCTTTGGAGCGAGACTTTTATCGTTCCACCGTGTACTATTAAGTGAACGATACATATTTGTGTGACTTTCTTTTATCGTCCTATTTTCACTTTCTCTTCATATATATATATACAGTGATGATCATATTTATTGGCACGGTAAAATAAAAGTTAAATTTTGTCTAATAAATTCTAAAAAAGGGATTAAATTAAAGAAAATAACAAAGTATATTATATATTTTTAACTGGCCTTTCCGATGCAGCAATCGGATTTTAGAAAAAATAAATAACACAGGAACAACAAACATAATTGCAAAAAAACCTTGTTCAAAATTATTGGCACGATTTATTTAATAATCAATTGTATAGCGTTTGGCCTTGATTACCTTCCTCAGTCGCTTTTCATAGTTTACAACCAAGTTGTTGCACTCTTCAGTAGTAATTTTAGCCCACTCTTCCTGACAATAATCCTCCAATTTAATAAGATTCTTAGGCTTCCTTTGCATTACCCTCAATTTTAATGTTCTCCATAAATTTTCAATTGGATTAAGGTCTGGGCTTTGTGATGGCCACTCCAAAACATTAATATGATTGTCCTCAAGCCATTTCTTAGTCAGTTTAGCCGAATGCTTTGGGTCATTATCTTGCATGAACCACCAACGACGACCAAGTGAGAGCTCTTTAGCAGAGTCTTTCAGGTTTTCATCCAATATTTTAACATAATCTTCCTTTTTTATGCTACCTGTGACCTTAACAAGTCGCCCTGGTCCAGAGGCAGCAAAGGATCCCCAAAACATCAAACTGCCTCCACCGTGCTTCACTGTGGGTATGGTGTTCTTAGGCAGGGAAGCTTCGCCAGATTTTCTGTAAATATAAGACACTATATTATGGCCAAATAACTCTATTTTCGTTTCGTCAGTCCATAGAACACGTTTCCAGAATGCAACATCTTTATCAATATGACGTTTTGCAAAGGCTAGCCTTGCTTTCAGGTGCATAGGCTTCAATAAGGGAGTCTTTCTCGGACGACATGCTTTTAAACCAGCTCTCTTCAAAACTCTACCAACTGTATGTCGAGATACATTCACTCCAGAGGTGCTCTGTTCATCAACAATCTCCCCAACAGAGATCCTTGGGTTTTGTTTTACTTGTCGAACAATTTTCCGTTCATCTCTTGGGGAAAGAATCCTTTTTCTCCCTCTACCCTCTAAACTCATAACGTGGCCTTGCGATTTGAACTTGTTTATTATTGCTCTAACAGTGGATTTGGGAAGGTTTAGCTTCTTTAAAATCTTATCATAGCCCTCCCCATTGGTATGGCATGCTACAACAAGCTTCCTGACGTCTTCGCTGTGTTCCTTAGTTTTAACCATGGCGATTGAAAATTATAATTTAGTCACTTATAATAGTTTAAATAAATCGCTATCTAAAAATTATCTGAAAAAAATCATTCACTGAATTCGCGTTAAACAAGCATAATATGGCTATAAAAAAGTTCAGAAAGCACGTAAACCGGAAATTGATTGATACTATACTGATACTAAAAGAAAAACAAAGCCGTGCCAATAATTTTGAACAAGGTTTTTTTGCAATTATGTTTGTTGTTCCTGTGTTATTTATTTTTTCTAAAATCCGATTGCTGCATCGGAAAGGCCAGTTAAAAATATATAATATACTTTGTTATTTTCTTTAATTTAATCCCTTTTTTAGAATTTATTAGACAAAATTTAACTTTTATTTTACCGTGCCAATAAATATGATCATCACTGTATATATATATATATATATATATATATATATATATATATATATATATATATATATATATATATATATATATATAAACTATACAATACTTGGTTTTTCTCTAGCGATAATTGATTTACTTTTCTATTATTTAGGAAGGACATGTTTTTACTTAAGCGATTACACTCTATGTAATATTTGTCATGAGTTTGTATGTTTGTAGACTTGTATATGGTTACGTATTTTAAAAAGGTAAATACTACTCGAACTTACAAAGTAGCTACTCAAAGTATTTAAAAAATAAGACGAAAAACATGTCTATCTTGACCCTCAGGCCCAGGCTTTCTCAATGGAAAACGCTTTCATTTTACCAAAAACATTCATCCGTTCATAGGATTTACGCATTTGCGTAGACAGGATTTACACAAAACTAATGAAGTGAGTATGTATCTTTATGCGTTATTCAATATACAAAGATTAATAATATATAATAATATTTAATAGAAAACGTGGCCAAAATTTAAAAATATTAAACAACTAATTTGGTATAGACAACTCATTCGAATTCCGTTTTTCACGAGTAAAATGTGCAATATATATATGTATATGTGTGGGTGTGTATATGTGTGTGTCTTTGTGTTTGTATGTATGTGTATATATATATATATATATGTGTGTGTGGGTGTGTGTCTTTGTGTGGGTATATATATATATGTGTGTGTGTGTGAGTGTGTGTCTTTGTGTGTGTAGGTATATATATATGTGTGTGTGTGTGTGTGTCTTTGTGTTTGTATATATATATGTATATATATATATATATATATATATATATATATATATATTGCTTTATAAATGAGCTTCATGGCGTTTCTCCTCATAACGTCTTATATCCTTTGAATTATTGTTCTCTCTTTGAATAAGTACTATCGTTAAAATTCAAAAGATTGGACAGTTAAAGGCGCGTTTCTTCATTTTTATTCACTGTTTAATTTTTAGTTTTTCGTTTATATGTGTAGATGTACTGTGTGCATTCATGTGGATGTTGATTGTAGTTTATAAATAATTTCGTGCATTTATAAGCTACAATCAACATCCAAATGAATGCTTTGACGATAATTACGGTTTTTAAAAAGCGAACAATTAAAAGATACATCTGCCTTACTTAAAAAAATGCTAGGTGTATTTATGGTATCTATTATATATAAAAAAAATCCAATATTTTTGCTGATGAGGACGCTTTGTTTAAAAAAGCTATATGTCAAAATTATTGTCCATGACTTAATGCCTAGCGTAATAAAAACATCGTTTCCGAAACGATCGTACAAATTATTGACTTTGTTGTGCCCCTTCTTATGAAACAGACTTTTAATTTTTAATTTGAATTTGAATTTTAAATTATCCATCACATTACTATATATATATATATATATATATGTGTGTGTGTGTGTGTGTGTGTATATATATATATATATATATATATATATATATATATATATATATATATATATATATATTGGAATCACGACCAACAGTAATTGTATCACCTTACACTGACGATTACCGAAAGGATCAAACACTAATGTTTGTAGGTATTCTGAAAGAACTATTATAATAATAATGATGTCAGCCTTTTTAAGAACTCGGTTCTTATAGTTGAGAACTTGAAATTGAAATGAAAGACGGCCATTTTAGCTCTCATGCGTTGATGTTATGACATTTAAAAATAATATATATTTCCCGGTGTTGAGTTTGGCTGTGAGGTTTGTTCTTAGCTTACTAAGTCAGAGAGTACTTCGTGCCCGGTTCAGATCTCCGGACTAGCAGTAATCGTGTCACCACGCACTGATGATTCTCGAAAGGATGAAACACTAATGTCTATAGGTATATTAATAAAATAATAATAATAATAATAATAATAATAATAATAATAATAATAATACATTTATTTTACTTACTTACATTAGCGTGGCTGGAGAGTTATATATTTATTTCAGTGATCATATATACAAATAAATGCACATTAATTTATACTATTGCGTTAATGATATATATTTGTGTGGCTTTCTTTAAGCGTCCTATTATTCATTTCATGTTCATACCTCTCACTAATATATATATATATATATATATATATATATATATATATATATGTGTGTGGGGGGGTATGTATATATATATATAAATTATGTATATATGTATGGATATACATGTGTATGTATTTAACTTATAATTCTTCTCAATTCATTTGCTTCCTTTTATGAATTCTGCTAATAATTTAATTCTTAAGTAATAACTTGTATATTTCAGTTGACCCCGTTTTTGCTTTAAATTTGGCGCCATTTAAACGTCATCTTGTCTGGGTCATTTTAACATTGGTTTTTCTATTCGTAAATTCACTCAATCACCATTCAATTTTTGTACTCTTCACTCCTTTTTCTTAAATCAGCCTAGCCTTGACAGTCGTGTTTTAAATTCTTCCATTTCTTTTTTTTTTTACGCACATCTTATCTTTCTTTTAATTATATTATTTTAACTCATTCACTTTGTCCTTGTGAATTTGTGATTTATTCATCGGATTTCTGTCTTTTAGATTACTTTGAACCATCTTTCAATTAGGTGATTCCCTTGGATTTTACTTGTGGAAATGGAAATGTAATCAACTTTTTGGGATTTTTCAGTTATTGGATATTTTACCCCTCACCAGACTATCAATTCACGTGGAATCACCTTTATCGTCACCCTATTCCCTCTGCTTCACTATTTGTTACCAAGTAAGATCTATGACTTACTTGTGGTTTCATTAAATACTTTTGAAAACAAAATCCGATCCCGCATATTGCTAAATCCTACCCTCTGATGAGAAGAACTATCCACGTATTTTGTCTTTCCTTTTTTTTTTAATTAAATATGTTTTTAACGCTTTTTCAAAATGTTTTTAACATGTTTTATTAACTACTTGTTATTATATATATATATATATATATATATATATATATATATATATTAAACTTGTGTGCATGAACATGATTTTGTGTATATAACAGTTTATTCTTGTGAGACTATAAATGTCGGACGATACATATTTTTGAATTATTAAGTATATGACCCTGCAAAAACCTACTTAAAATAATTTATATACACTGAAATTCATTGTGGTTTGCGCAATGATAGTACCGCTTACAATTTCGGATGAATGGCGAAAATTTACAATAAATAGATTTACTAAATGATGCATATGGTTTAATTGAATAATAGTCATTGTCCGATGGACAGAAGTTTGCCGTGAAACATCACAAACGTTATATACAATTAAATAAACCGACAAAAAGTAAGTTCAATAGTGATGTTCTTATTGAAACTCTGTTGACTTCGAATGTTTCAAGTCAAGTATTAGTTTCAAATATATTTTTATTACTGAAACGGTGCATCTATTTTTGCGTCATTTGACTTTTTGCCTCCTTATTTTTTTATTTATTTTTTTCATATCTGGCCAACTTTCGTGGGCCTTTTAAATTGATATGAATCACAATGACGCTATCTTTTCGAGTTTACCGCCTCAAATATACCTCGCGTTTATCAGCGTTGGCTAGAGCGATTCAAACGCTTCACTTTAATTTCACTTTACATTTACTTACCGAAGAACGTCTCCATGCAAGTCTAAAACTAGCTGTTTGAGAACTGACATTGACGCTGTCCTTTTACATTTTGATGTGTCAAAGTTCTAACAATTGCAGCGATCATATCTGCGCGTTCTATTCTTTCCCACTTTTTTAATAATCGGTTTCCTTGTAGCCTGGGTGAAAATAATTCTCTTCAGACTCCCAATACTCTTCAACTCTTTCGATAAACATTGCAAATGAATTTGCGTTATCGCAGCATCTATTGGCCACCGATGCTTCGCTGGACGCCAATGTTTTTTTCAGTGGAATTTGAGTTGCAATAAACTCCTCAAAGATTGGGTATTCTCTGCACGTTTGGTACTGCTTAACCTTCTCGATCATTTAATCCTCTTTGAGCCTTTATATTTTGTATGATGATGCCTTTATGGATCACAATTTATAAACTTCATTGCAATTTTAATTATTATTATTATGAGTATAATATAATTAATTATAATTAGTAGTAGTAGTAGTAGTAGTAATATTTAGTATGTTTTATGATATATATTAAGCAACATATTTCCTTATGTGTATTTTTACTTCGTCTCTATATCCTTCTAAAACTGACTGTTCCATTCCTGTTCCCCATTGTCCTCAACTCCGTTAGTTTCTTCTTTTTTGCGTCCATTACAACTAATGTACATTATCTCACTTTGTTTTTGTAGTTCATTTTTTTTAAATATATTCTTCTACTAGCGGGGCAACCCGGCGTTGTTCGGGATCGTATAAACACTGAGGAAATTTTATTTGATTTTGAATATATTTGTTATACTTAGGAGAAAGGAATTTGTAATGTTTGTGATTCTCGTTTTCAAGTATTATTATTATTATTATTATTATTATTATTATTATTATTATTATTTACCATACCATGAGAAAATGATCAAATAGTAAAAATTGTATCAGTTGTGAAGGATTTTTCCTAATCCATAATAGTATAATACTACCCTCGTCATATAAAGAATTATTAAATTGCCTCATAATAAGAATTATTAAATTGCTAGTTGTAAGTACAGAATGTTTTAAAAAAAGATCCCCTCCTAATATTAAGAATGTCTTTCTAATTAGCAACGTTTTTATTTCCACATGGTCCGTAATCCGTAGTAGTATAATAGTACCGACGTCAGAATAAGAATTAATAAAATGCCTTATAATAAGAATTATTAAATTGGTAGTTGTCAGTTCAGAAGAATTAAGTAAGATTTTACAATGTGAAATGCGGTAATGACGATGCTAGAAATATTTAGACCGGAAAAATAATATATAACTGTTGAAAAAAAAACCCAACAAAAAACAAAGTACCGCTGTTAAACTTGGAAAAGATATATGTAAAATGGAAGCACGGTTTAGTAGGGAAACACGGTGAAGTGTTTGGGATGGGGGGTAGTAACGATGTTTAACTTGTAAAAGAAATCTGAAAACTGGAAACAGGAAAAAAGAACATCGAACGGAACTAAACGGAAGGAAAAGGAAACAAAATGTATATTGGTTTATATTGGAGGAGATGATATATTAAAACATGTCATGTGTTATCTAGTGGATGTAAGATAGTGTTCTTTTAACAGACAGATAATAAACGTATAGATCGTATGTATGTTGTTTAGCTAGTAGGCCATGATATTGACGTGTAAACCGAGTCATGTTGTATCAGACTTATCACACGGGATATTTTTACAGTTCATATGTAAAAAGAATAATATATTCTTTATGCATATTTTCTTGAAGAGCTCTTCTCTGTTTTCCCGCTGCTCCGTGACGAACCATGAAACGATCAGCATCATCCAATTGAGGCTTCTGTTCTTATTTGTGAAACCAATAAAACAACTCTTTATATTTTTATACTATAAATTTATTACAGTTGTCTCAAATGGTTTTCACAGGATCTGCAGTTTGTCTACATTTTCTATTCTTACAGCCCGACCCTAGCTGTCTGTCCACCCCTCTCTAGACGTCTGTCCGCTCTGGTGGTCAATCCTCAATTCTCTAAATCTCTCCAAAACTAACTACATCACGTGTTCTCTTACGTCACACAATTAGGTGTCTCAGACTAACCTAATGTCCACAGCTAGTTATTTGTTTATTCAAAACCCCAAAATAATGTTTACATATATTTTCTATTTTTACATTTCTTTTGCGATTCACACGTCAATCATTTCTTCCCCAATTTAATTGTTTATTCTTCTAATCATAATAACTGATCCAGTGACCATCCGTCGCCCAAATCAATTAATAAAAATACAATAACAATGATAATAATGTTTTGACCATTGATCCCGCTTGCCACAGTTAACATATACTACGCTATGATCACAGCTGGAAAGCGGGGTCATAACATTAAAATATATTCTATATTTATGTGTAAAGAGGAACAGACGTTGAATAAGTAATATGATGCATCCCCCCTTTCCTCTATACGTTTAGAGTGTCATGTAGAAATGCATTATTTACATTTTCTAATCGAGTAATTTGGGTCCTCGGTGGTAAATAGTTTTAATCACTCATAAAATGAAATGGTCGTAATCGAATTACGTGTAAATTAGATATTTTACATTTTGCAATGCGATAATCACGATGGTATAATTCATTTGAGACAAAAGGTGTTAAAAAAAGGGGAAACATAACAATGGCGAGCGTCTCCAAAAATCGGAAAAAAGTAAACTTAAAAAAACAGACGGGGGAATGAAACAAAACTAAAGGAAATAAACCGGAAATGATGTATTGTATGTTTATAGAAAAAAAGAAAATAAATGGAAAGTATCCGTTATTATTTATTTTTCGTAGTGTGGAAATGCATTGAAGGAAATGGTAATTTAACAACGTAAAAGTAAGCTTGCTGCGTTTCCCCCAATACGAAGCATTTCAGCTTTTTAAGGAATTACTAAAGCCGTAATCGGTGTGCGTTCGTAGCAGTTCCTCGTGAACGATCAAGCAGCGGTGTAAAAAGGGAGCGAGGAAAGGAGAAATTGAATAGTGAGAAAATATTTTACAACTTCCATTGATTCTATCCGATTTTTGCAGTGAACTCTCACCAGAAAAAATATAGGAATATACGCTTATCGAGCAAGTGTAGAGGTAATAGGTCTATAGCACACCTCAGATAATCTGCTGCAGTTTGTGCATATTACATTTGATTGAAATGTCTTGGTTATTAATCCTATTAAGGTAAAACTCAGGGGGAAAAGTGAGTTCATTTTATTTATATAGAGACGAGAAGAATACTATATATTGAGCTTTCTTTTTCTGCGTTTTTTCTCCCTTATGTTCTTCAACTTCGCCACTAAATTTCTCTTCTATGGTTCTATGGTTTTCGTTGGACATCGTAACCAACCAATCATATGTCCACAGTAATTCTTTCTTTCCCTCTCTCTCTCTCTCTCTCTCTCTCTCTATATATATATATATATATATATATATATATATATATATATATAATTCCTAAATTTACCCCCTTTATACCATCCTGTTACTCTTGGCTCCTTGTCTATCTTCTCGGTACTTCCCAGCACACAAAAACATTTCCTTTGCCACTGTCAACGAAATCCCTTTTCTTCAGTGAAAGTAACATTCTTATTGCTACGCCTACGTTTCAGTTTTTCTCCTTTCCTTCTTTCAAACTTCTAACCGCCTTATCTTCCCTTCGCCCAGTTTCGCAGAGCATTCCTTTTCCCCCATGTCTCACTCTACCTCTTCGCCAGCCCCTCCCATTCAACGTCCTCTTTTTCTTCCTATCCCCGGCACTCCACTTCCTGTCTTTCCATCTTGTTTCACTCCCTTTCGATCGTTCCGTTCTTTTGAAGGGGGATCATTAAAGCTGATTCTGGTGTGACGCATTCCACAATTAGATGAAGCACACGACAAGCATGGTAAAGGTCAAGAAAGCCGGTGCGCAAGAGAGCATCGCAGGGTAGGCCGTAAGAGGATGGAGGGGATGCTATGCTTGGAAGATGAGTAGTAGAAGGGTAGAAGGAGAAGGAGGAGTTGTAAAACACGGGGAAAAAAGCATCGCTCCAAAGGCCGTTACAAAAGAGGAGGTACAAAGTTGGAAAGATGCGTAAAGACTGGGGGAAAATAGAAAAGGGAAGGGAGATTTCGAAAACGGGATTTAAGAAAACACAGACAGAAAGATAGAGAGAGAGAGGGGAAAAAGGGGGAGAGTCGGTGGAGAGAGTTGGAAACGGTTTAAAATGAAGGTTTCGGGTAGAAAAAAGAATAGAGATTGGGGAAACAAGATTTAAAAACACAGAAGGATAGATAGATAGATAGATAGATAGATAGATAGAAGATAGATAGATAAATAGATAGAAGGAGGGAGAGAGAGGGGGTGGATATAGTTGGAAACGGTTTAAAATGACGGTTTCGTGTAGAAAAGGAATAGAGGTTTGGGAAACAAGGTTTAAAACATAGATAAGATGGAAGTAGTAGAAGGAACTGAAAGAGATGAGGAAGCAGGGTCTAAAAAAACGGGGATAGCGAGAGAGATTATTTGGGAGTGAGGGTGGGAAACAGTTTACAAATGGAGATTTAGGAAAAGAGAATATCGGGTAAGGAAAGCTGAAAGGGACTGTCTGGAATCAGGGCGGAGATTGGGCGCATTCTCTAGATTTTCCGGGGGAAAATGTGCGTAATTGCTGGAAATTTCCGTCTTGGGTACGGACGATGGCCGCATCACCATTGGGGAGTGTGCAATTTGAAATTTCCTTAAAAAAAATTAGTCTGCTGAATTGAGAAAAAAAGAATTAAGGCTGAAAAAAAGTACTACTCTTCAGATTCATTTTGATTTCCCCGTCCTTAGTTTTCTTTTCCTCTTTCTTATTTTTTTTCGTTTTTGAATTCTAGTCCCAATTTTTTTTTCCCGTATCAAACATTGAGCAATGTTTATTGCTTGCTTTCAAATTGAAGTGAAAATTATTCCATTTTGTTATTCTTTTATAGAATCTTAACATTTAAGGTTTTAATATTTTTTATATTAATTTCCTCAGTATATCATGAGTTTAAACATTCTGAAAACTCATACTGTTTGCTATTTTTAAAAAAATTATTATATACCTATAAAATATTTCTTTTAGTCTGTCTCTCTGTCAGCCGATTCCACTTCTCGGAAACTATCGGCGCAATATGGCTGTACTAGGTGCAGCAAACAAAGTATTATATTATTCGTTTGGTGCACACTTAAGTATAACTCTGTATTAATAAATGTTAGTAAGGATTAGTCATCAAAATATCGTGTTTATTCTTAATGCAGTAATGAAAATTAATAGAATTAATAGAAATTGGCATTTAATGTAAAATGCGCACAAATTGAAACATATTCAACCATCAGTTTGGCACGAGGTATACATTCTAATTTAATATATATATATATATATATATATATATATATATATATATATATATATGTATATATTATAGTTTTCACTTGAAAACAATTCAGACGGCGAGGGTTTTATTTTACTACCTGAAGTAGTTAAGTTATTGTTGGAATTTTCCTAGAAATATATGTGAGCTTCTAAAGGCTTCGAAACCGACAATTAATTATAGTATAACCGAAACGGAATCTGTCGCTATCTGTTTAGCTGTCTATATATCTATCTTTCACTCTCTCTCTCTCTCCCTCTTTGTATGCATATATATATATATATCTATATATATATATATATATATATATATATACATATATATATACATATATATATACGTATATATAAACGAAATTTTATTTTCACAAAAATAATGTCGCTTTTTGACGTTCAACTATATATATATATACATATATATATATATACATATATATACATATATACACACACATTTATACACACACACACACACACACACATATATATATATATATATATATATATATATATATATATATATATATATAACCGACATTATTTTTGCCACAAACGTATGTCTCGTCAGTTTTATCGGATGTATTTCGTTTTAGAAATTGAGGATCCTTATCAGTTAAATTCGTTTTTTTGTTTTGTTTTGTTTTTTGTTTGGTTGTTTAAACGTTTCTCTCCCTGGTAAAGAAATGCAGTAATAAAATTTGTATATACAAGATTCATATTGAAATTTATTTATCTTCAAAATGAATTTTTATAAATTTTACAAAGTAAGGTATAAAAATGTAATACCTTACTTTGTAAAATGTATAAAAGTGCACTTTGAACATAAATAAATTTCAAATTGAATCTCGTACCTTTATTTTTAAAGCCTATAGTAAAAATATTTTGTTTAACAATGTTCATGCCTTGAATGTCATGCTTCTCTAACTTGTATCGTATCTTTTTAAGGTTATATTTTATTCAATTTATTAATTTGGATTTTAAACAAATGAATGTGGTTTTGCATGTATTTATAAACACTCTCCTACTCTCTATTTCAGTTTGTATTTCTCTTCACATCACAACTGATTTTTGCAACCCCTCTTTGTATTATTACAGGTGTTAATATTCTCTCTGTTTCAGTTTGTATTTCTCCTCACACCACAACTCTTTTTGCAACTCCCTCTTTGTCATAAATATCTGAATAATGAGAAAATCTGATGTTTCTTAAGAAAAACTTTAAAATACCTTTTTCATAATAATTTTTTTAACTTCTTTCAGAGTAGAAAATCTTTGCAATTTAATAAGGAACATATTTCATACAGGTTTCATTAAAAATATTCAGTAGATAACGAGAAAAATAGAAATGAAAATTTCCAAAGAACTGTATAACTGGTTATGGTCAATAGAAGTCCTCGACAGCTAAAGTCTTTGTGATTGTTATTCTATTATTATTAGTTAAAACATTTTCGGTCGAGGACTAATATATATATATATATATATATATATATATATATATATATAAATATATATATATATGTATGTATATGTATGTATATATATACATATGTGTGTATATATATATATATATGCGTCATTTAAAATACAATAGGCTTTTGATAATATGATGATATGATCTCTATGAATTTTTCGTACATAGAGCGACAACGTAAATCATTTCGTCAATGGTGACCTGACTTTAAAAAACAGTGGTAATCGTTTCAACCTATATAAAATAGACACCCCTATTTAAACAATAGAATATGCCATCCTAGAACTGTCATTCACTAACTATATATAAACTTCGTAAATACTACTACTACTACTACTAATAATAATAATAATAATAATAATACTAATAATAATAATAATAATAACAAAATTTTTTAAAAATACAGCAACACTCCACTTACTTATTAATCCTGAGGAGCATAAAGTACACACAAAAAAAAGATGAGTTAATACGCATTGACCAAAGTATCCTGAAGTAGGTAAAAAGCAAAAAAAAAAAAGAAAAGAAAAGAAAAGAATCTAGCCATTGTATTGATCGACTCTATAAAACATACGACAGGATGCCTCAAGCATGGATAATAAAATGTCTTAAAATGTGTAAAATACTAAGTAATATTATCAATTTGATTGAAAATGGAATAAAGAACACGGAAACTTGAATTGGTAGCAGACGGACAGTACACAACTGAGATTAAAATACAACGTGGTATTTTCCAAAGTGACTCTCCACCATCGCAACTGTTCATTATAGCCATGATGCCCCTTAACAATATATCAAGTAATTGCCAAGCTAGATCCAATTTCGCTTAACATCTATAAAGATAACAGCGAAAATGTATGTATGTATGTTCGCTTTTTCTGTATGTCTACAAAAGGCTTTTTTTCAGAGAAACGGTCGGTCGGTTCACAACATTTTAAAACTTTTTATATCACATATATATCGTAATATCTCAGAGTTAACAACGAAGCTCGCCTGTCTATATAATTTGCTCGATTTCGGGAAGGTAAATATTCAACATTTGTCGCTCGCCGCATTTGGGTTAGTCTTTTTCCTATAACATCTTGAAAAAATAAAAATCCCGTAGTCAAACTTGACCTCATTTACTTATTAAAACGGGCACCTGCCAAATCCAAGTAATTGAATAAATTCAAACGTGTTTCCGTTAGCATCTCGCGGTGGGGCGATCGTTAACGTCGCACTTTTTTTTCACACTTTACTTTACAACTTTACCTCAAAGGTTCGGTTTCGATCCTCATACTTACCTACCAAAACATTTTGAACCCCCCCGGAGTTTCCACAAACACCTCCAAACACCCGGGCAACGCCGGGTACCCCTCGCTAGTATATCTATAAAAGTGAAAATGTCTATGTGTGTGTCTGTGTGTGTTTCTGTCTGTTTGTGTACACTTCTCTTCCAAATAACGCTGTGAATTTTCCGTTTGCGGACTTGATATTTGACATAAAGGATATTGAGATTTGGGAAAATATTCCTAATCGGTTTTCAACACTATACAAAACTCCTCCGCCAATTTTGGGTCTAAACACTTGAAATTTTAGATATAGGTTACTTGGAAATGGATCTAACTTTATAATTTGATTTGAGCTCAAAACAAAAAAAAGCGGTCATAATTAGGTTCAATTTTTAAAAATATTGTCCACTGCGGTCTCTACCAAATCAATCAGCCAATTTTTGGTCTAAATATCTGAAATTTTACATAAAGTGTATTCAGACATAGGGCCAGTTTTAAATCGTTTCTTTGCTGAAAATTTTGCTTCCAAGGGTCAAAGTTCAACAGATGTTTCGGTTGCAGTCTCTAGCAAACTAGTAAGCCAATTTTGTTTTTAAACATTTGAAACTTTACATAAAGGGTATTCAGACATTCAGCAAGTTTTTTAATCAGTTTTGCGGCGAAAATTAACTAGCAAGAGTCTACCAAACTCTTCCCCCAATTTTGGGTCTAAACACTTGGCATTTTAAATGTAGGTTACTTGGACTTGGGTCATTTTAATTCGATTTGAGCCCAAAAGAATAAATGTTAAGGGGTCAAATTTGGGATCAAAGTTAAACAAAAATGGACGTTTGCGGTCTCTGCTAACTTTTCTCTGTGGTAGTTAAGGAAGCCTATTATATAGGAAGGCATTACCGTACATATTCACACCTTTTTATATATACCTATGTACATAAATTTATGAACAGTACATAGGGCCCGTGCAAAGCCGGGCGGAGCTGCTACTATATATATAAAAGTGAAACTGTTCGTGTGTGTAGCTGTGTGTATATTTCCCTACCAAATTACTCTGTCAATTTTCAATCTACAGACTGGAGATTTGACATACGGGGTATTAAGATTTGGGGAAAAACTTTATAATCGGTTTTCGGCCAGAATTTGTCTGTCAAGGTGTCAAAGTTTCACCATTTTACATTTGAAAGCTCTACCAAACTCCTCCGCCAATGTTTGGTCTAAACACTTTAAATTTTAGATATAGGTTACTTGAGCATGGATCAAACTTTATATTTGAGCTCAAAACAATAAATGTTAAGAGGTCAAAATTGGGGTCAAAAGTTAAAAAATATGCCCTCTCAGCCAATTTTTGTTCTGAACATTTAAAATTTTACATAAAGTGTATTCAGACAGGCAAAATTTATATCTGTTTCTCGCCGAAAGTTTGGCTGCCCAGAGGTCCAAATACAAAAGACTGGACCTTTGCGGTCTCTAGCAAACTATTCAGACAATTTTGGGTCTAAAACTTTTAAAATTTACAAAGGGTATTTAGACATGCAGCAAGCTTTTTAGTCAGTTTTTAGACGAAAATTTCACTGTCAAAGTTGACAGAATTGCCCTTTGCAGACTCTACCAAACTCCTACGCCAAGTTTGGGTCTAAACACTTGAAATTTTATATGCAGATTACCTGGACATGTGTCAAACTTTTTAATATATATATATATATATATATATATATATATATATATATATATATATGCACATAATATTATGAATAGTACATAGGGCCCGAGCAGATTAAAAAGGATCCTATTGATGTACATGTACGATCTGAAACTTTTTGCAAAGACCAAAAAGGAAGTAAATACACTAATAAACACGACCAGGTTGTTAAAGCTAAAATTCTCTTCAATCAGTTGGCACTCTGGATACGAAACGTGTTCGAGATAAATGACTGCTATTTTAATTTTTATGTTTAATTTCAAATATCTATAACTACATTTCATTCCAGTACTTAATTTATATTTCCTAATTGTTTTATTCAATGATGGCGTTTTCTCGTCATAAATGTTTATTATATCTACCAAGTTGATATTAAGGATAGCATAGATCAACCATTATATTTTATGTTGAATTTACTTATAACGGCACTAGTTGAATTTCAGAAGCCCCCCTCCGCTGTTCTTTTATATCGGAATTTCTTAAAATGTCACTAGCAAAAATTCAGAAAGCGATCACGCCTTTGTTTTAACGGTTAATTTAAAAAAACAAATTAAAAGTATTTTGGAACGCTGATGTTGTTAAAGCTAAAAGTCTCTTCAATCAGTTTTCACTCTGGAGACGAATCCTGTTCGAGATAAGTGGCTGCTATTTTAATTTTTATGTTTAATTTCAAATATTAATAACTACAGTTCAGTACTTAATTTATATTTTTATTTCCTGATTGTTTTATTTAATGATAGTGTTTTCTCGTCATAAATGTTTATTATATCTACCAAGTTGATTGCATAAACAGATTAGGAAATTGTATTCATTGTTAGTGCGTGGGGGGTGAATTTATCACCATACTTCCCCTTTAAATAACACGCCAGTTGGACATTTATTAAGTACAATACTTAATAACTTTTTTTTTTAATGGAGAGTAGAGAACGCTTTTTGGATGCGTTATCGGCAGCTCCCGTTACTCTCGCTTTTAAAAGGGATGTGTCCTCTATAGTATCAGACCTGACGGAATGGTTAATCATAGGTATAGACCGTTTCATACCTTCGAAAAAGTTCCAGCAAAAACCTAACAGCCAGCCATGGTTTTCTCCAGAATGTGCTACAGCTATTGCGCACAGAAATCACTTATAATAATAGTAATAGTAATAAATGTATAGAAATTAAAGCTGCATTCAGGACTGCTAAATCACTTTTTCCACTACTTCCAACGTAATAACAGTATGGAAACTAAAGCCCCTTTCAGGACTGCCAGCAACCATTGTAAGAAGTAATAAGGAACGCAAAAGAGGTATATGCGCAGTCCGCCAAGTCCAAAGTAGCTGAGCAGCAGCTTGGTCTCCACCAATTTTGACAAATAGCAAACAGAATCCTGAACGGAAGCGTGTGCTCTATCCCAACTATCATCAATGGACCTGAGGTAATCTTGTCAACATCAGACAAAGCCAAACTCTTTGCCAAGAACTTTGCAGCTAATTCTACCCTTTGCGATCAAGGCCGCCAATCCCCAATATTTTTTCCTGTATCAGAAAACACGCTATGTGATATACAAATACATGAACGTGATGTTTGCAAGCTAATCAAAAACCTTTACTCCAGTAAAGCAACCGGCACTGACGGTATTCCAATTATGGTACTAAAAAACCTTCAACATGAACTAGCGCCCATACTTATAAAACTGTTTAAACGTTGCTTCCTATCACCCTGGGAAATCTCATCAGTATGCCCTGTATTTAAGAATTGAGGTGGTCGTTCATCCCGCTCTCAGTACAGGCCAATAAGTCCCCTGTGCGTCATGAGTAAAGTGCTGGAATCTGTGTTAAATAATCAACCATCTCAGTCCAAATAACCTTCTTAGTGACACACAATATGGTTTCCGTTCTGCTAAATATACAGCAGATGTGCTTACAGTTATATCTCATAGGATTAGCGAATCTCTCGATAGAGGCAACCTTTCTAGAGCAATTGCTCTTGACATATCTAAAGCCTTTGACAGGGTATGGCATAAAGGTTTACTTTAAAGTTCTCCAGCTACGGTATAGCTGGAAATTTCTTCTCAATTATTAAATCATTTCTCTCTGATAGGTTCATAAAAATAGTAGTTGATGGATAAAAATAAAAACTCACAATATTAATGCTGGAGTCCCTCATGGGCAATCCTGGGTCCAACTCTTTTCCTCATCTACATTAATGATCTTCCAAATCACATCCTTACATCATTTGTAGACATTTTTACTGATGACACTACCATCTATGGTAGCACATCTAAGACGGTAAACGACCAAGTTCTCTCCGATTCTTTCTCCTCTGATCTTGATCACTTTGTACAATGGAGAAAGGAGTGGCTGATTACTTTTAATGCATCTAAAACAAAGCTTCTATCTTTACATCATCAATGTTCTGATCCCCATTTTGCATCAATTAAAATGAATGGCTCTCGTCTTGGGGAGGCCTCAAGTTTGGACAAGTTTCTGGGCTTGGCCTTTGCTCCTGATCTTAAATGGAATACGTACATAAAATCTGTTGCCAAGGCCGCTGGAAAAAGGGTCAGATCCTTCTATCGATCGAGTAGATGTCTCACTGCTGATGCAATTATCTATCTATATAAGAGCTAGGTACGTCCAAGGATGGAATACTGTTGCCACATTTGGGTAGGAATTCTAGAAAGGACTTGTCCTGCCTTGATAGAGTTCAAAATAGACTTCGTGGCCTTTTCTCACAGAAGAGGTTGCGAGTTTTCTCTGCTTTATCGTTATTTTCATGGAAAGTGTTCGATTGAGCTTCAATCTATGGTCCTCCCTCTCCAAACTTTCACAAGAAACACTCGTCTAGCTAAAAACACTATCAATATTTTTATTGTTTTTTACATAGGCATCACCACATATTCCCCCACTCTTTATCTGTGCCTGTACCTAGACGTAGATTCCATACTCAAAGCTTTTTTTCTTAGAACTGCACGCCTGTGGAATTGTCTTCCGTTTTCCCGCTTTCCAGCTGTATATAATATGGTGGACTTCAAGTCCAACGTGGACAAGATTCTGATGAGCCGTTACACTTAAGTTAACAAATTTACCGAACTTCCATTACTTTCGATTACTATATTGTCATTTTGAATACTGTACACTCTTTAACCCTCATCCTTGAGTGGCTTCCCGGTCTTGATAAGTGGTGACGCCCATGTAAAAAAAAGGATCTTTAACGAAGACTCAGAATGGAATACGGTATGGAAAAGTGTGTACTACTAGTAATTAAAAGAGAAGAACTGGAAACAAGCGATAGCATGGAATAAACCATCTTTACTTTTCACGTGTCTGAAAAAGATTATAAGAATATGCCCCTACCATGGAGGAGAAACAATAAACTGGGAACTATGTAAACAAGTGCATTTTAAGGCACAAGTACCAAGCAGTAGGAGTGATTGAAATCGGAAACCATAGAATGCTATGCGAAACAACCACATAAGTAAAACTAGTGAGCGAAAAAAATAATATTAGGGAAAAGATGAAGAAGAAACATACAGAAAAGTTGGAAAAAGACTAGGGGAAATGGGAATCAAGGGGTAGACTGACAATAAATAATAGGCGCTAAGGCTAAACTTTCAAGAAACCTGAGCTACAAAGGGTTATTGAAAAAAGTAAAACCAAACAATAGAAAAACATGTTAAGGTTATGTTTTTCCATTACGCGTCTCTGAACCTCATTATTAATATTTTTGCCTTGGAGAAGTATGATTTTCCAGATTTGTGACCGAAAACTAAATTTTCAAATTTGTAATAAAATAATATTTGTAAGATATAACTAATACTTCTTACTATATGAGACACACTACTAACACATTGTTACGAAGACTAACACTTAACCCCTCCGACTACATTTTAATATTACAGCACATAAATATAAACATGGCTGCCATAATTCCGATTTCTGAAAATGCCAGGGTCCTATACAGCAATACTAATGTAAATAGACTAAAAATACTGAAAGCAAACAACCTCAAATAAATAATACAAATTATAAATGCAGTCGGAACATTTTAAAATGCTTAGGTTCGTGCATTTTTTATAGTATGTATATATAAACAACTGTAAATGTAATTTAAATCAATATAAATATTAATATTAACGTACTCCGTTTAAAATTGTGCTCCCATTTAATAAACGACCCCAACATGTGAATATGAAAAAATATATAATCATTAACACGTGTATTAGCAAACGTAATTACACCCCCTAAAACGTAATTTTAATAACTAAAATGGCATCATTTATCAACCTGCATTTAGCATGATACATTAGTAAAGCTGTTATGAATTAGACATAATGTCAGTATTCATGTGTGTCCAAAATAATCATATCTACTAATAATAATCATTCTTGTTAATAGTAAAGCGATTAAGAATCCGTATTAAATATAGAAACAATCTCTATTGATTAGTGCTCCTAATACTAAGAATATGTTTTATTGCTTAATGAATTTTTACAATTAAAAATTATATTTATAAAATATTTTTTGTAATACCCTTAAAAATATAATTATATATACGGATATGGCCGACTTGTAACAACGTGGGGATGTAATTTCTTTTCTCTAAACACCAGATTTCTCATGTACAAAATCAAATTTTTCTTGATAATACCAAATGGAAATAACATCTGACGAGTTTGTGAGAACGGGAATTTTTTATGAAGACATAAAATCATAAAATTGCCATCCCATTAACGAAACGGCTGTAAGATAGAAATACAAGATGAAATAAACAAAAGTTAAAAAAAAAGAAAAATGTAAGTCTTTGAATTTCAACAAAGTTTGGTACTATTATATATATATATATATGTATATATATATATATATATATATATATATATATATGTAAGTGTGAGGGTAAGAGAGAGAGAGAGAGAGTATGTGGATAGCGTGCATGTTTATATATATATATTTTCGTTTTTTATAACACCGAAATCATTTTATTATTGTTTAAATATCAAGTATCAAATTGAGCCCCCGCCCGACTCGGTCTATTTATTGAACTCCTTTCTTAAATCTTTTACTATCAGCATAAACATAAACATAAGTGACTCAGGAGAGTATAACAATTTTTTTTGTGTATACCTTTGTTAAAAATTGCCTTTAACTTTTGAAAATGCTTACTTAAATCAGTTTTCATTATTTCCAAATATGGAAAAAGATACAATTTCTATTTGCATCGAAAATCTTAATTCAAACAGAAGGTTATTCTCTATTTTTCTGGTCATAGAGTATAAGCCCGTAATACAGTGGCACTAGGATACGCGTTTTTATTTTTTAGATTACGATGTGAATTACGATGTTTTCCGGTTCCTGTTTACAGTATTTGCCCCGTCTTACGGTGTTTTTTTTTTTTTTTTTAATTATATTATTTTATCATATACATGTGTATTACATACTGTACGGTATTTTGTTTAATAATTTTCAATACCGTATCCCGCGGTTCCACTGTACTTTTAAGATCTGTTTCTGGCCCAATATCCACAAACTAATATACACTTTCTAACGTTGATGTATTGATTCAGGAACATAGAGATTATGTCAGAAAATGAACTATTTGGACGATGGATGAGTTTTCAGCATAAATCTTAGTTTCCACGATCGAATTTTGATTATAGCAGGTCATGAATCCACAAGAATATTATTCACTCTACCGACTAGACACTTCCAAAGGACGCCAGACCGTACAAAACGCCAACAAACCACCGTCCGAAAATATTATCAGATTTTATGAGCGAAAGGGAAATAAGAAATGCACTTTCCTATAAAAGTATTGCCAAGATAAAAAGACATGCAGATCGATGGTCCAATAAAGTTGGTGATCGATCGGGTGAGACACCGTCCGTTTTTCCCAACATCGCTATTTTTCCATCGAACGGCTTAAGTCATTTGTCATCGCCGCTATCCGTTGATCGCCATTGGACCGTTTTCCAAAATGGGATCTGTCGAACAATATGGCCGCCCGGTGTTTGCCCATGCGCTAATTGTTTACACGCTCGAGTGGTAAAATTCTAGTCCGACTTACAATTGATTTTTTTTTTTTTACACAATCGCTGATTGGTCAGTAGTTAGTCTAATACAAATTAGAGGGAGGAGAAGAAAACAAAGGATAAGCGGGGGATGATATATTCATTTTATTGCCAGGACAAGAGTTAGGGATGTACTGAGTTAACAGACATTACGCCTAACTCAATGTAGCAAGGAACAAGTAAAAAAAAAACTTACATATATATATATATACACTTATCCCCACGCTATTTCCATAAGTTTATAAAAATATATATAATTAAGATAATCAGAAATTTTCGCGATTTGTCTCCATAAGAAAGTTAAAACGATTCAAAACGGGAATAAACTGCAGAAATTCCTGAGTACCTTAATCTAATATATAAAAGACTATGTGTATGTCTGTATGCCTCCATATTTTCAAACTCTATCTTCTTCGAAACTAAAAGTCACAGAGCGGCGTTAGGGGCCTCAAATGATTGGAGTTTTAAAGGGCCGTTATTTTATGAACGTTAGCTGGTTAAAAAATAGTTTAAAGGAGACGAAAATGGGTCAAAATTTAATAAAATCGTTATACATTTTGTACATAATTCTTAGTTTATTTAAAAAACTTTTTTTATATTTTATCAGTTCAGGTTCGTGTTAGTACAGTGGTAACGTTAGGACATTCCAATGCAACAGTTTCGGTTTCGATTCTAGCTGATGGCGCCTATCTACTTTACTTTTAGTTTACTTTTGAAATCACGACTATATAATAATATATACGAAATCTTGACGAATAAAAATAACATATTTAAGCGCATTTACGACCGAAGAAACCGCCCCCCCCCCACTAGATTATATAAATATGTTTTCAATACTACTTAGCACTGTTGGAGAAAAAAATGAATATGAATACACAATATATATATATATATATATATATATATATATATATATATATATATATATATATATATATATATACACACACACACACACACACACACATATATATATATATATATATATATATATATATATATATATATATATAAAGCGTTTTAGAAGTAATATCACCTATTTTTCTTCCGTCCAAATAGATAAGAATTAATTTTAATGTCATGATGATATTAAATCTGTCTATATTTCTTTTTTCTCCCCCTGACCCTCTCTGCCTGTCTCTTTCTCTCTCTTTATATATATATATATATATATATATATATATATATATATATATATATATATATATGCGTGTGTGTTAAAACATGTTGGTTTTTTTTTATTAAATTTCACGTTTTCTGTATACCAAACCTTTTTTTAGAAGCTAAATGCGTGTTTAATATAACAATTGAGCAAATATAAAATAATAACAATATAATTATATTCCAAGTTCCAAATATTTATTTTTCATGCACAACAGCTACTCCAGCATGTTAAAGTATAGGTACATTTTTTTCATAGATCTGTTCTTATATATATATATATATATATATATATATATATAGAGAGAGAGAGAGAGAGAGAGAGAGAGATAGTCATTTACATACAGTACTGTTTCGTTGTATCACTACTCATAAGTGCGGCTAGATTAGCTCCTTTCCTTAATCTGGGATTAAACTTAAAACCATCGCGTTTCTAATCGGCAGTTCTACCCATCGGCCCATGGGAACGGTTCTCGTAGATGTCCTCAGCAAATGTCCATTTAAATAAACAATCGGCCACTACTTTTAAAGCACTCGAGCTGATTTGGATCAGAAAATTACGATTTTACTATAAAGCCAGATAAAAAAAAAAAATTGTATTAACTTTTATATATAAAACACTCCGATTTAAACAATGTATGTATGTGTGTGTGTGTGTGTGCATGTGTGTGTCTATGTCTAGGAATAATAACACAATACGTCACATATAAAGTGACGTGTTGTGTTATTAAGTAAGTTTGCTGGTTAATTAAGCAAGTTTGCTGGTTTGAATGTGTTGTGTTATTAAGTAAGTTTGCTGGTTATTAATATGTGTTGTGTTATTAAGTAAGTTTCCTGGTTATTAAGCAAGTTTGCTGGTTTGAATTAAAAAAAAAAAAATTAGCCAAGCCAATTAAATGTGAAAAAAAAAGCGTTTAAATAAAAAGTAACCTATTTTTTTGTGTGTGTTTGCTCCCTTCTAGTTTTCCTTCCTTTCCCTATTGTTGTCTCCAACTACAAGCGTCGTAGTATAACTACTTGTAGTGATATTTATTTCCTTTTTGGTCCCCCCAACAAAAGAAAGGTGGGCCGGCAAATTCACCCTTACCCGTTATTCCGTTTATTTGTCCGAATTTTTCTCAATGAAACTTTTGGAAATTTTGCACAAACATGAAACATAATATAAATAAAAAAAATAACAGGACGAATTTTCCGGGAAAACTCCACTTGACCCCCTTTGGGGCCCCTTTCGGGTTAAAATGGCTTACAACTTCATTTTGGAGACTATTTTACCATAGTTTTCCAAAATCTTCTGTGTATGTTTATTTAGCAGTTTTGCATGGTGCTGACCTTAAATTTAAATATTTTAAGGCCTTGAGGACTTCCGTGGGCTAAGTGGAGGGGGCGAATGATGAACTTAGTAATTTCTTTTTTTGCATGGTGCAGAATTCAAATTTACATATGTTAACGCCTAAAACTGCATCGTTTGTTTATTTTCACCACGATTTGACGTCTCTTGGGGACTTTGAAGGTAAAGGGGGGGGAGAATGCTGAACTTAGTCATGTTTTATACTTCGTTCACTATTCTTTCACGGAGGACAATACATGCTTCACTTGTAATGTTATTACAATCCTTTGATAAGTCTTGCTTTATCTACCAGAACGTTGAGCAGTTTTAGTTTTTCGTATAAATCTGGTCTTTACAATAATATGTCATTCACCGGTTCCCGTTCGATCACAGAAGTCAAACAATGTTGAGCCTGGTCAATACTAAAATGGGTGACCAGTTGGGAATTCCACATGTTGTATGTTCTCCTTACCACTGGACTCAAACAATGCAGATTACGGAAAGGTGTGGTTGGGGATTTGCGCAACCCTTGTTTCATAATTATACGTGCAGCTACCCTTTGCAGTGAGTATCCACTGTCTTCCGAGACTTAACTGAGGCTTCCATTCCCTTCCAATTACAACGAAAATGAAAACAAAACTCAACGTAAGTTTTGCGTTCTATTAAGGCATCTGTTTTGTTTAAAATCTATCGATTACGATTCCTCATAAAAAGAAAAAAAGAACAAATGTATTCTTTATTTATAAACAAATAGGAGCCATTGTTAAGGTACACGTGAAGAAGGTCGGAGGTTATATCGGCCTAAACATTGTGAGAATACCACCCAAGCAAATACAGCAAATAATGTCCATACAATTTATTTCGCCTTCTCTTTTGACGGATATCATTTGAATCACTGATTGAACCATTTTTATATTAGTACCTATTTGTTGGTCTGCCTTCCTATCGAAAATTGTTATCGCTAGAATTGCATGATTTATATCTTCCTTTTTTTTTCCTCTGATGAAATCGCGCCGTCCCATACTTTATTATACACACCACTTTCTTATACGAACTTTTCAAAAAGAGGCGCGTGATGACAATCCGATGTTTTTCTGCAAATAAATTACATACAACGAATCAATCACTTATTTATTAAGAAAAGAGCTTCGTAATTCCATTTTCTTGTTTTGCATTTTTTAACAGTCGGAAATACAATAAAACATGTTTCGTTATTTTTGTTTCTTACAAGTAAAAGTTTTTCACAAAGAAACTCAATAAATATTGAAGTCGCGTTAGCCTATCCTTTTGTAATATTAATAACCGTTTGCTTTTGTTCTTGTCCGAGATGCTTCTACAGATGCAATTTAGGCAATTTTTAATAGGAAGCAATCATTTAATTAATAACGAGACAATATTTCCAATTGATATGCGTTCTTTAATTATTCAGTCCGGCAATTATTTAGTAAATAATTCATATTCCAAATGACTTAAGGAATAGAATCATAGATGTTTATATATACGTGTTCTGCATTTTTGAAAAAAAAAGTTATATTATTTCTTTAGTGTCGCCGAACTAATTTTCAAGGAGCTGAAATATAAGATTAAAAAAATTGGTTGTATTAGACTATCGGGGACCCTGTACTCTTACGGATCGTGTACCTATACCTCATACTTTCTGGCCGTGAACCTGTACCAAACACAACTAATCAATTACCGAATCACTAGTATTTTCTTTGTACACAGTGTTTAAAAAAATGCATCTAACCTAGTATGTCCCCCGCTGTCTACCAAAATCTAACCCCTGTCTTATCACTGCAATGTCTCTTATTATTTGCACGTACTTCAACGGAATGAGCTGTGTTCAGCATGCTGCACCTGTTATCATTCAAAGTAAATATGCTCGAGCAAAATGACTAACAGCAAAATATGCTATCTGATGTAGGAATCCTCGGATGCTGAAACCACTTTCCTTTGGAAGGCTCGTTCATTTTCTCTGTTTTTCTGAAAAAAAAAAAACATACTGAAATTTAAATGCATGATTTGAAAATAAAGTTCATAAAACAATCTTATTAAATTATTATTTACTTTACATTTTACACTTAATAATAGTGGAATATTATTAATTGACTGTGTTTTATTTATAACCTGTTATATTGCACAACAGTCTCGCATCATTGTTTTTTTTTTCTCTCTGTGTTTGTTTTCCTGGTAGTTGACTCCTATTGGGTCGTCCCCAAAATAATACTTGTACGAAAGCGTCGATACTTCATATTTATATTCAACATCTAAAAACGAAGTGTACTCATATGTGTAATTAGAATTTTATATGGTTTAATATATAGCGGGTTTTAGAAAAAATTAGAAAAAAATAAGATACAGTATATTCTAAAACCATTAGAAGATTTTTTCCATCGCCATTCGTAAACCTTTATTCTGAAAAAAAATATTCTCAAACTGTTACTTCCCTTAGGAAAAATGAAACGTTTCCCATAACACACACACACACACAAACACATGCATATACATATATATATGCATATATATATCTATATATATACATATATATCTATATATATATATATATATATATATACAAGACAAGATGGTTACAACCATATATATATATATATATATATATATATATATATATATATATATATATATATATATATATGGTTGTAACCATCTTGTCTTTTTTATTGTTTATTA